>NW_017962923.1:0-573017 GCF_001661345.1 Ascoidea rubescens DSM 1968 | reverse complement strand
ACTTCATCACCACCTTTCTATTATGGTTTTGGAAATTCATTTTTGTCCCCTTATGCTTTTAACCCTCAGTGGTTTAATACAGCAACATCTACCACCACAAGTTATCAAATCCCAAAGTGAGTTTATTTTGTTTTTCAATTAATCTAATTTAGTGTTAGTGTCTATCTTTATTGTTTTTGTTATTCTTTTCTTAGATATGGCTGGAAAAATATATGTTTTGCTCTCTCGTGTTTTTTTTGGCATAGCTTTTTTTTTTATCGATTTTGACGGGGTTCGATTTAATCACCCTTTAGTTTTTTTTGGTTATATTGTTAGCATTGGCCTGTGCCAACAGCTGGATTGCCCATTTTATCTTTTATCTATGTATCCACTAATTATTTTGCATGAAATTTCTACGATCCTTTGCAGTTTGTTTTATTAATCTTTGAATGTATAGTTTAATAGACCAGTGATTTTTATCATTTAAAACTTTTGAGACTGGGATAGTATTAATATCTCCAAAGCAGCTTAAATAAAGCTTGTGATGGATTGAAACTAGTAAATTTTAAGCTTTCGAGAATTAGGAAGCCGAAGTCAAATACCGAAAGCCAAGCCAAGCAACAGTTTTTGCTTCAGAGCGGGATTTTGTTGAGCTTTTTAATTTCAAATTTTAGATTTTAGATTTTAGATTTTAGATTTTAGATTTTAGATTTTAGATTTTAGATTTTAGATTTTAGATTTTAGATTTTAGATTTGCTTTGTTAGTACGATGCAGTAATTATCCATTAATTCTCAGAAATAAGTTGTATTTATTGTTTCAACGCTTTGAAGAGCATCTGAGTCTTTTTCCTCATCGTTTTTCAACATTGCAGATGCTTATTTTCAGTTGAGTTTGCCCACCTCTGCTTAATATGCAGCTTTTAATAATTTTATAAAATTTTTCACAATTTTTAATGCAACAATTGGCATCAAAAGCTATAAACGTTATCGCTGTATCAATATCACTAGACAAATTTCTCTTGAATTCTGCTATGATTGGTTTTTTTTGAGCATATTTGGTGTTATAACTAATGGTGAATTATCATTAGTTAATTTAAGTAATTCTACTAAATTGGAATTTATTGAAAAATTATTATTTTCTTAATTAATAATATTTTTAACACTATTTTTATTATCTCCATTATTATTATTATAGCTCAAATAATTGCTTTCAATATTATTGTTATCTAAATTATTACTTTCAACCTCCGAAATTGCTGTTCCATACTGAGAATGTAGTTCAATATTACTAAAAATAAAGAGTGAGTTCTTTATCTGGTTATCACAATTTTTTTTTGTAAATACTGTCATCAAGTCCTGGCTTAGGATTAAAATTATTATTCGGGTCTTCACTAGCATCCTCCTCTTTGACTTAATTTTAAATTCCCCATATATAATTCATAATTGTGATCAGATATCAAAAAAACGTTTATTAAATACTTGATAATCATTTTCTGAAATTTAGAATTCTTGGAGTTAATATGCTATTGTAGGTGATGCTGTTTTTAACTTCATATTCTGTGGCAGGAGGAATAATCAGTGATCTAGCTTTAAACAAAGCAGAATGGTTATGTTATTAGTTTTAGGAGTGTTTTCTTTATTAATTGCACTGGCAAAATCTGCAGCTTTTCTGTCATAAGTAGATCTTCTATGGTTTAATTTTAATCTAAAAGTCAGAAGTTTTTCCCGGATATAAAATGTAATCTTTTTTTGGCTTCTTAAATTGAGTTTTATTTCTAAAATCGGATATTTATTTCTTTTCAATTTCGTTTCAATTTATCATCAGAAATATCATGTTTATCCACTCTATTGTTATTAATATCATTTACCATTTTGTAAACCCAGGATATAAAAATTATTTTAACTGGGAATAAAAATATCAAGTAAAGTAACAACTGTTGATTGAAGCAAAATACGTAGAAAGGTAAGAATCTGGAAGATAATATTAAATATATTAACTAAACATCAAATATAAAGTAAAACAAAATTAAACAAAAAAACAATTTGAAAAACCAATTAAGAATAAAAGAATAAAACACTCGATATATACACATCAATGCAAAACATAATATTTTAACCACAATTGTAATAGAACCACAAGATCTATCATAATTTCTTACTTGCAACCAGATAACCGTCAATTACATTGGATAAAGAAAAAACATTTTATATTATTAAAACTCCTGGTCAGTACATGGGGAATCGATCAAGTATCCTAGAACTCAGTGTCATTAGCAGCATTAAATCAATATTTCATCATTCCTAACTGAATTAAGAGTACTTGAGGCCTCATTCATTAGCAGTGCTGTTTCCATTTCTACCCAAAATCTTAACCAACTTCCGTAACGTCAAAGGGTTTTACAGAACACTGTAAAATAACAAATACTTTATAACAAGTTTAAATTAATCAGCGAAAAATGAGTCAGTGAAATTTGTAGATTGGTATTTGAATTTTTTAATAATCTTATACTAAACCTGATACCATTGCATTGTGAATATTATTTTGAAAGTGATACCGTTGATACCCAGTTTTACATGCCTAAATTAAATATTATAGCAGTAAAGCTCATTTGTAAGAAATATTATATATTTCACTCAAGTGAGGATAAAGAGAATAATTATTGAAGCTGAGATTAACGAACTTGAGAATAATGAAATGTCAAAATACTGAATAAATAGTATGTTTTATTGATATCAAGCAATACCAATCATTATTGAATATGAAATTGATAACATATAAAATCACATTTGAAAACAAAGAAAACTCAAAATCAATTGAGGTGATTTAACGATTAAAACAATAAGGTAATTGAAACAGAAAAAATGACGATTTAAACTACTTTAAATAACAAGCGAGGTTAACTTTTGGAGAAACATTTTGTGATTTCGGCCACTGTTTGAAAATTATCACTTTATTGGTATTCAAGTAGTTCAATGCATGTATATGCAGCTAAGCGTTAGAAATAATGAACCACAACACTGGTCTCTTTTTTTAATTAGGAAGTTTATAAACAATAATAACAAGTACTAATTAAGCAACCATTCAATTACTACATTTGACAAAACAATAAAGTAAATATCTAGATAGAAAATGTAGAAGAAAGGCAAGACCTTAAGAATATACATTATTTATATTAACAATGCCAGCTAAAAAGTATAAAGCCTGTGAAGTCGGAATTCAGTTTATCAACTATTCCGAGCACAAGCCAACACTAAGGTTATATCGCGTTTTGACATTCCTGGATAAGCACGGATCCATTGACAATCTAAACCGTTCGTGGGACGGAGCAAGAGGCCTGTCGCTTCCGGAAACCACGACGACAGCAGGGATCTGCAGCTCGATCCAGACGCACGAGCCTGGGTGCATTCCGGTGCTGCAGAAGAGTGGGCTGTTTGGAGAAACAGTTGAGGAAGGCAAGCATTTTGAAGAATATATAAAGGCAAAGGAAAAGTCCCTTTCGCTGCTCAAGAAACATTGTTCAATCAATACAATAAGTCAATCTATATCATGAACCAATCTATATCATGAACCAATCTATATCATGAACCAATCTATATCATGAATCAATCGATACAATGAATTTGAAATAGCTTATAAATTCCTATGGTATAACTGCATTTTAATGTAATGTGTTGCTGATGTTTGCTATTTGGGATATAATTACTTTAAAATCGGTATTCTGGGTTTTCTTTGAAAACATCATCCCTTTAAAAGCAGAATGCTTAAACTTCTGGTTAGTAAGTAATATAAACTGTCTTTCAAAAGTGATTTCTTGATGTTGTTTTAATGTTACATTGATTAAAGGTCAGGATGAATTATGGCCTTCAAATACAAGTTGCAGATATCAAAACCATCTAAATAGCAGCTATTTGCTCTCAAATAGTTAGGATGTTAGAATAAGATAATGGTGAATCATTTGATATTATTTTAAAGACTTCATTTAATTGCGTTGCTTTGGTTTTAAATTAAGTTTGTAAGATTTGATGTGTTTGGATTGTTTTCCAACCCAGATTATTTTGGTTTTAAAATGGTATTGTTAAATATTATCTATTAATGAAATACTAGTCTTTAATTCGATTAGTTGTTTCTTTACTTATCATTCTATCAATTATTTCCGTCTTTGACATTCAAAATTTAGTTTTAATTGTTTTGTTGACACATAAGTGTTTGAGACTACTAATATTGTGTTTTCCCGAGTATTATTCATTAGAAGATCCAAAACCATACAATGGGTATTAGTGTGATCATATTTTTGCTTCTTTTACTGGTATGTTCCGCAACTTGAAAAGAACTGATAAATATGTTTTAAATATATTTTGATGGTTCTTAGTATGGTAAACGGGCCGGATTAGAAGTCGAAAGTGGTCATGTATAAGCTATGCTCATTGGGTGAGTAATTACAGAGGTCTCAATATAAGTAGATGTTGGTATTTTTTACTTAATGTAATTTAATAAATAAGTTTTTAAGTAACTTCAGAATATATAGCAAATCAAATCGAAAATAAGTTGATTATTTCTATATTTTTGAATATACTGCTTTGTTCAATATAAATTATTGTACATGAGAAATTGTTTTACAAATTCTATTCTAATGTAGACGGATGTATTGCAAGGTCCCAGTATTATAGTTAATAATAATAATAAATAAAAAATAATAATTTTTTAGCCCAACGCGGGGCTCGAACCCGCAACCTTTTGATTAAGAGTCAAATGCTCTACCGATTGAGCTAGCCAGGCATATCGCAGCATAGGAACAGACCTAAAATTTTAGATTCACAAATTAATCTTTAATTGACTTTTGTATTATATGGATATTTTCTCTTTGGTTTGCATATTTATACATGATATAATATCAATTTTTATTTATATTCATTCGTCCTTGATGTGAGTTTTCTTCCTTCTAGGGTTTTCTCACATCCATGGTAAAATTACAGGGAAAGTTTTTGTAGTTTTATACCGACTAATAAACAACACCGTGCAAGAACCCCAATAGGTGTGTTCTTAGCAGTTATTTTTTAAAAAAAAAAAGGTTTGCATATTTAATAATATATGCAGTGAGTCGTTTATGTTATTTCAAGAGAAGGATTCTAGTAACTTTATTTGATTAAAATTCAACCCATATACACATAAAGTTTTCTATATTCATATGTATCGAAACAATTTCTATTTTTTATTTTTTATAATCCAAAACAATTTGTTTTAAATTTTCGATACAACATTTTTTTTGCCAACGCATTTGACTTTAGAGGGAATTTTTCATCTAAATTATGATCAAATGATCTAATTATTATTTCGTTTTCCTTTTCTGTATTGTAAACGTTATTTGTGAAATCATAAATTCGAACAACTTGAATAATTAAATCTAGATTCTCTGGAATCGATCTCATTTTTTTAGCCTTAATAAATCATATTTATTGTTAATTAATATTCCTGAAATTTTTTGAATTTTTGAAAAGTCATCGCCGTGTAGATTATACAAAGATTTCCATGATTTATAATTGAAGATAAGTTTTTGATTGGCAATTTCTTTCAAGTCATCTGCAATAATTATGGATGTTCTTTTTTTATTTTTGGATATATTTCGGATTCATTGTTAATTGTATTCGATTTGATAACTTGTTTTTGGATATATTTAAGACCTTCTAATAACGCAACCATTCTACACCTCTTAATATTTAATCCGTTTTTAGCATAATAAGAGGTTTTCGGAGGTGCCATCTGAGACAATTTATCTATATTGTTTTCATTATTATCATTAACAATGTATATAACAACACTTCCAACTCTTTTTGTTTTATCTAGTTAACTAGAGAGTTTTTTTGTATAAATTCCTAGATAAATTTTGATATTGTTTCTTTTTTTCTCTTTATCAATCAATTTCCTTTTAGCGTTAGATCTACATATTGAAGATTTACCAATTTTATCGATTTTATCAATTTTATTAATTTTATCAATTTTATTTATCTTTTTTATATTATTATTATTATTATTATTATTATTATTATTATTATCACTTTCTTTTGTTTTACATTGTATCGTTGGTATTTTTATATTGTTAACATTAATCTGATTTTCATTAGAAATTGAATTTTTCAAATGGTGTTCTCGAATCAATTTTTGTTCACTTTTAATCAAAGTTGAGTGATTTAAATCTTCAAATGTTGACAAGTTTCGGGTTGGTTTGGGAATTGTTTGGTTTTTTTGTTTGATACCAATATTCCCAGTGCCAACTATGGTTGTATTGTTGTTCTTAGTTGATTTGATGGCAGGTAAACTGGTATTGGAACTATGACCTTTATTATTATCATCTTCGTTGGCATTTGTATCCCTTTTGCTACCAACAGTTTTAGTTAGAAATTTTAAATCTGAATCAAAATTAAAATCCGAATCTAAATCAACTTCACTGCGTAGAGCATCGAAAATATTAAATATAGCATCTCTGCTATCACTATGAGCATCAGCAATGGTTGGATTGCGTTTTTTGTAACGACACAAACAAGAATTGTTTTCAAGATTGAAATTGTCCTCATGCTGGTGTGATTGCAATCATCCTCTCTTTCGCCTATGCAAAAAAGGACCATTGTGGTGTTGAATAGTAGAGGCGCCATTGAAGACCCCGGGGAAGCACTGTCGTCAAACTGGAGCCTGTACCTCTGGCCAATGCTGTTGAGGCTGCTGAAGAGAGTGGTGCTGCTCAAGCATCTGGTTGACGTCTCTCACATAACCCACCAACAAGCTGTTGTACTCCTGGATCAACTGGCTGCAGCCCAGACGCAGAGGAATGTTGCTGTTGAGCTGCTCGAGCTGCTCTGCGTAGAAGGACTCGTTGAGGACTCTTCTGCTTGTGCCGGCCATGGTGCTCACCCCGGCTGTGGACCGAACTTGTGCTGCAACTGCTGTGCGGGCGCCGGGCGCCGACAGAGGCCGCCGAGAAAAGCCAGCACACCAGCTCTTGTCTCTTTCGTGTTGCCTGTGCTGCTTCTGCTTCTTCTGCTTCTTCTGCTTCTTCTGTTTCTTCTGCTGCTTTTGCCTCTGCCTCCACCGTTCCCTTTGACGGCTTCCTTTGTTTCCCCTGCCTGCTATATTTCCCACTCTGCTGTTGCTTGTTCCCCTTGCCATCCAAAATGCCCATTCAATCTCTCGAGCCTTATATGTTTGAGAAAGGGGTTGCCATAACCAAACCCATTGACACTTTAAGCTACTCAAGACTAGGAATTGATGTCGAGCACTACATTTCGAGATTGTTCACTCACAAGAAGGAACCCATTCTAGATGGTATTGGTGGTTTTCCCTCTACCTTGAAAACTTACATTGAGAGTGATATCAACATTTTTAAATCTTTTGGTATTAAACCAATTTTTGTATTTAAAGGCCAAAAGATTAATTCTGAGTTCCAAAAACTACTCAAAAATGTAACTACAATCAACCCCCAAAGCGCCATCAACAATTCAAATTTTGACTCAATAAATCAAACAAATGAACTATATTTAACTCAAAGACAAAGAGAGAAAACCTGGGATTCCTATTACAACAGGCATATTCACAACATCACAAATCCTAATAACATTAACATTACAAATAATCCAAATTTCAATAATTCCATTCTCAATTTTAGAGATCCCAACGTTCCTGCCATTAGCTCAAATTTATTATACCAAGAGTTGATTAATTTTATTAATTACCACAATTTAGAATATATGATCGCTCCTTATACATCATGGGCTCAACTTTCCTATTTGCTCAATCAAGACTATATTGATTGTATTTATGGCCCGACTGAATTATTATTAACCAACGTTGAAAAATTCATCATTGGAATGGAATTCCAATCAAAAGAATTCAAGTATATTGATAAAAAAATCTTGTTAAAAACTTTGAACATCCCAAATGATGATTTCTTACAAGCTTCTATAGCTGTTGGCTGTGATATTCAACCTTATTGTTTATCTTCTTTCAAATCCTTGAAAAATACCAATAATAACGATGATGATAGCTCAAATATCGATAATAATAATAATAATAATAATAATAATAATAACAACAACAACAACAACAACAACAATGGAGATATTAATACAAATATAAATTTCAATAACCCAAATATTGACAATGATGATAACAAAAACGCTAGTAGTACCAGCATTAACAGTATCAATAACAACAACAATAATAATACTAATATACTTTCAAATAAAAAGAACACAATTCAAAACATTAATGGCAATAACGGTTACGAAATCTCAAAAAATTTTAAGATTGCCCATGAAATTATTTTAAGAGGTGGTTCTATTTATGCAACTGTATTATTAACTGAAAATGAAAATGAAATTAAAATGTTTAGAGAAGGTTTATCAACTTTAAAATTTTTACCGATTTTAAAAAAAAATGGTAGAGTAGAATTAATCTCCGAACCCGAAGGTGGTATTTATAATTATCAATTAAATAATGGCTATTTAATCAATTCACCCAACCAAAGTAATATCAATCTTATTAATAACAATAAAAAAATCAATTCTACGTCTTCCAATGTCTTCAATAATAATTCCTCGCCTTATATTAACAATAATATATCTCCTCACATTCAAAACCATAATTTAGTTCAAACAGAAAAAGAATTACCAATAAACTACAGATTCCCAAATGATATTCATGAATTTATCTCTCAAAGACTTCCACATGAATATTATTTCTATCAATCTATTGGTTTAATTGATTTGAAATTATTGGAATGCATAATTTATGGCTGTTATTTAGAATTATATCCATTGGATTTGGGAAACAACACCTATTACAAATCTTTGTTAGATTTAAAATTTAACATAGATTTAAAAACTAAAGTATTAAGGTTATTAACTCTTCCTATACAAAGATATTATCAAGTGAAAAAAATTTATTATTTGAAATGGTATGATCCTTTGAATAAAATCTTATTACCTCATCGCTTTAATACAGTTTACGATGATATTCATCAAATCTTGATAAGAGATTCCTATTTTACTATTGACTATAATAATAATTTGGATTATAAATTTAAAAGATTTTCATTGTTTAATTTATTGCTCAATTTGTCGGATGCGTTTCTACAAAAATGCTATGATGAAACACCTCTAAAAAATGAAACACCAACATTAAGTTCATATAATGAATTGATTTCAACAAATTTAATTAGATCTCTTTTTATTTATGGATTTATAGAATTAAATTCAAATGGAAATGAAACTAGGAATAAAAACAAAAATAAAAGCGGAATCTTCAAACTAACAAAATGGGGTAGAATTTTACCCAAACTAACTCAAATAACTCAGGATAATAAAAAATTATCAAATTTAATCATCTTTTTGATTTTTTTGAAAATCGATAGAGACTTCTTTAATACTGATAATAGCTCAATTGGATTTCATGTAAACTTTCAGCCACTTATTCCTGGAGATGCGAATTTAATTAAAAGTAGTTTTGGGCCATTTAGTAATATTGAACATTTAAAAAAAGTGATTAACGTAATTACAAGGTTGTCATTATTTTTTCAAATAACTCAAAAACCTGTTAATTATAACAATAATTTATCAAAATCATTATTATCATATCGATCAATGATTGAATTTGTTAAAAATCAATTCAATGAATTATTTGAAGCTAGCTTGATTTGTTCATTAAGTAATAACGAATTTGATAAATTAAAATTTAGTAACAATATGATGTGGAGAAGTTTAGTAAGTCAATTACCTTTTAATTTTATTTTTCCTAATACAGTTATGGCGATTGTGACTCAAACATTTTTAGAAAATTTAATTAATAATACCATTACAAGAAATCTAAATGGGAAATCCGAGGGTTTTGAGAAATCAACATTGGATATTATCTATAATAAATTTGGTAGTCATTGTCCATTTGTGCTTGAAGATTTTGGAAAGAACATTAAAGATTGTCTTTCATTTGTTCGGTTAGCAAAATATGTTGAAGCTGAAGGGTTATTATCTACAGAACTGATTCAAATTTTTCATGGAGCAGAGACTCTATTACTCTCAGTGAAATAGATTTTTGATGTTTTTTTGTTTTTTTTTCTAATTATTTAATTATTTAATTATCTAATTATCTAATTATTTAAAGGAATATTAGAAGCAATTTTAATAAAAGTTTTAATTTTTTCTAAATCTTTAATACCATTAGATTCTACACCAGAACTAACATCTAGTCCTATTAAACCATTTAATGAATGAAGGTTTGAGATATTGTCTATATTCAAACCACCAGCTAAGATAAAACTGAGAGAAGAAAGAAGAGGATTCTGTGAGTTATCAATAAAAAAACTATTAATCAAATTCCAATCTAACAATTGACCCTCGCCACCTTTATCAGAATCTAGTAATATGAGCAAATGATTATTGGCAAGAGAAATTTCATCTTTAAGAGTGTTAAGATCAAGAAATTGAGACATTAGATATCTTGAAATGATTGGTTTGTTGATGAGATTTGAGTTTGTATATGAGAGTTTGTCCTCAGAGCCATGTAATTGAATGATATCAAAATTTATAAGCTGATGATTAATTAAATGGTTGATTTGATCAATTGATTGGTTTTGGAAAACGGCTACTAAGAACGGACCATGATGAATCAATTGATTCTTTTTATACATATAAAGATTTTTGAAGGAAGGAGTTAAATTTTGAGAGGGGGTACTATTTAAAGAGTTGAAAAATTGATCGATTTTGAATTTTTTAATATTTTTAAGTTGATGCCTTCTTTCTCTTTCGAGTTTAACAAGCTGATAAATTTGATTTGATATTTGAAGATCAATAGATCTCTTTCTATTTGGAACCATGATGACGCCTAGAAGATCAGCACCATTATCCAAGGCTGTTTGAGCGGCTAGAGTGGACTGTAAACCACATATTTTGATTAAGGGTCTGTTGTAAATGTGTAGATCTTGACTGTCCATAAGAATGATAATGGCAATATATTAATGAGGTTGAATGAGTATATTAGTTGGTGGAAAAAAAAGAAAGAGTAGTGGGAGTGGAGTGATTTACACGTGTTTGCTGAGAAATTAGGGCACAAAAGAAGAAACAGATATCAGAAGGATAATCTCAGGTGGGAACAGATTGGTGGACAGGTAATTGAAGATGAGATGCATTGAGTGTGGAACGAGAAGCAGTAACCTTTACACGATGTATGAAGCAGCAAGTGGGAAACAGAGTACGAGCAAAGGAGATCTTTCTACTATTAAGTTGAACGTTTGTTCGAAGTGCAACAATACTGTTGATAAGTACATTGAGTATGATAATTTTATCTTATTTATTGACATATTGCTATTGAATGCCGGTGCGTTTAGACATTTGATATTCAATGTGTTGGAGGATGAGGAAGTGTATTACAGGCATGTCTCTGAGCACCAATGTGCTGACACTGGTGGTGGAGCTGGAGCTGGAGCTGGAACCGGGGAAGACCATAGGACGAAGAGCAAGCTCTGGAGAGCAGTGAGACGACACAGAAAGTTTCTTCGGCTCTACACAGTGTGTGTTCTCTTCGAGGTGTACTTGAGTTGGGCCTACGAAGAACGGAACTTGCCCTTAGATGTGCTCGAAGCGGTGCGGGGCCGACACAGTGTGGGCAGTGCGGTTGGTGCGGGATACGTGCGCGTGTACTTACTGTATTTGGCACGCTGCGTGGCCGGCTCGGCCGTGATGCAGGTCCTGGTCGCAGCTGTGGTCGTGGCGTTCTACGGTCACAGCGGACACGCACCCCCCGCGGGCTGGCAAAGCGTCGGCATGGTGGTGGTAGTGACACAGGCAGTCAAGTTGCTTCCTGTTGTAATGTTGATTTGGCCGTACGAGTCGCAGGTGCCGGTTCAGATAGTGCGCTGTCTCGGCAATTGCTACACCGTCGAGGGGCTTCGTATCGTGCTTGGATGTCCAAGGACCGTGGCGGCGGCGGCGGTGGTGCTTGCGTTGAGCACGAAGATGCTTCTCCGGTTCTTGTGCGGCTAGCCTGCGGAAATGCGACCGGCAGCAAGATCCGAAAGTGGCCGGTTCTTAAATACGGCAGCATTGGCCTGCTTTTGTTATTCTTTGATGCTTACTTTCCTTGCTTCAACCACTATAATCACTGCATTTATCTCAATTGCTGCAATTGCTTCAATTACTCGAAAAATGAACTCTAGAGACTCTTCAAAGCTAAATCACTCCAACAAACCAAACAAAATTTCGAAAAAACCTTCCACGAATTGTCAGAAAAAGAAACCTGTTTTCGCTTCTTCTGATGATTTTCAGGTCAACTATGGTTCAATTTCCAATAAAAATATTGCTTCCAGTGACTCAATCCATTCCAAATTATCTTCTTTACTTGTTCAAAACAATAATATAATTGCCTATGATTATATTAAACATCAGCTATACAAAATATACGCTCAATTGAATCAAAATATAAATGAAAATAAATCAAGCCATGAAATTGCTTTACTATTAAATAAATTCTTTGTATTAAATAACATCTTTCTTGATTATGAAATTTTGAATCGTAAAAATATTCATAATGAAAATACAAATTTCATTGAAACAACAAATATCATCAATTATCCTCAATTTCCATCTATAGACTCAATTATTAATATTGATAACAAAAGTATTCAAAATCATACTCAGAATCATGTACAACTCAATAATCATAACCATAATCATAATTATAATCATACAAAAAAATCAAACTCTTTAAAAAAATGCTCAAAACAACATCGTAAACTCAAATATAAAAGATCTTACATCTACAATAAACCTTCTATCCACCCCAAAATCACAGGCTATGACTCTACATACAACTACAATAACTTACTTATGTCAACTCCAAGATCCTTTTACGAAGAAAATCGAAATAAAATTTAACTATTTATTTATACCTTAATCACCATTTATTTTGACTTGCTTATACCACCTATATACCTTCTCTATACTTTGCTGTCTCTGTTTCTCTCTTCTCTCATTTGTCACCACCATCGTGGTATTCAGTTCCTTTCTATCCATCCCCCTGGTATTTTTTTGTTTCCATTTTTTTTACCACTTGGAAAATTTTATTGTTCTCCATTCTTATCAATACAGTATTACATTCCTGCAACTTATAATAAATTACTTAATAATTACAATATATGTCAAACAATAAACCAAACTCGAAAACCCATTTAATTGCTGGTTTTACAGGCGGCTTGTTATCTGCTATAACACTTCAACCTCTTGATTTATTGAAAACGAGAATTCAACAGCAATCAGATTCCACGATATTAAAAAATAGTAATCTTATTCATAATATTTATAATATCAAAAATGTTAAAAATTTATCAAATATCTTCGAATTATGGAAAGGCACTTTACCCTCAGCTTTAAGAACTTCAATTGGAAGTGCTTTATATTTAACTTGTTTAAATTATTTCAGATCTTCTTTAGCTAAAAAAAACTTTAATCAAATTCAAAATCAAAATCAAAACTTTTCTTCATCAAATTTACCAAAACTATCAATGAAAGAAAATCTATTAACTGGAGCTTTAACAAGAGCATTTGTAGGTTTTTTAACAATGCCTTTCACTGTTATTAAAACAAGATATGAATCAACTCTTTATAACTATAATTCTTTAAATCACGCAATCAAATCAATTTATAATGAAAACAATTTACCAACAAAAGTCAATGGAATCAAAAATTTTTTTCTAGGTTTTAATGCAACTACAGTTAGAGATGCTCCATATGCTGGTATATATGTCTTAATTTATGAAAAATTTAAACTAATTTTAAATAATTATAAAAATAATAATTCCTTATCAATAAATTCTTCATTAATAAACTCTTCATCTGCTATAATCGCTGCTAGTTTAGCTACAACTATCACTGCTCCTTTTGATACAATTAAAACAAGGATGCAATTAAATCCGAAAACTTACAATTCTTTTTTGAAAACATTTAAATTAATCTTAACCAATGAAAAGTTTAAAATTTTATTTCAAGGTTTGAGTTTAAGGTTGACTCGAAAAGCATTAAGTGCAGGAATTGCATGGTGTATCTACGAAGAAATCGTTACTAAATTGACAATATAGAATTATAATGAAATCATATACATGTAATATATTGAATAAAAGAATAACTTGTATTATAGATACTACATTATATTATACTATATTATAAACAAAAAATTAAATGATTAACGATAAAACATAAAACATAAAACATAAAACATAAAACATAAAACATTAAATTTATATAAAAGAACTGGTTAAGCTATTTTGTTGTAAATTTCCTTTGAAAGTTTGAATATTGTTATAATTATGGTTATTATGATTATGATTATGGCTATGGTTATGATTATAATGATTATGATGAGAGTCATCATAACTATTGTAATCATAATCTTCTTCTCCAGAAGAATATGATAATGAGGGGGTTCTATGAAGTTTAAAATTTTTATATTGATTTTCAATTGATTGGCTACTCAAGCTATTAGAAGATACCCTTGATAATGATAATTCTGATAAATCAATTTCTTCATCAAGATCGTTATAATCTGAATATTTTTTAGTGTATTTATAACTGGAGGATAAATCATTAGAAATACTAGAATCATTATCATCATCATCTTCACTGTCATAATCAGAATCGGTTTCAGGCTCAGATAAATCATAATGGTGATTATCATCGTCCATACTCTTATTATTATTATTATTATTATTATTATTATTATTATTATTATTATTATTATTATTATTATTATTATTATTGTTATTATTATTATTATTAGACTCAATTATCAAAGAGTTTTTAGAGTTAACTTTTGAAACATAATAAAAATCGTTAGAATCATAGATATATTCATAATAATTAGAATCGTCATCGTCATCGTCATCGTTATTATTATCATCTTCATCCCCATCTTCATTATTGTTTTCTTTATCTTTATTAGTAATATTATTTAGATCATAATTGCTAGAGAAATTATTGTTCTTAATTAAATCTGGGTCCTGAATTTCGTCTATATTTTCAATATAATGAATATCATTTCCCATTTCATTTTCTATTTCATTGTTATTTATATTCTGATTTTCATATTTATAGTTAACAGTAGAGGGTGATTTATCTATTATATGATTAACTAAATTATCCAATAAGGTGGCATGAGCAACTAGCACTCTCAAATCTATATCGTTTTTACTAGCTTCAAAAGCTAGTTTAGATTTAGCCTTCATGGCCAATAATTGGTAACTTTGAATTGGGTCCATTATTATCAATTAATTAGTTATTAGAGTCAGATAAGCAGAAAATAGTAGAAAAAAGTGGAGATAAAATAGCACAAAATTTATGGCACAAATATAATGGATGATAATAAAACCAAATAATTGAAAACAAGACAAATCTTTTAAAAAAAAACGAAATGAGGAAGGGAAAGAGACTTTATATCATTTGCTAGTTGCAAGATAATGTTTTGCTATTTGTAAGCTCAAATTAGTAATTGAGAAAGAAAGAAACGAGATTTCGATTACTTTCCTTTTTGATAAAAAAAAGATTTGGAGTCATCCGTGCGTTTTGCACAAAGCAACCACATTTCGGCACAGATGACGATAAAAAGAGAGAGAAATTCAAGATTAGACTGGCAAGATATCGCAAAACCAAAAAGAATATCTCCAGTAAACGAAAAAACAACGGCTCGGACTCTCAGGCTTGTCTTGAGACAATAAAAAAATAGAGTATTTTCCGGCCAAGACAAAAATCACGCAAAGATGTTTTGACCCAGAACCGGAGATAAAATCAGATCTGCAGACCTACAGCATCTTAAGGTCTCTTGGCCCAGTTGGTTAAGGCACCGTGCTAATAACGCGGGGATCAGCAGTTCGATCCTGCTAGAGACCATTTTTTGGACTATTTTTAACACTTTATTTTTTTGTCTGTATAGCGCTTTATTGTTTTTTTTCATGTTTGTTCTTCTCAATTTCACAATACCAAATATTCTAAATGTTTATTCTCTCTGTTATATCTGACTTGGTCAAAATACGTCCAGATGAGTTTGGAATACCTAGAAAGAAAGCCATTGTCAGAAATCTCAATAAAAAATACTCAAACAAAATTATACCCAATCTTGGTTTAGCCATATCGGTCTGGGATTTGATTACTGTTGATGTTGGTCTATTGAAACCTGGGGATGGTTCTATTTACATAAATGTCAAGTTTAGAATTGTTTTATTCAAGCCTTTTATTGGAGAGGTTTTGGAAGGTTGGATTGAAGAATCCATTGAAGATGGTTTAAAAATCAAAACTTTATTTTTCAATGAAATTTTTATACCAAAGGATTTAATTTTTGAAAACAGCAGATTTGATCCAATTGAAAAATGTTGGATTTGGAGGCCTGATTTGGATGATGATACATTGTTGTATTTAGACTTGAATGAAAGAATCCGATTCAGAATTCATCAAGAGATTTTCAATAATATCAAACCAACTGGGCCAAATGATGATGAAGACGATGAAGATGAAGAAGAAGTTCTTCCCAATCCAAACAATTCAAACAACCAAAATGTTGATATCAATCAGAATTCACAGGCTGAGAATCAAAAACCCAAAAAAGAACCCAAGCCTCCTGCCTATGCATTGATTGCCAGTTGCCAGACTGACGGAATGGGTGTTATTAGTTGGTGGAACTGATCTAATAAATCAATTTATCACAACTATCAAAAATATTACAATTGGTTGACTTATGATTTAAATCAATTCTTGTGTAGCATTGTAGGTTGTGGATTTTTATACCCTGGGAATTCAGCGTCTATTATGGCTTTTCAGCATCTCAATTATGCAACATGAACGAGAATGGTTTTGATAACTGTTCAAAACTTTAAATAAATTTCCATCTACACGTGATAGTAAATTACATTTTTTGTTTAAAAATTATCAGTTCTTAATAAACGATTCGTTCAATATCATCACAATTGATTTATAAACAGATATCAATAATGGATCTGCTCAATTTTTTTAATTTTTTTTTGGTTATATCTTTAGTTTTCATTTTGAGATTGTGTTTCATTCTTCCATGCGTCAATTTAACTTTAAATTCCAAAAATGATCTCCATAATTCGAATTCGAATTCTAATTTGAATTCACACTCAAATACCAACACCAACACCAATACTAATTATAATTATAATTATAATATTAATTATAATAGCGATTATAGCAGCAATAAAAAATACAAAAACAACACTAACAATAATAATAACAATAATAACAATAATAACAATAATAATATTATTGAAAACAAAAAAAAAAGCGAAATTGAAACTAAAATTAACAATTTTGTAAACTTTCAGGATTTGCCCGATTTTTTGAATAAGCCAATTTTATTTTTAATACTTAGACCCTTTGAGTTTTTAATGCAAAATTTAAATTTATTATTAACTAGTTTAAATTCAAAATTACGAGTTAATCATGAAAATAATCATATAATGATCTTATTAGGTTCGGGAGGCCATACAGGAGAAATGATCAGAATTTTATCAAATTTGGAAATTAAAAATAAATTCAAATATATCACCTGGGTAATTTCTTCTGGAGATAAATCTTCTTTAATTAAAGCTCAATACTTTGAAAAAAAATACTTGTTAAATAATACCTTGAGTGATGATGATGGCGATGATGAAAAAAGATTAAATGAAAACAAAACAATAACAAAATACTTGATATTACCCAGAGCAAGAAACATTTCACAAAACTATTTCAAATCAATATTCACCACAATATACTGTTTTTTAGTGACTAGTATAAGAATTTTTTTTTTG
This sequence comes from Ascoidea rubescens DSM 1968, assembly GCF_001661345.1. Classification (NCBI taxonomy): domain Eukaryota; kingdom Fungi; phylum Ascomycota; class Saccharomycetes; order Ascoideales; family Ascoideaceae; genus Ascoidea; species Ascoidea rubescens. Next base: position 555,204 of record NW_017962923.1, on the reverse strand, counting down.
TTTGAATTTAAAAAATACCCTAATATCTTGATTTGCAACGGTCCAGGTACATCGGTTCCATTATGCTACATTTTTTTCCTAATCAAATTGCTAACATTGGGTTTGCTTAACAATAAAATCATTTACATTGAAAGCCTAGCAAGAGTGAACAACTTGTCACTCACAGGATACCTACTCTATCCCATTGTCGATAGATTTATCGTTCAGTGGGACAAGTTGCACAAGAAGTTTCGTAGAAGCGAATATTTTGGAATATTGGTCTAAAAGATGCCGAAAAGATGCTGCAAAGATTGCCTAGATAACTGCCTTGCAAGTACCAGCTCCAAAAACATTAGCTTCACAAACATTAGCTTCACCAGCACCAGTTTCATCTAATAAACGTTTCTCTTAGCTTTTGCCATAGTTAAGCCCGGCTCTTCTTCATTGTTTCGGCTTCTGCTCCACCGCTTAGGTGCGGTCCTCGAGGCTCCGCAAAGAAAACACAGAAGATTTTGCTGTTTCTGCTGCCTGGAGCCTCAGCACAGAGAAAACAAGGCAGGATAGGACAGCACCAGAAGAAGCAAATGAATCGACTTGTTTCCAGATCTTCTCTTTCATCCCTACCAGCTGCTTTCACCTTGCCTGCTCTCTTTCTGAAGTCTCTTCAGGCCCATTGCTTCAGCACCAGAACCGTCTTTAGGCTCAACAAACCTTTGTTCACAACAAAACCAATGTTTCCCATCAAATCTGATTTGGATCAAAGCAATAATGCCTTCGACAAAGGACTCGAGAAGAATCACAATGACACCCCTATTTCGGAAAATTTCAAATTGATTTTAAATGCTGAAATTCCCGAAAATGAAAACTACACAATTGTTGGAAACTTCATCAAGTACAGAAAGAACCAAGGTGTTAGCCCAAATGATTTTGACTACGACAATTCCGCTACTGCTCCTGCAAATCTTTCTGGTTCTAAAAACACTATAAATTTCAATGAATTTAATATTGATATGAATCCCCAATTTATAATTAAAAATCTAAGCTCTCATCTTTTCAAACCAATTGTTTGGATTGATTGTGAAATGACTGGTTTGGATATTCAAGTCGACCATATTATTGAGATTTGTTGCCTTATAACAGATGAAAACCTAAACATTATAGATTTGAATGGCTATGAAAACGTCATCAACTTTCCTTTAGATACTCTTATTAAAATGAATGATTGGTGTAAAGAACATCACACAAAATCTGGTCTAGTTAAAAAAATTTTAAACTCTAATAAGAACACTACTCAAGTTCAATCAGAACTCTTAAGTTATATTCAAAAATTCGTTCTTAAAAAAAATAAAGCCTTATTAGCTGGCAATTCGGTTCATATGGATAGATTGTTCATGCTAAAAGAATTTGATAATGTAATTGACTACTTACATTACAGAATTATCGATGTATCCTCAATAATGGAAGTAGGAAAAAGACACAATCCAATGTTGTTAAAGCTTGAACCAAGAAAGAATAAACAACATACCGCAAAAGCAGATATATTGGAAAGTATCCAGCAATTGAAATGGTATACTCAATTTTACTTTAAAAGTTTTAATGAATCAAAAGAAACAATTAAACTTCTTATACAAAAACAAATAAAAGATAGAAATTCTGATTCTCATGATAATAATAATAATAATAATAATGATAATACTCAACCTGAATCTACAGTTCAATTTGACCCATCAAAGTCGATCGATGAAAATTTTAATGATTATATTTTGAAAATACAAGCCGAAAAAAACTAAGTTAGTTTATGATAACAAACTTGATTTTGATATATGTTAATTTTCTAATTTCTCTATATTTTTTCATATATTATTATTATTATTATTATTATTTGCATTTTGACTATCACTGTTGTTTTTTTATCAGTAAATATGATCTTTTATATATCTAAAAGAATTCTTTGATTTAATCCCAGCCAAATAAATGTCCGATATCATAATTCTAATTGTTTTCAAATTCTCATTTTTAATAATATTTTTGCCAAAATAAAACTCATCAATAGAATTAATTTTATTGCCCTGAAGATATAATTCTAAATCTTTGTTTACTATTAAAGGTAAATTTTCAATTTTTTTAATCTCATTATAACTCAAATTCAATTTTTTTAAACTTTTTAAATTAATTATTCCGTTACTGATATTTTTGATTTTATTATTAGATAAATTTAAATTCTCTAAAAATATTAAATCATTTAAATCTGGTAAAACTTCAATACTGTTATAGTATGCATCTATTTTAATTAATTTTTTAATTTTTTTTAAATTAATCCTTCTAATTGTATTAAATTGTAAATTAATCTCCTCTAGATGTTTTAATGGTAGTGCTTCAAGAAAACTAATATCATTGAAATTATTTTTGGCCAAATTAATTTTTTTCAAATTTGTAAAACATTTATCTAAATTCATGTTCAAAAATTTGAGATCATGCAAAAAATTCCCACTCAGTTCTAGACGAGTTAAATTAGGTAAAAATGTATATCTATTATCTGAATTTTTTTCAAACTTCAAGCTTTTTAGCCTGTTACCATTTAAACATAAAATCTCTAAACTCACTAAATTATCAAAAAATTTTGAATTAATGTAATTAATTTTATTTTTAGATAGATTTAGCATTTTTAAATTTCAAAGCATCATACCTTGTATCTCTATATTTCTAATAAAATTATTTGATAAGTCAAGCTCTTCAAGGTTGGCTAAATATTCAATATTTTCAAAAAAACTAATATTATTATCACTTAAATACAATTTTTTCAAACAAGTTAAATTTTCTAAATTTTCAAGTTTTTGAATTTTGTTTGATGATAATGATAAGATTTCAAGTTTATTTAAAGACTGTAAGTTTTTTATCTTAAATATTTGATTTGAATTTAAGTTTAAAATTAAAAGAGTGTACAAATCATTCATATTTTCAATTATTTGAATATTGTTTTCAAATAAATATAAAAACTTCAAGTTATTTAAATTATTCAAGTTTTCAAGTTTATTTATATTATTATTAGCTAAGTTTAACAAATTTAAATTGATGAATCTGGAAAACACAGGATCAATTGTCTGAATTTGATTAAAATTGAAAATAAAAGAGTTAATTGAGAAAAATAGATTTGAATCAATATCTAATTTGAAAGTAGAAGTTGAATTAATTTTATTGCAAGATAGGTTAATTTTTCTTAAATTTTTAAATTTGTTATCATTCAAAAAAACAGAAAGACCTTTTAAATTTGAAATTCCATTTGAAATTAAAGAAAGACTCCTTAAATTAAATGATAAGTTGTCGGTTTCGCTCGATTGACTAATATACTGATCCATTTGATGTAATAAAAGTTGATTCATATTGTTAAAATAATTAAAAAACTGAATAGAATAATGATTGATAAAGTTATTTTGTAAATTAGTATGATAACTGTCATAAGTTCCATGATAGGTAGTGTTTCTTCCATCAATATTATAGTTTTTTAATTTAATAAAAGAATGAAAATTAACAGTTTCATTCATAATTTTTGATGCAAATATGTAAAAATCACATAAGTTTATTTTCAAGCACCTTGGGTATTTCTTCGAACAAAGGTCTCCTCTAAAATAATTTTTGAATTCATTTGAGCTTATAAGAACTGTTTTGAATAGTTTTCGAGTTGAGATTGAAGACAAAATCCAAAAGACAGATCTCGAAATCAATAAAAGAATATTCATTGGGAGGTAATCAAAAATACCATTGATTATATGACAAGGAAGCTGCCTGAGGTCTATTGAAAACTCCATATTAAGATCCGTCGATTAGAAATGTATAAATTCAAAGCAAGAAAATGAGAAGAAGGATCCAAAGAAGTATCTATGCTGTTCTGTCGAAATTTTTGTGACTTTAACACATTTTTTTGTGCCTCTGATAAGATAAGATAAAGCCAGAGGGTTGTTTTCAAAAGGGGATTTTGTGTGCTGATATATGTAGAAATCAAGTTTTGTACTATACACGGATTGTTTTTAAAGGGAGACAGTGTTATTCTCATTATGCATTAATGAATATTATATTGTATTTATTATATTTCATTCTGTTTTTGTCTAGAAGAAGAGGTAATTCAGAATGATAGCTTCTTAGAACATAGTAGTCCAACGTCACTCTAAGATTATCTGATTGCTGCTGCCCATTTTGATGATCCCTTCTCCTTCACCCAATTCAAATCGCTCAAGCAAAATTATATATTTTCCTCTTTTTAAGACCAACTCGTTTAAAAAGATTCCATAGAGGCTGTCATCAAATTCTTTATTTTTGGTTAGCTGGATGCAATCATCATTATTGGAGAATATATTAGCTCGTATCTTAGGCCTATATATCGAATTAAGAATTAGCAGTAAAACAATATGAATGTTTACTTTGGAATCTCTTAATATCTCAAAATTAAATTCAATTTTAATTGATTTATTCCAACTAAATTTAATTTCCCTTAAAAACAATCCCAATTCATTGTTCAATTCTTTAATTTTAAAATCATTTTCACAGTTTATGATTAGTTTGTAATTAATGTTTTTATTATTACTCAATCCTTTATCATATGTTGATAACAAAAATAAATATTTTTTATTTTTTTCAGCAACAAAATTCTCAATTAGAAAATTTCCATTACTTTTATACTTTTCATTAAAAACCAATTTTTTGTAATTGAACTTTTCGATTTTTTTATTATTCCCCTCTGACCAAAAAATTTGCAAATTGATTAAAATGTTTTTATTTTCAATAAATAATCCAATATCAACTTTACTTTCATTCTTTTCACTCATTACTTTAAATTCATATTGTGGATTATTAATATATGTCGCATTTAAAGAATTTCCTCCACAGTTATCCGAATTCCAATTTCCCTCAATTTCTTTAAAAAACTTGTATTTATAACTGGCTTTTTCAATTTTTAGTTCTTCTTGTTTTAAAACAGATGAATAAAAAACCATACTAAAACTGATTGATGATTTTATTCTCTTTTTTTGTGTTTCTAGATCCCAATGGTTTTCCTCGTTATTATTAGTATCACACTCACATAAAGAAGAAACAATTGACGTACACACTTCAAAGGCTTTCAAATTTATTTTAACTAGGTGAAAGTTATTATAACTCTCAAAATTGCCCTCATTTAAGAGATTTCTCTGATAATCAGACAAAATTCTTTCTCCGTTAGATTTAATTATCCTATTATTAATTATAATATTAAAATTAAAATTAAAATTTTTGTAATGTCTTTCAATGAATATCCATAAAATAATTGGTTTGTTGGAATTATTTTCAATTTTAAACTGAGGTTTTAAATAATTAAAATCATTATTTTTATTATTATTATTGTTGTTATAATTAACCAAAGAAATAAAATTTACAATTTTTTTTGTCGGAAATATTTTTGGATTCCAATTAATATATAGGGTGTCAAAATTTCTAAGCAAATAATCAAAATTTATCCATTGTTTATTAATCAACTTTGAGCTATTATTATTGCAATTGGTAGCAGTAGCAGCGGTAGTAGTGTTCAACCAAGGATTTTTAATCAAAAATTTTCTGTCCAGATTTAAATTTAAAATTGAATAATCGTGATTAGAAATTAAATACTCAGACTGATTAGAAATAATTTTGCCAGTACCAACAGATAAAACACAATTGTTCTTTTTAAAATTTTCATAAATCAAATTCCATAACTTATCCATATTTTTTATATTAATTGATTGATATTGTTTTAGATTAATAAATTGGGGAAACCAACCTATCAATCTGTAAATATCAATTCCAGCATTTGAACCAACAAAATCATAAGAGTTATTATTGAATAGCTTTAAATAACCTTTTTCAATTAATGCTGGCCAAATAATATCATGATTATGAGAAGAATTTATGAATATATTACATTTTTCAGCATCAGTTGAAAATGGTAAGACATCATCAGTTAGAATCAATCTTTGATAACCATTAAAATATAAAAAAACAGAATATTTAAAAGATGGGTGATGAGGTTGAACTTGATTTAATAAAAGATTTATATTTTCGGTTTTATTCAAAATTGACAAAAAAGAAGAAACTAAAGAGCAATTAGAGTTCAACCTATTTTGATATAGATGAAGCAAATCACGATGATAATTATTTTTATCTTTTGTTGACCAAACTTGATTTTTAATTAGAATCTTGGAATGGCTCCAAGATAACAAGTGATTTGATTGAAATTTAGATAATTTTAAATGTGAATTTTCCAAATCAAATTGTGAATCATAAGGGTTAACTATTATTGAATTTTTATTAAAATCATCGAAAACAGGAGGATAAATACTGGGAGGAAGATTATCTTGTTTAATGATCGAGCTTAACCAAGCAATTTTATCATTTAAGCAAATCAATTTTTTGCAATTCTGATCTTTAGTTAAATTTGAATGGTATTCAATAGCAGCATTACACAGTTCTTTTACTATCTCCACCAATTTTTTATCATGTCTATAGTTATTGGAACTGTTCTCCAGTTGCTTTATAAGGAAAAGAACTTGGCTGAAAGAATTAATTGAACTCAATGAAAGCAACCTGGCCTTTAAAAGATTGCCTAAAGAATACTTTATTTTTGAATGCTCTGCATTTCTTTGGGCTTCGTCGATATATCGATACAATTCTTTTTCCATTTAAACAAATATTCAATATATTTGAAACTGGTGAGGTTCAAACCGAATGCCAGTAGTAGCTCACATAAGTGCTAATTTTGTTCTGAACAAAACACCCATGGAGATGGTAGCTGCATAAATAATAGAACCATGTGAACGGTAGCCAATAGAAGTATTACAGTATAAACACGGAGCATGCCGATGTACAGTCGTCTACATATATCACGTGAATATTACAACCAACAATTCCAACCAGCGTTTTGGAACTGTTGAGTTTTGCCAAGCTCATGCATTAACGTGCCTGTTGCTGAAAATTGCTTGGCGGTTTGCGAGTGTTCTTTTCTCTTTTTAGACGCTACTTCCTACATTTGTTGTCCTTGTATTGGTAATTGTTCAGATATAATACCCTCAACTCTGCAGATTTGAACAGTAATTTCTTTATGATTAGTGAGAATCTACAATATCAAAAAATATCAAATATTGTACTAACACATTGAATAAGAATAAATATTTTTTCTTGCTGTTGTTGTCTTTAGTCAATAAGTGAATTTCCATTAGGAATGAAATGTGCTTTTGAACCAAACCTCGTGGTAAAATGAATTTGTCAAACAGATAATTAAGGTAAAAACATGATAAATCATTAAATTATAGCTATTGATATTTGTCTAACTAATGTTTGAATATCTAACTTTATTAAAATAAGCATCCAAACAATTCAATTTTTCAAGTTTCATCAGTTTTTCACTAGTTTTGCGCATATAAATTGTATCATTTTGAAGATTTCTTAATTTGAATTGTTTTTAGTAAAATATATATCAATTCTTAAAGAATTAGTTATTTTAATTATTAATTGCAAAATTTTGATAATTTAGCTTAATAAAATGGAAAAAAACCTTGAATATAATCAAGAAATCAAGAAATGTCTGGAGTGTGCTCAATTACTTTCTTTTCAGTCTATACCTATCATTTACCTTTCTTTTGCGTTGAATATAGTATCATCAAACAACTTTAAACATTAGAGTTTTTTTTGACAGTGAAGATAAAATAGCAATAAGTCCTATAGTAATTAATAACCTGGTTTTTGCTAAATAAAAGGAGTTTGAAAATCTATCATCTAAGCTTTGAAATTCTCAGCTGGAAGCAATAAACATCAGTGTAATACGGATTTTAAAAGTTATTTAATAACCTTTTATTATTTTGTTGACTTATAAATTAGAAAAAGAAAAACACTTTGATAAATTTATAGTTGCCTGCATAATTGTAAACTATTTTAAAAGGCATTTAATTGATATATTTTTATTAAAAAAAAATTCTCCAAGCCAATAAAACAATCGATTTTTTGTGAAATATTGAAATCATAATTTAAATAGCTAATAAACTTAAAAAAAAACTTGCCTTGAGTTATTTTTTTGGCTTTATAAATTGGAATTTGTTTTATTTTCTTAATATTATTGTTTATAAATTCTTTATGTGAATTTAATAAGTTCTTTTTTTATTTGAAAAATAATCAATTTTATTGGAATTTTCCACGTTAAATTATTAAATATCTAATAATCACTTCATTTTTTGTTTAACATAAATTCTCATTGATAATCTTTTTTTTCAAAACCATATGCTTTTTTAAAACCTATTTCAATTTAATTAAATGTTTTGATTTGAAAGAAAAATTCTAGAAAATAAACCAAATCTTTAATCCAGTTTCAGTACAGTCTTTTCACCAATAAAATTTTTCCATTATAAACTAAGAACTTTAATGGATTTATCAGGTTTATTACTATATAAAAGACAACTCTATTGGACTCAATTTTTTTTCTATCTAACATGATTTGTAACTATTTTACAATAAATAAAAAAAATATAATAAAGAAAGATTGAAAAATATTTACACACATTAAATCGTGTGGAAAAGTTTTTTTCATTCTGTCCTATTTTGTCCCTATTTATACCAATAGAAATTAAAAAATTATCAAAACACCTGTTTTTATAGTAAAGAAGGGTAAATCGGTTATAGGTTAATTTTTTTTGTTTCTATTACTATATTTATTAACATGTTAATAGCTGAAATAATTCATTCAACAATTCAAAATTACAAAAGAAGGATTAATTTGCTTATTATTTTACTTTTTTGGCTGTTTAATTTATTTAATGATCATTATTTAATTTTAGTCTTTCAGTTTTTAAACCTGATAAAGAAATTATAGAAAAATAAAAATAAGGAGCATTTCAACTTTTTTTTTTCTTCTCAACTTAAAAATAATATGACAATGCAATAACATGTTTTTATAACATTAAAATAACGTTTTTTTTGGTTTTTTAAAAAAATATAGTGATTATAAAATCAAATAAAATTAAAATCTTGGAATAAGGATGTTCATGAAATTATTAAATGACAAAAAAGTATCAGGAAAAGATTTTTTAATTTACTTAATAAAAATATTATTTATTCATAATTTGAATAAACAAAAAAAAGAATTGATAACACGTCAAGATCATCAAATACAATAAAAATAGTAATTAGGAGATTGCTTTGGAGATATTTGTTATAAAGGTGTATACTAAGTAGCAATCTGTTAGAAACACCATTAAGCTTTAACATGCGCAACACGTGATATTATTATTTGGATGTCCGGTTGTTGATTCTTTAGGAGTGATTTTTTGATTGAATTTGTTGTTATTAAGATGAAATCTTTTTTTTAAAGCTGTGGATTTTAATCAAAATTAATTATTTTAATTCTATATTTTAATCGATTATTATTTTTTGAAAAAACAACTCATTTTTTATTGGATTATTGCTGTTATTAATGAGTATGGATATAAAAGTTTTGTTAATATAGAGAAATATTTATTGCAATATCCATTAATAAAAACAAAAAAAACTTTTCTAATTAATCAACCATTAAATTGGCGTTTGAAAATCTAACAAATCTAATGGCATCAATATCCATAAATCTGATTGCAATATAAAAATTTGTTAATCTAGATCAGTTGCTAATCTTTAAAATTAATTCGATAAGGTAATTGGATAAGGTAATTTGATAGAATAATTTGAATAGTTTAATTCAAATTTAAAACAATTCATAGCAAAAAAAAACTTCAATTAAAACAGAAAACAAAGCTAATTATATTTGGTTATCTGTTGAACTACAAAGATGAATAGCTAGCGTTATATCGTATTAAGCACAACAAAAGATACTAAACATATTTAAACAATGATTTAAGAGATGTATCCAATAAATAGGATTTAATTAGGTTATCTTGAAAAGTTTATAATAAGTTAAATGAAAATGGTAATCAACAAAAAAAAATTCAACGGTAATGACAGAGAAAGACAATTTGGATTTTGCGTTTTGAAAGTATATGGAGTACCATGTCATGTACTTGGCTGTGTATATATGTATTTGCACAGGATCACACAGACATTAACTTACCCAGCCCGTAAAACAAAAGCTATCAAATATAAATTGTTAAAGGATTTAAATAAATTGTAATCAACAGAAACTTATCAAAGTTAACTATTTTTCTATTATTTCAATAAAGATTGCTTGGACATGATTTGCTTTAAGATGTTTTTTATTGTAATGAGCAAAAACTACTGCAATACAGTCAACAGATCATCAAGAAGGAACAAAACTTTATGATAAAAATGCACAAATATAACTGACCTTGTTGAGGGTGAGATAAAGTCGAAGACGATAAATGGCTAGGGTCTTAAACAATTAAGACTAATAATTGGCCTGGAGGGCAATAAGAAACAATAGTAATATGAGCTATACACAAAGTTGTTATGCGCAATACTATCTTAAAAAAATAATAATAGTTATTTTGTAATTACATAAAAACTTTAAATAATAGATGCTTAGCTAAAAATTTGTTTAAACAAATAAGTTGAGATAAAAAAAATAGCCATTGGGTATTTTTGCCATGAGATTTTTTGAATTAAGATTTAACGATAAAAAAATATGAAAGGAATATGAGCAGTGGCGTTTAAAATGTGAAACAAGCAAATAAATAAAATTCATCAAAGTTGGTTTTTACTAGGGTAGTACACAAATAGTCAAGAATTCTAAAAGAGATTACTGAGTTTTACGAAAATTAAGATAACCAGCCAGAAAAATAAAACAAAGAAAATTGCAAAGGAATGGAGTTGAATGAAATACATAAAGTACTAAACACACCAACAAGGAAAAGATAAAACAATTTTTTCTATTTTAAAACAAGAAAAACTGATAATAGAAGATACAAAATAGAGTGAAGGTAGAAGATGAAAAAACAGAAAATACAGGAAACAATCATGAGCATACAAAGCGAGAAACGACCAATAAGAGTCAATTGGGTTCGCTCTGCGTTTCACGCAGGCTTCATAGCAGCTTCTGAATAGTGCTTGTACCAAAGCGGACCAGGACCAAAAGTCCGTTTTGTTTTTCGGTTCAGTTTTGAGCTGATTTTGGTTTGGAGAACTGCGCATGGTAAACAAAACCGTAAACAAACTGGAAGAAATATTTCAAACCAAACTGAAATGAAACCAAACCAGTTCAAGAAATAACATTTTCAGACTAATTCGATGATTCTCCCATTTTTGAAAAACTTCATTAAGCAAAGATTGTATACCAAGCACGTGATATAGTGACTTAATTCTAACTAACCTTAAAGCAGTTTCAAACTGAAGAAGCAATCCATCCCGCGCAAACAAACAATTTGGTCAAATTATCTAAACTTCTGAAGACTTCATTCCTGCTGCAACACGTCTACGTGCAGGCAGCGCGCAAGCCAGGCCGGTGGCGGCGAATGTTGCGACTGTCTCCAGGAACGCTTAGAGTTTGGCGTGGCGTCGGCCGGCAAGAGTTATCACTTCCAGGAAAGTAACACTCAGCCCAAATGAAGAGACAAAATAGAGGCAAAAAATCCAAACACCAAGATTTCCCTTGCAATCATTTGAAATTGGAACAGATTACCAGTACTTGCAGAACTGAATTTGTTGGCATTGATGATACGGTTTGGCAAAAACAAATTGTGAGAAAAAGCAACTAGGTACGAGTAAACAGGCAAGAGTAGGCTTAAAATTATTTTCCAGTGATCGTGACTGATGTGCAGAATAATTTCAAAAGTGGGAGATTCTTAGCACATACTGCCAAACGTGATATTGCACTTCTAGTCAAAACAAAGTCCAAAGCTCAAAATCCAAAATTCAGCAAATAATTGAAACAGTAGATAAGAAATAGTACAAATCCAAAGAATTCAAATTCATTTATGTTTTAACAGAAACCGGAAAATTGTTTTCATTGGTAGAACAAATAGCGATTTTTTTTTCTTGTTTACCACCAGTACTAAGTGGACGATAACTCCCAAGCATCATTTACGAAAATACCGAAAACAGTGAAATAGCATAATGTTTTTTTTGCATGCAAATGCATAATCAAGGATTTAATTGTACAAAAAACTTAAACGTGTTTATTAGCAGATACTGGTCCAATAAAACGATTGAATTTAATTTTAAAATATTTAGTTGGATTTCAGCTTTGACTACAGTTTGGCAAGAAGTTAACAAGATCAAGACAAAACACAATCAAATTACTATTAGTGATAACATTTGCTAATTATGATATCTTCACCAAGTGTTTGTTATTTTGGATAATATTGATTAATGAAAACCAATATTGTTTTTATTTAGAATATTTTATTTCCGTAAAATTAAATATAACGAAATATAATTTAGTAATTAAATCAATTTCTAATCATTGGAATTATCAATACTCAATTATTGTGCAAAATAAAGTCAAAATTTAAAAATATACACTAAACAAAAAATAAATGTAAAAAAATATACAAAAGGAAGTACAACTTAAAAGAAAATATGACTTTGCAATTTATATAATTTTTAGCCAATCCTTCAAAAAAATTATTATTAAAATTTTAAAACAACATAAGATTTATAAAACCATTTTTGTGTGAATAACCCGTCTATTATTAAATTTCAACTTTTAGTTTATTTTATTTGGATTTAAGAGCACAAAATTGAATTGTATTAACATTTAATAATTAGTGAAATATATCAAGTTCTCTTCCCCCCTTAGTATAATAGCAAACAGCGAAACATTGAGAATTTGGTCAATTACTTAGAAAAAAAGCTTTCAGATTTGGGTAATCAAATGTTCTATTTTAAACCAAAATGTCCCAAAATAAACAAGGAAAATTAAATGACTCAAACAAAAAAAAAAATTATTCAAAGATAAAAGTTAGGAAAAACCAATAGGATCTTAGTATATTCAATTTTTGACAAAATACTTTGAATTAATTAATAACAAGTTAAACAAGTTTCAAACGATCTAGTTTTTGAAACTCATCAGCAAAATCAAATGAAATAAGAATAGCGTTCTAAAGACTTCTGTTTTGAAGTTTTTGGTGCTTTCAATGCTTTTTTGCTCTCTGGGTTTTCTTATTTTGCTTTTTTCTGTTCAATTCCTTTTGGTTATTTTGCTTCTTTTTGACTCCAATTATATACTCAACAATAAAAAAACAAATAATTTTTCGGTAGACACCGAGACAGGGTTACAAATAGACCTATTTATGATTTTGTCAGCAAGGATTGTTTTAGCCTGCGCGCCTCACTCACACTGCTTTGTACCGCTTGCAGATAATTACATGAATCTGGGGGTTTTTGTGTTCACAACTTTAAGTTTCTTTATAAGAGTGATTGTTGGATGTTTTATCAGATTGTTTTTTATTTTACTTTCAATATAAATATTTCAAATCATTTATTAACAGTCAATTTTCTCCTTTTATTTCGTTTAGTTTTCTCTTTTACAATTTCATCAATTGAATCTTGTTTTTAATCTTTTTTGAGTGACTCTTTATTCATATTGTTATATTTAACTATATATTTAATTATATATTTAATTATATATTTTTTTCGTCTTAGCTGTCATCTTAGCTGTTTTATTTGACACCTTATATTAGTGACTCCAAAAGAGTATTCAAATATGAGGTTTTCTTCTAAACAGCAAAAGAACTCTAATTCTCTTGAACATTCTTTTTTCCCAGCAGCACCATTACCATCTCAAAGCCAGGCTCAGTCTCAATCATTTTCATTTTCAGAGAGACAAGACTCTCTTTCTTCTAACGGTTTAATAGTTAATCATTTCACTAGCAAAACAAAACTTTATCAAGCAGATAATCTTGGTATATCGAGAAATAATCCTTTAAATGACACCAGTACTACTTATGATAGTAATAAAAAAAATCTAATTACAATTGATAGTATTATTAACTCTACTGATAGTACCAATTTTATTGATATAGCTAATAACACTACTGCTAATACTAATAATTTTGTTGTTGCTAGTTTTAAAGATTCTAGCTACATTGACTCAAATGTTATAGATTCTAATATTTCTGAAACTGATAATATAAAAGCCAGCAATAATGAATTGAAATTGGTAAAACCTTCTAAAATTAAAAAACCTCAAAAACTTCAAAAGAATCAAAAAAACTCTAAAATTTCCAAGCTCAGAAAATCTAAAAGAATTCAAAACTCAAAAAAAAAACAAACTCCATCTAAAAAACAAAAACAAAAACAAAAACAAAAACAAAAACCCTCTGCTGAAAGAATATCATTGAATTCAAATGAAATTAAGTCAAACAAAAGACTTGTAAATTCTTCGAGCGCTTCACTTGCTGCAACTAAATCTCAATCTTTAACACAAATTGATGATGATAATAATCAATCGGTGTTTTTATCAATTGATAAAATAATCAGTGTTGAAGCTTCTAAAATTTTTAATCTTAATATATTAACCGATCTAAGAGTTAAAAGAAATCTCAATCGAAATTTTCTAAAAATAGTTAGGATCAGGGATTTACCTGAGTTACCTTCACTCACAAATTCCTCAGGTTCTCAGGTTTATCAAAATGGAGACAGAAACCATCCATCATTACCTTCACACTTTCCACCTTTTCCAAGACTTCCAAAAAAAAGAAAATCACCTTTGATGTTGAATAATGAGTTAAGATGTTTGTTATATCAAGTTATATTATCAAACAAATTATATGCCATTCCTTATGGTGAATTTGGAAAATTTTGGATTAGAACTGTCAGAATATTTAATAAATATATGAAAAAAATTGGACTTTATTCTGGTTTTCCAGATATCACTTTAAGGTATGCAAGAAGTGATTTTCAAAAACATTATAAAGAAGTGATTGCCTATAGAAGGCTTAATTCTGTTTGTGTTCAAAATTTAAATGAACTTTTAACAGAGGCCAATAACAATTATTTCATTCAAAACAAACAAGAAAAACATAATCAAACAATTGTTAATAGAAATTTCAATAATAATTTGAATAATGATACAAATGAAAGCAAAGAAAATATTGAAACAGGAAGAATTGGTATTAATGTCAATGTTGATGATGAAAATAATAATGAAAATGATGAAAAGTTCAGTAAGAATTCTGATAAAAATTTTAACATAATTCAACTCACCAATGACAACATGCCACTTTCTACGGATATTGGGAGCATCTTGCAAGCAAATTATGCAAAAAAAAGTAATAATTCTTTGTTGTTTTTAGAACCACATGAAAAAATATTGTTTCGATATTACGATTTAGAGTATGACTATAACAAAAAAAAATTAATAATTGGTTTGCCAGTTGAATTGCAAAATCAAATCTTAGAAAATCAAAAATATGTTCTTCCCGAAAATGAGTCAATTTCTGTATTTGCTTCTGACACAGATGGTGAGGTGGTGCTTCCCACCTATGAAAACAAAAAACAGATTATTGATCCCAACAACCAGTTTACGGATCTTGAAACAAATCAATATGTTGCAAGATTTTGTAGAGTTGTTGTTGAAGCATGTATTTTTGCTGACATTCCTAGTGATGTTGTTTATGAAGAAAGTATTCTCAGAGATTTTCCAAAGGAAACACCCTACCCACGATTAAGTTCAGATTTGGAATCTGATTCAAAATTGGACCCCCTTCCAAGCAACAACCCCCGGCTGCTTTTGAACACTGTTCCAGATGCTTCTTCCAACGGTCTTGACCACAGTGTCCCTCCAACCGAGCAGACCCCTCAAGCGCAGTGCTTGGCAGGGTCCGCCGCTTCTCCGCTGCCATCTTCTGCTTCTTTATCACCATCTCCTTCCAGCCTTCCTTCTGTTTCTGCCTCCTCGGCTTCTTTTTCTGTACCGACTTCAATTCGTCCATTTCTGCCTGTTCGAACAACAAAACCATCTCTCACACCACCTAACCATCAAAGTCCTATTTTATCTCAAGATACCTTTCAGCCCATTCATCAACCTCCCCCATTTGTTCACCAACCTTCTCAAAGTCAGAATATTGCAACTGATTATCAGCAGCATCCTCATTATTCCAAGCAGCAAAATCATTACCAACCTCAATACCAACCTCAATACCAACCTCAATACCAACCTCAGTATCAATACCAACCCCCAAATCAACAACATCAACAACATCAACAACATCAACAACATCATCAAATACTCCCAAGACCTCAACACCTTTTTCCTCAACCAAAAATTCAATTTGGTCTTCCTATAACGTCAAGCTACATCAACACCGATGAACATGCTTATAGCCAAACTCAAAACTTGTTTTCATCAATAGGTCAAACCTATAGTTCGGATCCCAAAGTATATAGTATCTCCTCTATATCAAGGGCTCCAGTTTCTTATTCTGCAACAGAAACAAAAGAAAAATCTTATCATACTTATCAACCTCACCATACTGATGACAGCGATGAAACTGATTTTAGAAATTACAATCAAACATCGCTGTATACTACTGATCACCCTAAATATGGAGAAATTGCACAGGTCCTTACTGTTTCCTCTAATAGTGAAATATCTAATGACCAAAATAATGATAAAACTGTATCCCAATATGTTTTCGACATTACAGACCATATTAACTTAGTTCACAATGCACTAGCTAAAATAAAACCAAGAGCTCAAGTTAACGATCAAGGAATTCCCATACCTACAATAAGTCCAATAGAGACTAACAAATGCTTAACAAAATTGAATAGAATTTGCAATAAGCTATTATCTACTTCAGCAATTGAAACATTAGATGAAAATCATTTAGAATTAATAATTGAGAAACTTAGTATTACTGTGACAGATTTGTTTGAGTTTGGTCCTTTTTTTTTCAAAGTATTCAAAGAACATAATTCTAATTCTTTAGATCTTTTTGAAAATACTCTTTATTTGAAAGATGTGTTCCAACAATTTAATGTGGTTTTGTTAAAAAAAAATGGTGATTCATATGATGAAAATAATAATGATGGTAACCAAAATCGCAATGACGAAAACCCATCCAACCTTACTTGTTTACAAAAAATTAATAAAAGAATGAAAAAATTAACTGATTTTAATATCAGATATCAAAAAATAGCTTATGAATCACAAGTTAAAACTCTTACTGAGATCAATAGAAAAATAGATAGAAACAATCGCCTTTTAAGAGAATTAATAGAAAAAAAATACCAATCTTAAATAGCATTAAATTTATATAAATTTATATAATATATCTAATAATAGAATATATTTAATCTAAAAAAAAATAAAAAAAATAGAAACTAACCGGTGGAAATTATTAAATACAATTAATTTAATACTGTAGCCTTTTCATATAACAAGTTGACAGATTTGCTCATTTCTTTTATCAATTGTAAAGCAGAACCGTAATTTTTATCAATTTTATTTTCATCATAAATATATAACCAACCATTTCCTTGATCTAAAACACCATAAAAGACATTGTCTAGAATCATTTGAGATAATTTGCTTTCGATAAAAGTTTCATCCAATTTAATTAATCTTGAAATATAAGAAATTTCAATACAAGAATACGGCTTGATGATTTTTAATAAATTTTGTTCTAATAACTGATGATATAAAGTTTTAAAATTTGATTTAATTAAATAGTCATTTGAAAATTCGTTTGAATTATCATTTAGAATTTTTTGAAAATTTTCTAACGATTTTTGGTTATATGCTATAGAGATCTTTTTAATAGCATCAAATTGTTTTAAATTATTTTGAATTGATTTTGAAGAAGTTATTAATTTATTTGATAAAATTTGAATAATATCGTCATTTTTATTTAACATGATTTTAGTTAGTAAAATATATTTTAAAATTTTAATAATTTGAGATTCAGATTCTTTAGACCAATTTAAAGAATTCAAATTTTCAAAAGCCTCATAAAAATAAGAAAAAGCAGTTTCAAAATCATTATCCTGACAATGTAAAATTCCGCTCATGCAATCCAAATCAGCTTGTAATTTAGACGAACAGTAAATTGAATTAGCAGAAGTTCTTGCGCTTGTTAATGAGGCTTTAGATTTTGAAAAATTTTTTAAATTATAGTAAATTTTTGATTGCAATAATTGAACCTCAATTAAAGTGTTTTTATCATCAAGTTTTCTTAAATGAGAAGATAATGAATTAGTTAAATTTAAAGCATCATTAAAATAAAATTTTTTATAATATAATTGAGCTAATTTTAGTTGCAAAGATTGAGTTAAAAAGGATCTTTTTTCTTTTGAAGCCCAACTGATCGCCTCCTTCAAAGAGAGAATTTGAGTATCAATTGAATCGGGAATAAAATTAAATAAATCAATTAATTGTCTAATAATCTTTGAAATCTTTGATTTTGCAATAATTGATAAAACTTCAGTTGATTTTAAAATTAAAGAGTGCAATTTTTCAGAATTTGAGGTTAATTTATAAAGATGGCCCAAATCTAAAATAGATTCCTCTTTTTCTTGAATAGAATAGTCATTTGAAAGCTTATTTTCATTATTACCATCGCTGTATAAAATATTATGATATAAAAGTTCAGCATCGTTATAGTTTTTATCAATAACTAATTGCCTAGCTTGAAGAATAATTGAGGATGACATTGCAATAAGAAAGTAAAACTGTGTTGGTAAAACAGAAGACCTGACCAAATAAAATTGATGAAAAGTGTTGGTTTGCTTTTCTTGAGCAGAACAACTGAAAGATAGAGATGTTGATAGTGCTGATGTTGGTGTTGATGGTGCAAAAGACGTAGATACTAAAAGAAGTTTGCCATCCGATTTCGCGATTAGTCTTCAAAAAACAACCTAATTCAGTGCTACAGCCACAGTAGCAGCAAAGCAAAAGAGTATTATAAGTAGTTTTGTAATTTGAATCAACCAGGGGATTGCGTAAGTGGTTTAATGGTAAAATTCAACGTTGCCATCGTTGGGCTCCCGGTTCGATTCCGGGCTTACGCATATTTTTACTTTTTGTTTTTATTTTCTGTTATTTTTTGCTCAAGATTTTTATTTAAATGTGGTAGATCAAAATGGAATATGAGTATTTTTTGGAGAGTTAAAGGGTTCAATCATTTGGTTATCAAAAAGATTAGTATTCTTCGATTCTATTCATCATTGCAACACAATACAGTTGAAGCAAAATATTTCAAATTTAAGAATGATATAGTCAAGAAAAAATGGACAATTGAAGATGATTTATCATTAACTCATGCAAGCAAATTGATGAAAATGTTAAATTCCATTGGTTTTGATAATGAGTATAAATTGAAAATGAATGGAGTGTTACCAATTGGGTATAATTTTATTTTTTTTAATCCAGTTTGTGAAGAAAAATTAATTGGTGATGATGGGTATGATAATTACCAGGCTCCGATTGCAATTGATTCAAGTTTAAATGGATCAAATAGATATAAACAGCTATTCAAAAGAAGACTATGGGTTGGTGGGAAACTTATAATTAAAGGCGAAAATCATTTTTTAAGATTGAATGATTTTAGTGAATGCATTGAAAAAGTTAGCAAAATTAAAAGATTTAAATACAATGAAGATAAAATTGACTATTATATTACAATTGATAGAAAGATATTTAATAGTAATAATGATAACTGTTTACAGGAAACTAGGAAACTTTATTACACATCTAATTTAAATAACAATAGTAATAATAATAATAACAATATTAATAATAATAATAATAATAGTAATAATAATAATAATAAAACAAAAAAAATTAAGATTAGTGAAATTTTTTTATTTCGATTTTCAAGCTTAACATTTAATTCACATAAAATTCATTATAATTTAAAATATTGCTCGGAAATTGAAAAGATTCCTAAACTTATTATTCATGGTCCACTATTGATATTAATTATGATAAGATATTTTGTCAATAATGAGATAAATAGGGAAATTAGTGAAGAGTATAAATTTATTCAATCGATAAGTTATAAGAATCGATATCCATCGTATGTGGACGATGAAATAAGTTTAAAATACAAGATAAATGATGTTGTAGATGGCGGTACCAGTAAAGCAGATATATGGATTGAAAATAGTGCTGGCGTTATTTGTGCTGATTGCAAAATTTTGTTTAGCAGTAAAAACAGCAACATACCCTGATAGAATGGGATAAAAACGGCTTAAAACGCTGCTAGCACGTGTAAGGCCCTGGGTTTTTCAACAGTTTTTCTTTTTAATTTGTGTTATGATAAGATAAATTAGATAGTAATGCAGGATTTGAAGAAGAAACAACAGCAAGGCTTGAATAAACAGTTGTCTTTGCAATTTCGATATTCATTAAACAACATTAACCGTAGGATAAAAAATTGGATTGAATCAGATGGCAGAAATGAGGCAAATAGCAATATCAGTGATACAGTGTCTGCATCAAATGACGAATTTTTAAAGCTTCCGATAATCACAAATGGTTTTGGATTGTCCTTTGCTAGTAGTGGCAATAAAGAAGAAGACAAAACGCGCCAACAAAAAGAGCATATCAAAACAGTTGAGCAGTTTTTGAAAACGGATCAAAAATTAAACAAAATTACCATGAGTCAAAATAGAAGCCAAAATAATAAACAGCCCAGCTTTAGAATTAATAAAGAGGACTCAAAGGCGATGGTGTCGTTAAAAAATAAGATGCGGAAGGAGAAAATGAGGAAAGTTCGAAACACACCAACAAGACAGGAGGTGCTGGACGATAATGATGGAAGCGACAGTGAGTTGCGCTGGAAAAAAACCATCCAAATCAAACGGGGCTCAGGGTTGTTATTGGATGCAAGCAAAAAAAGCAAACAGAGCCAGCACAGGCGTTGATAGTAGAACAAGCAGCAAAAGCAGTAAAAGCAACTATATGTGTCTATACGTGTCTATACTTTAATTGCACATACATACGACGTAATAAGCAGAAGAATGCTTATATGACATCCGCCGAAAACCACCGCGGTAAAATCCGGTGTTATTTCAGCAACAGGAGCAGAATCAGTAACTTCTTCAACTTCTTCAGCTTTTTCAACGCTTTAATACCAGTAATGGCTGCTCCTACTAATCCTAAGAAGTCTGTCACCTGGATCGACTCCTCCTCGTTGACGAGCATATCCTCTAACGACTCCAGCCTTTCCAGCAGCGAGACCAACTCTCTTTCAATCAACATCAACACACTTGTCAACAATGAGAAGATCCACTTGAAGGAAGACACCCACCAACTGAAAACTTCTAACAATAACAGCAGCAAATCCACAAAAGTCCTCAAATCTCCCAGATCCACTAGATCCTCCAAAATCTTAAAACCCCTAAAGACTATCAACTCAATTTACCATCTTTCTTTTCCAAAGATTAATAATTTTGATTTTTACAAATTTCCTTATCATTTTATTTTCATACTCTATTATCTACTAATATCGAAATATGATGACTTAATTGATATTAATAAGACAAATTTTGTCTTATTCAATTCAATTGTTATCCTTTATTTTTCTCACATTTTATGGTTATATATCATTTTAAATGATACTTTCTTATCCACAAAAAAAATCAATAACATTTCTGAAAATAATATCAATAATACTAAATTCAAAAAAAATAAAAAAAATATAAATGAAACTAAAAAAATTGATAAAAAATTTAGTTTTAATCAGTCTACATCAAATAACAAGAAAAATTCTTTTACTTTAGTCTTAATTTTTTCTGCAACTTTAATATCTCTATTATTCACTTTTCCAATATATTTAATCTTAATTTTATTTGGTGCTCCAATTTCAACTTTATCTTCCCAGACTCTTGTTTTATCTTTGAACTTATCAATTTTAATCGTCTTTCCTATAATTTCCTTTTATCAATTTAATTTTCAAATCTACCACTCTTTATTGATATTCAAAAATTCTTCTTTGAATTTTTTACTTAATAATCATTTATTATCAATCAATATTTCAATAATTATTTCAATCTGGTTATCTACTTTTACAATAATTTTAGATTGGGATAGAGATTGGCAATTATATCCAATTCCTTTAATTATAGCCGCTTATTTCGGAGGTTTAATTTCTTCATTTATATTAATCCTATTTAATTATTTACATATTAATTTTCAATAATCAATTAAAACCCATTTAATAAATTATCAATTAAATCCTTCCATAGCTCTTGGTAATAATTTTCTCCGATTTTGTTTCCTAATTTTTTCCTTTTATCATCATTCATTTTAATAAACTTCTTGATCACCTCAAAATCAATAACATTTTTAATTTTTTCATTTATGTTACTATCATTATTCATCCCAAAATTAAAATCACCGTAATTTCCAAACCCTAAATTATTAATGTTTTTATTATTATTAAATTTTTTCTCTCCAATTAATGAAGATTTTATTAAAAAATCTTTATTTAAATTAGAATTTAAATACTTATTTAAACTTAATGGCAATAATCTATTCCCCTTAGCATTTAATCCTAACCAACTGTTTTTGTCTTTCTTGATAATCTCTTCTTGTAATATATGTAATCTTCTATAACTTGCTTCGCTAATTGGAATCACTGAAAAAATAGACCCGTCAACATTACTCCCAATCACTTGAAATTCATTATTTGATGATGATATATATGTTGAAAAATTAGGCTTTTTAGGTAAAAATCTCATACATGTTGTCAATGAATTTATATTAAAAATAGATTCTCGAAGTAGTTTATACCCATTTTTTGAAGTCGAGTTATCTGGATCATATTTTAATAAATGTAAAGTATTATCGTTGTCTGCAACAACTAGAAACATCTCGCCATTATATACTAAAAATTCGGCACAATTCACATCAATCTGACAATTATCCTTTGATAACATTATCATTCTATACGGTTCTGCATCAAACCCTAATAACCAAATACTTTTCATAACATCACCTAAAATTATTAAGTTTCCAAACGATTTAGCTTCAGAGACATATAAAGAAGTATCAAAAAATGCAACTGGGACAACTGTATTATCCTCTTGTAAATCTCTAACAATTATTTTCTGCCCCTGGGACACTAAAAATCTACCTGAAACCTCACATATTGAAGTGACTGCTCCTTTAGTTTTCTCTCGAAACAACTCTTTAAATTTATGCTTGGTTTCTGGTTTTCCTGGTTCTGGAACAACTTCAATAATTTCATAAAGATTAAATGCGCCACTTGACACCAAATCCTCAGTTCTCACTATTCCTGTTCCAAATAGTATAATTTCCCTTTTTTTTTTATTACCTGTAGAATTTGTATCATTAAATTCATGGAAAAACAGCAATGGATTTTGACTCATTGGATTACTACTATCATTCTCATTTGTTGAAGATCCAATATTTAAAAAAATTGACTTGACATTTAGTGCTATTTCATTAACACTTAAATCAATTTCATCAATGATACTCCAATTTAAAGGTGACACAAGCCTAATGAATCCTTTATATGATAGAGCTTGGGGTTTAGTATCGTCAAATCCCACAATTTTATTTCCATCTTCATCAAGAGAGTTATATGTAACTACTTTATAACTTGATATCACAAATGTACCAGTGTCTTGATGATATGTTATCGACTTCAAGCAATCTTCAAATGGAATTTTTATTACTGGTAAATTATTACTATAGTTAAATACTTTTGGCAATTTATTGTATGAATGATTGTCATTTATATCATTAACATCATTGTTATTGTTTACATTGTTATTATCATTATTATCATTATTATCATTATCATCACCATTATCGTTATCATTATTGTTATTATTATCACTATTTTTATTTTTATCATTATTTTTGTTATTGTTTTTATTGTTATTATTATGATTGTTTTGGGTATTATAGACATGATTATTAACGGCAATATTATTATGTATATAAGTTTCAATATTTTCATAAGGTATTGAGCAAATTCTAGCATTTTTGGAAATATCAACAAAAATAAAATCTGATCCTTTATCAGTGTAATTTAAAATATGATTATGCTTTCTATTAATAAATGATGTCTTGTATTTAAATCTTGCAAATGCAATTGATGGAAATCTTGTAAATTTGAAAATCCTTGGAATTGATTGATATTCTTTTATAATTATAAATGGTATTCTTCCTGTGACAAAACAAACATGCAAACCATTTTTAAAATTATCAACGTATTGTAATCTTCTTTCAATCTTCGTCCCCCAGGAAAACGAATTATCAGGGGCCCCAGTTATTTGCAAATTCTCTTGTTTCAAAAATTTACAAATTTCACCATCCCAAAATAAATTGTAGATTATAACCTCTCCTCCGATTGTTAACAAAATCAAATATTCTCTAGTATAATATCTATCACCCAAAGAGACTAGTTTGATTTGTTTTATAAATGGATCAACATCACTTCTTGCATTCATATCAAAAAAATTTAAATAAAGATAATTAGAAAGTTTTGAAATATTATTCAACGTGAAAACTTTTTCTTTATGATTTGGTTGGAATATCATAACTTTATTATCGCCAGTAACCAATATAAACAAAATTCCTTTTTCACCTTCATCCATCAAATCAATATCTTCAACATATTTTGGATTTAGTTTTGTGTTTATTTCTTTTTTTATTACATTTTCTTTATCAGCATTTCTTTTCCGAAGCACAAAATCAATAATTGAGTCAACATTGTTCACAGATTTGTATAACTTTGAATTGGCGATTGCTCCACTTGTAATTAAAATATCATCTAATATAGAGGGTAGTTTAATTTTTTCAAAAAAAATATTTATCTTTTCATTATCGTCTAAAACATTTGAGATGAATTTTAACACTCTAGCAGCACCAGTCGAAGTTGTTAATAATATATAATTTGCGTAAACTTCAGCAAAAGTAAAAACCTCATTATTACTTTCATCATTTTGGTCATCGTTATTATTATTATTATTGCTTTGAACATTATCTGATTGTATTTGTATATTGTTCTTATCAAATTTATCAGTTATTTTTAAAGTTTGCAATAATTTGAAATTCAAATCAAATAAGTAAATGATTTTCTTACAAATCTGGACAATATGTCTTTCTTTATTAATAAAATTTACATTAAGAGTAAAATCATTTATTACAAAATCACTTTTGGTCCAATTTCTAAAATTATCATTTACTAAATAAATATCACTTTTTAGTAAAGAGTGATTAGTAGTAATCAAATAATTAAAGTTTTTTTCTAATCGAATTCCCTTTTTACGTGTAATTAAAACAGATTTTGTAGTTAAAGTAAAAACATTGGTGATTTCGTTATTAAATTTAAGAGTCGATTTAATTTCTGGTTGAATTGAAGGATTGAAAACAGTTATAGATGAAGAATTATTAGCACCACTGGTTGCAACAATTGAAACTTCATCATGGTTTGGATTTTGTAATCCATTGATAAATTTATACGTGGATAAAGGAGCAATAACAAAGGATGTTATCGGACCATTATTAATTAGCACATCATGAATTTTGAAAAAAAAGTCCTTTGAGGTTGATATCTTGTCATTAGGATTTACTGTATCGTTGATGTAATTGATTTCATCTTCGTCATCGTCTTTTTCGTATTCAAGATCGTCTGAATCAGAATCTGAGTGTGAGGTATCTTGTTCCTTTATAAAGATACCCTTTTCATTGTTTTGATCATTATTTTCAACAACTTCTTCTTCATCAGTGTCAATTTCTATAAGTTCATCAACTTTTAAATCTTTTTCTTTAGAAGAGGAACTATTATTAACAGAACTTCGGTTTTGTTTAAGTAAATTGTTGGAAGTAGTTGAAAGAGTATCGTGAAAATAATTCCATTGCAATAAAATAGAGTCGCCATCATTTGATCCAATAAAAATTAGATTTTCTTCTTCTACCATTGTAATTGTTAAGGGATTGGTAATATTTTTAATTAAGTAATTATCGTTCGATATACGATTGTTAATATTAAAATTTTCAACATAAAATTTTTTAATTTCTCTACCTTCAAATTGCAAGGTTAATAAATAAAAACCTTGATTTTGAGTTAAAATCAATATTTTATTGACGTTTTTAATATATTTGAAAATGGAATTTTCTAATTTTAGATTCAAATCATTTTGAAAATTGAAATAAGTGCTAAAATTGGAAGAAAAATAATTGTTAAAATTATTCAAGGATAAGCCCTTAGATGAGCCATTTGAAGAATCCAAATGCAATATTTGATTAGTTCCTATTAAAAGACATCCGGAATTTAAATGACTATTGAGAGGAAATATTTTGAATAAGTCATAAGGTAGATTTTTAACGTTTAAAATTGTTGTTGATATCTTTAAAGAAGAATCTAATGAAACAATAATCAAACTAAGCGAATCTTTAACTTTTGGTAAATTTCCGGCCCATGTTCTTTTTGGGGAATATAATATTGCTAAGGTTGGCTCTCTGAAAGATTCTAAAAACTGAACATCTAGGATTGAGCTTATTTGAGGATCTAGTTTTTCTGCAAATATGATAAATGAAGGATAGTAAATTGTGTCATCATAACTTGATAGAATATCGTAATCTTTTTGATTTTGATCTTGAGTTTTATCATGAGTCTCAAATGAATGATTGTTATATATATTATACTTATCGTTGTCCTTATCTTTATCGTTATCTTTATCATTAAATTCGCTTTTATAAGAATTCTGGTTGTTTTCTGATGATGAAAAAAGTTTTCTTTTTTTGATTTTATGGCTTGTAGAACCTACTGAAGAGGCGTTTTTTGAAATATTTAGATTGTTATCATTGTTATTATTATTATTATTATTATTATTATTATTATTATTATTATTATTATTATTATTATTATTATTATTATTATTATTGGTAGTAGTAGTAGTATTAGTAGTAGTAACAGCAGTATTGGTATTGGTATTGGTATTGGTATTATTTGAGGTTTTTTTATTATCCAATTGAAAATTAAAATCAAAATCCGAATCTTGTTTAAAAGGTAAAAAAGCTAATAAATTATCAAACCATAGACAAGAGCAAATGTAGTTTGGATCCATTATTAATTTTGAGGATTCGTTTAAATCTTTAAATGAATTTAAAGAATCAAAATAGTTTTCATAATAATGCAAAGATGTAGTTTCAATGGAATTTTTAGAGATATTCCATTTAATAATTGATATTTTAGCAAAAGATGTTGAAATTAATAAGTGATCTAGCTTTTTGTTTTTATTCGGATTATTCAGATACAATTGATTATTTTGATTATGATTTTTTTCAGTATTATTTAAAAATTGAGGATTATTGTTATAGGCAATATCATTTTCATTTTCATATTCAAAATCATCGATATCATTAATATCATCAAAATTATCACTATGTAGTCCACTTAAAGATAACTTTAAAACTTGAATATTGTTTATTTTTCCTTGTAAATTATATTCATTGATTAGGGATAGTTTTTTCTTGTTATTTTGGGTAGTGAAGATTTTAAAGATTTGTAATAATGTTCCTTTTGAGACAATTAGATTTTTATGGTTGAAACTTGTGAAATTGCAGGCAACTGAGTCGTTTACTCTGGTTGGCAAGACCAATTGGTTATAGGCATCCATTTGGTAGATTGGTATATGTGGTGAAATCTGATTATAACTGCCTGCAAAGGGTTTCTTTGAGAAAGGTCAACAGAAGAAAAATTTCAAAAGTATCATGCACGTGACACATTACCGGATTAGGCGAATCCGGTGGTTAGAGGTGTTAAAAAGGTATGTGGAAAATGGAAAGGATAAAGGAAAGTCGAGAAAGTCGAGATTAAAAAGCAGGGAGAAGTCAATGGAATATAAATTGTAAGATCCTATGTATGTGGGAGGATGGCAATGGCAGATGAGGAGTATAGGCTAGTAAGTCTTCCAGCCATAAGTGGCAGCCAAACGTCTATCCAAGTGTTGTTTGGCAGTGAGAACTTCCTTTGAGTTTGAAGCACCTCTGTTTTTGACTTGATTTACAAAATCGCTTGGAATTGGAACCAATGCAGTTTCATCTTCAGGATGGCTGAAAAAAACAATGGAATAACGATCCTTGTTTTGTTCGATGCTTTTAATGGGGAATTGGACTCTGTGGATGGTTGATTTTAAGATGCCATTGGTCCAGTAAGAGAGTTGGTCGGCAATGTTAACGATGATTGGCGGAGCCGAGGATTTATTTTTGTAAATGGAGTCGATGTATGGAACACTCTCCCATTTTTTTGAAGATGAGAAAAATATCTGCAAGCCTTCTTGATTTTCCTGTTGGAACAATAAAGTCAATCCACCATAGTCGGTGTGAGCACCTGCTCTAACCAAATTTTCCGAATCAATGGACTTCAAGCTG
Source organism: Ascoidea rubescens DSM 1968 (assembly GCF_001661345.1). Classification (NCBI taxonomy): domain Eukaryota; kingdom Fungi; phylum Ascomycota; class Saccharomycetes; order Ascoideales; family Ascoideaceae; genus Ascoidea; species Ascoidea rubescens. Next base: position 526,934 of record NW_017962923.1, on the reverse strand, counting down.
GGGTATTTTAGAAATCGAAAGACAGAGCCAGATTTCTTATCTGGTCGATGACGATCAATAAACCAATTTTTGCCACCTTTTGAATCATCGATATTTAAAGCAAGAGCTAAATAGTATAATATCTTGATGCTAACATTGTAAAGTTTTTTAATTATGTTTGAAATGAAAACCATCTTGTCGTTATCATTTGTGAAAAAATCTGGTAAATCATGGCTGGGAAGACCAGATTCGAAATTCAAATTTGCAAAATTGAAGGCTTCCTTGGGATCACCCCTTTTGTTGTTTGATTTTTCGTCCAACAACTCACCAAAGAGGTCTGAGTAGCCAAAATTTTGTTCATCGATAGGGATTTGTGTTTTTTCTGCAAGCAGCAAATCGAAAAAGTGTTTGGAGATGAGAAAGAGATGAGAGACCTCGTCCTGAGAGAAGTCGTGGCCATCAATGAACAAAAAGCCCTGATTCATGGCAGCATCGAGGAGCTCAGAGGCAATCTTGTGCTCGTCGCGCTGCTTGAAGTCAACGATTTGCAAAGGGTTGGAGCTCATTGTGGTGCAGTGGTTGAGAAGTGGTTGAGAACATTTTCCCAGAAAAAAAGCACAGAAAGCTGTACACGTCCGCACTGCTGGTCTCAAAAAACACGTGTTACACGTGCATTTTATTTTTCAAGAAAACCGGCTCAAGAAGCAGAATCACCACAAGCACCACTAGAAGCACTCACCTTGTAGATGTCTCGTCAAGAAATATATTCCCCTGAGGGGTTGAGGGTTGATGGCAGAAGATGGAATGAGATCAGACGTCTCTCCTGCAAGATCAATACCCATCCCATCAGCTGCGATGGCTCCTCCTATCTTCAAATCGGCAACACCAAGGTCATGACAATGGTTCATGGTCCTATCGAGCCCAAGAACAAGTCCAGCTTGCTTCAGGATAGAGCCTACTTGACTGTCAACCTCAATATCCCATCCTTCAGTTTCTTCAATGCTACAACAAACAAGAAATTGAGCAAAAACTCAAAAAAAATCCTTGAATTGCAAGTTTCGCTTGTTAACATCTTTCAAGATTTGATCATTCTTAAAAACTATCCCAGAACTCAAATCATAATAAACACAATTGTACTAAATCAAGATGGCTCATTGATCTCTTCAATAATAAACTCAATCAGCTTGGCCTTAATCGACAGCGGCATATCAATGTATGACTATATTTCTTCTGTCAACTGTGGTTTATTTAACAGTAAATTTCCCATTTTGGATTTAAACTATTTAGAAGAACTAGATTTGCCCTTTTTAACAATCGCAATAATTGGAAAATCTGAAAACGTTTCCTTTTTATTATTAGAAAATAATCTTCCCCTAGATGCTCTAGAAAAAATTCTTGCCATCTCAATTAGTGGTTCTCATAGAATAAAAGATTTAATGGATAATCAAGTTAAGAAATCAAGTAAATTAAGAATCAAATCTATAAATGAACAATCAATCAATTAATTATGCTACTAAATAATTCTATATATATCTTTAAAAATGATATTTATCTTATCAAATATTACAACATTTTTTTGGATCAATTGATTATTTATCATATTTTTCGTGTTTTTGTTATTATTGTTATTTTTGTTTTTATTATTTTTACTATTCTTGGTAGTTTTTGTATTCTTAATATCCCAAATACTTTCTAAATTTCCAACATTACTTATAGCTTTTTTATTACTAAAACTTGCAAGCGATAATTTATCATTATCTTGTACTTCCTCATCAATTAATAAATTTAAACTCAAATTGTTTAAATTGAATACTAAAAATGAAATTAAAATTCCAAGTTCTTTTAAAATCAAATTTTTTTCAATTCTATAAATAAAATTTTCTTCTTCACCATTTTCCTTTTCATTATCTTTTTCTTTTTCTTTTTCTTGCTGTTCATTTTCAAGATTATAACTGCTATTAAGAATTGAATTGAAATCCTCAAATATAAATTGTATTACATCTTCTTTGGTATATTTTGTATAAAAATATTCCTCTTTTTGTTTTATACCAATATCAAACTTATTATTCCCATTTTTTTCTTTACCCCCTTTACTAATCTTATTATTACTAAACTGTTTTTTCATACTTTTATCATTGTCAGCATTTCTACGAAATCCAATACTTCCATTATGAAATTTATTTTTCTTATAATAAACATAATTTAGTGACTTATATTTCTTAATAATCTCTTGAAAACTAACTTCTTCTTGATTTTCTTGATTATTAAAAGTACCATATCCATCAAAAAAATCATCATCATCCTCATCTTCTTCTTCCTCTTCATATCCTTCAGACTCTTCAAAGTTTTCAGCTTCATCAGATTCTTGAATATTTTCCCAACCGTTTACTAAAAAATCGGTTTTCTCAGGTTTTGGATCAAACTCACCATTTGCTCTTTCTATAATTTCAAACATATTATCTGCTGCACCATGAGTAATCTTTGTATTGACAATATAGTCGAAATCCATCGTTAAGTAAATATTGATAACTTTTATCAAGTTCAGAATTATTATTTCGAGCTTAGTTTTGAATATTAAGTTGATCAATCTTTCGTAGTTATTAAGATTACCTATCAATTTATTTATATTAATTAAATTTCCCTTTTTGATGTCTATTTCATTTAGATTTTCATCTTCATTTAAAATTTTGTTTTCATTTGAATTTTCATTATTCTTCTTTTTAACTTTAATAATATCATTAGGAGTGTTCAAGTTAATTAATTTGAATCTTAACAAGTCATTTATTATTAGGCCTTTGCAATTCATCAATGCATCTAAAACACCGATTATTGATTCGATTTGGCGATTATTGCTGTCATCAGCGTCATCATTATCATTACCATTATCATTATCATTATCATTATCATTATCATTATCATTATTAGTATTAGTATTGTTATCTTTCAAGTATTTATTTCTATAATTATCGAATTGTAAATGGTTTAATAAATTTTGATTAAAATCAATGAGTTTATCTAAAAAGCATTCAATATTATTAATGACAGTGAAGAGGTTTTTAATTTGTAGTTCAATTTTATAATTTATTAATTTTTTATTTTTCAAGTTTTTTTTTGAATTAACAAGGTTGTTGCTTAGATTACTGAAATTTAGATTTGAAGAGGAAGCTATATACTTGCTATTTAATGAGTGATTGTCTAGATTGAACATATATATTAATTTTAAATTGAATAAGGGAGAGTTGATTCTTAGAACTCTGTTGGCTCTTAAAAATAGTTCGTAATTTAAATAAACGTAGGGTAAAGTTTCATCTTCATCAAGGTCCATGTTTAAAGGTTGCAGGATTTCATTTGTGTAACTGTTGATAAAGTCTTTATTATGGTAATCATGAAGCGAAAGGGAGAGGTGATTTGAATTGGAATTTTCTGGTATTAATTGTTGTTGTTGTTGTTGTTGTTGTTGTTGTTGTTTTTGTTGTTGGAGATTAAAGTTTTTTTTAAAGTTCCATATTGGGAATAACTCGTTGTTATTTGAATTGATGTATTGATGATATGATTGGAAGTTTTCATAAGATTTAAAGTTTAAAATTGTTTTTTCGACTAGAGTAATTTTTTTTTCATCTAATAAATTTAATAAAGATAGGAAGTTTTTTAGTAGAATGTTTGTTTCGAATTTTTTAATGTCGAGGGTGAAAACCAGGGCAGAGTTTGGTAAATCTTTTAAGAAGTTTTTAATTTCGTTTATTATGATTAAAATATTAAAGGATAAAGGTTGAATCTGGTCGAATTTGTTTGAATTGAATAGGTTGAAAATTTTTGATAGTGAATTTTTGTTATTGTTGTTATTGATGTTGTTAATGTTGTTGATAATGTTAATATTGTTATTAAAAGAAAAGAAATTATTCAAGTTTTCAAAAACAGTAATGAGATCCAACAATTTTTTGTTGCCTTTAAGCATGATTGAATTCAAGTAAAAGTTTTTGAGAAAGGTGAAGCCAGCTATTTTCGTGCTTGCGACTAGGATAACTTGATTTTTATTGTTATCTAAATCGTCAGAATCGGATAAAACTTGATCAAGATCATCGAAATCGTCGATGCTGCCAATGGCATGAATTTCAGTTTGACCAAAAGACCTGGAATTTGTATCAGAAACGTCGGTGTCGTTTTTAATGTTGTCATTTTCGTTGTTATTGTTGTTGTCGTTTTCATTGTTTTTGATCTTGATCAATTTTGAATTTTTGTTGAAAATTGATAAAAAGGTTTGAAATTTTAGTAGCAAGTAGAAATCGAATTTTAGCAAATTCATTTGAATGAGCTTTAAATCTTGCAAGACCATTAGACATTTGTTGATGACTATGATCTTTTCTTTGTTGATAGTGGGATTGGAGGTGTTTGAAATGCTGTAGATTTCAGATAAGGAAGAGTGGAATTTCTTGAAAAATAAAGAGGATTTGATGTCTGGTTTGTTGTTGAAGGATTTGATGTTGGTATCAAGAAGTGGGGGCAACAATAAGGATTCAATGTCATTTGAAGTCAATCTTTTGCTGAGATTTAAAACACCTAGGACTGTATGCAAAACGTTAAGATAGTAGCTGTCGAGAACAAATTGGAAGGACTGGATGCAGTTACTGTAATGATTAGACAAGGTCAATAGCAAGACACCTAGATCGTAAAAAAACTGAAGCTTCTGGCCATTCGAAAGGCTCTCCATTGTTGGAGGATTGGTATCAGACATTGGTGAGTACTTTATTGTTGTTGTGTTGTTCTGGAGGCTAGAAGACCATAGCTTGCAATTGGTGGTGATGGTGTATTAGAAACGAAAGAAAAGGAAACAGGTGCCGCAAAAGGCCCACCGTGAAAGCAGCAAATGAACGGCCACGGACGGAACATGGACACCTGCCACACTACCGGAGAGCGGTGTTTACGAACTCAAAGGCGGCGAGGGCAGCGGCGTTGGCGGGAAAGCTCCTGAGGATGGAGGGCACAAAGCCCCTGAAGAAGCCCCTCCAGCCCCTCGTGCGATATACGTGCGCCACAGCAGCAGCCCAGGTGGCATGTCGAGGGCTGGTGGGGCTGTCGGTCATGACGACCTGCTTGACGACGTCGGCGGGATAGGCGAACACCCAGAAGACGGTCGCGGAAAGACCGCCGCTCCAGAAGTTGACGGCCACGTCGGAGAGGTGCGTGTGCTGCCTCAACTGAGTGGTGAAGATCTCGTAGGACCCCCACCAGAACAAGAAGTTGGTTCGGAACACCATTGTGCTGAACAATCCAGAGTACAACCCCCTGATCCCACTGCTCCCAACGATCTTGCTCAAGCAGTTAATGGGTCCTGAGTAGAGCCTGCTCTTGGGATCGTACTGCACCTGCAATCGTGCTTTGATCTGTTCGATGGGAGCAGCAACAAATGACACTGTCCATCCAGCTCCAACTCCTGCTAGACAATGCCCCACAAGGGGAAGCTCTTCCTGTCCTGAGTAAACCGTCTCCATCAAGCATTGTCTGTAGTTGGTCAACGAGCCTAGCATCACTGCGTCCATCACCACCCACCCTATCAATGGAGGTGTGCAGCCCTTGTAGAACCCTCTTATGCCCTCCAACCTGGCTGTTTTATAAACACAGTCCAATGGGCCCTTGAACCGATTTTCAGACGTTTGCAACCGAACTTTTATGGTATCAAAGGGATGTCCAACCAAATTTTTTGCTACACCAGAAAACATTCCAGCGACAAATCCAATATATCCACCCTGGCTTTCCTTTTTGGCATTTGCCCTATTTTCACTCATCTTGTCAATTCACACAGCTAAAAAACAGACCAGCCAAACGACCAAACAACCAAACAATATAGCTGGAGCTGTTTTCCAATACTGCTGTTTCCAATACTGCTATTTCTAATACTATTATTGGGCACGATGACTCAAGCCGGTTGAATCAAACCGTTGTCGGTGAAAACTTTATTTCTACATTTAAGAACGAGCAGACCGGGATATGAAATTAAACTAAATTATAATTATACACTGGAGCCAAACACAACAAAAACATCTAGTTGCCTAATATTAAATGATTCGGCCATCTCGAATTAATTCCAATTCCAATTCCAATTCCAATTATAATCACACCTATTGATGTTTCACAACGTTTAACGATGTTTATAATGTCTGTAATCAATGACATGGAAAAACTGCCTCAGTAATGCTTCATGTCTAATTTTTTTGTTTTTACAAAATGAACAAAATGAACAAGCTCTATGATTACATCCACAGCTGAAAAAGTAATACGGCAAATCATTTGGCCTCTCAAGTTGAAATTCATCAGAAATTGTATCTGATTTGCATTGGCAGCATTTCCAAACATTGATAATCCCCATTATTAAGAAAAGGAATTCAAAATCAAAAATCAAAAATCAAAAATCAAAAATCAAAAATCAAAAATCAAAAATCAAAAATCAAAAATAAAAAATAAAAAATAAAAAATAAAAAATAAAAATCAATAGCTATCACAATATATCACACAATCTTAGCTCAGTCCAATCAAAACAAACAACTTTGAAAAATCCAATTCCACAATTCAATCAGTATATTCAAATCCTTAGAAAAACCTTCATATATATATTTCATAACTTCTTTCCTACTTCCCACGCCTTTTCAATTTCATACAAAAACCTTTTGCCAAAATTCAATTAATTAACATCACAAAATTGCACAATGCTCTTTAAAAATAGAAACAAAAATAGCCAAAACATAAGAGGAAACATTCAAAAAACACCAAACACCATCACATTCACATTCACTTACACTGGAAGAGAGTGTGAGTTCCCATGCCGCCGACTTATCAACATGATACGCCAAATTCTGATGCAAACGATCAATTGCCCATACAAAATGTTTCTATCAGCACTATTCTGGTATTATTCTGGTATCACCTTCACTCTTATTACGGAAAACGCTCCAACCAATGAAATCACACAAATAGTTCCGCAGATATGGTTTCAAACCAGCTTTTTTTCCTGCTTGCCCCAAACATCAAAAAGCTCTCTTTGAACACATTCAAAATTCCTTTTAAAAAAATCAATTCTTTCTAATAAGATGTTTCGTAGATTAGAATATATAAATAAAAATTGAGATACATTTTCCACTAAAAGTAACCTCTGATTTCTCAATTCACAAATAAAATTAAAGATTATATCAATATCCTCATTATTTGACTCATTATGATTTAAAATTCGATTCATATTAATGATATCTATTAAATTATCAATTTTAAAATAGCCGCAATAATTTAATAAATAATGCAATGAAATAAATAATCCAGTGGATCCAATTCCATTTATACACGAAATAAATAATGGCAATTTCACCTTACTAATTTTATTGCTTGTATTTAAATTTTCAATATATTTTACTAGCTCTAAAAATGACTTATTGTCATTAAACTCGCTTGGATTGTAATAAATATGATTCACTATCTTTGCATACGGTTTTTGGTTATTTAAACCAAACGATGATAAATTAAATTCATTATCAATAAAAATATCGCTATTATCATTATTATCATTAACACCACCATCAGTTATTGGAACAACCAATAATCTAGAATGATAAAATTTTCCACTTTCAAAATATTTAACATTGATATTTTTAATCTTTAGTTTATATTTGGAAACTTTTCGGTTGTTATCAATATTATCAATTAAAATGTAATCATTTGGATTGGTTGGCCAGTATTTATAATTACCATAACTATTATAAGTATCATTGTTATCTAATGTCAATAAAATCACTATTGGTTCGATTGAAGAATCGAAAAAAGGGAAAGATTCTTTATAAATCATTTGCCAAAATCTTTTAATTGAATTTTGAATAGGAAATTTGCTTATAATATAATTTTGATTTTCAAGTTCAATTAATGAAGAGTTTAAATTTATATAATTATTATTATTATTATTATTATTATTATTATTATTATTATTATTATTATTATTATTATTATTAACAGCAGTAGTAGCAGTATTATTAGTAGTCTTAATTATTGGTAGTTTGATTTGATTATACCTGAAAGGAATTAGATCGGTACTGTGATAATAATCATTTACATAGTAAAAGTCACTTCCATAGTATTCCTTTTTAATGAAAGAAAGCTGATACTGATGATATTCACTAAGAACCTTGAATTTTTCAACTAATTTTATATTTGTTTGTTGTAAATAATTTGGCAATATACTATTGTACCTATTCATCATGTCTCCATAGTCAAAAGAGTTGTTATTTTTAGTCGAATCACTGTCACTGGTCCTTAGTGAGGAATATGACTTGTACTTGTTCATTCTATAGTGCCAATATTTCACGACTCAATAAGCACAACATTTCACAATAAAAAATCAATTTGATATCTGTTTACCAAATTCATTGCCATGTTTCAACACAAACACCCAATGCGATTATACGCATCCTAATGCGTATATCGGTGGGCGGTTGTGTCAACATTGGTCACGTTTTGTTTATGTCTTTGCAGCTGATCCAATTCCCAGATTAGGAAATATAATAGGTAATGCTCACTTCAATGCTACATCTTTTTGGTTTTGTTTTACCAAAAAGAAAAACTGGGGTAAATTTGAATATCCAAATTATATATTCTCAAGATTTCTCACATAATCATAATCTTTTTTGAAATTATCAATTTTTTTTAGCAATATGTCTCGCGCAAAATTGTAAATAAAAAAAAATTGCGTTATATTTTGCACCATCATCAATCTTTGACTTCTTAGATTACAAATTATATCAAATATTATATCTGCTTGAAGTTGATTTATTTTTTTCGAATTTTCAAGTATCTCTCTTATAGTTTTTCTTTGGAATTCTTTGCAATAGTTTAAAAGATAATGTAATGTGATAAATGTCCCTGTTCTCCCCACGCCTGCTGAACAATGTACTGTTAATGGAATTTTGTTTGAGTTGTTTAAATTTAAAACTTCAACATATTTAATCAATTCAATAACACTATCATAATCATCCGGTCGTCCAAAATCATTCCATTTATCATAATAGATATGATGAACAATTTTTGAAAATGGTAAATTTTCCATACCATTATTATTATTATTATTTGGATTATTTGGATTATTATGATGTAAATTTTCCCCACTTGAAGTGCTATGTCGAGTTATTGATTGAAATGAAGAACGGCGATTATTAAAATTATTTGTAATTGTTCTATGAAATGGGTGAAACCGTTTTCTTTTTTCATTGTTATTATTGTTATCAATATTATTCTCATTTAAATTATTAGCTGTTGGAGTAATTAATAACTTAGTATGATAAAAATTACCTCTGCTTATAAAGTTGGTATTCAAGTTTTCAATTTTCAAATTAAATCTAAAGTCTTTATCGTTAATCAAAATAAAATCTTTTTGAAACTTAGGCCAATAATTAAAACATTTTTCAACATTATTTTCAACAGTCGGTGTTAACATCACAATTATTGGCTCAACCTCAACGTTCAACGAATTATTAGAGCTAGTACTAGGTGAAAATCCGTAAAATGGTAATGATTCATTATAAATCATTTGCCAAAAATGTAAACTAGTCTCTTTTAATGGTCCTTGAGTAGCAATATAACTTTGATTCCTCAATTTTATTCTTGAAGCATTGATATAGTTACTTTTTTTTCTCTCAAAGCGTTTGCTTTTTATAGTAAAATGAGACTTTGTAGATGCTGCAATACTATGCCTATCATCATTTGTATTTATCGAACAATTATCATTATTGATCATTTTTTTCCTATTTTTATTTTGATTATTTTGGTCGTTTAATTCTTGATTATTTTGGGCATTTTGGGGATTTTGATTTTGAATATTACAATGACTTTCTTCTTGTCCTTGGTTATCATTTTCATTTTCATTTTCATTTTCATTTTCATTTTCATTTTCATTTTCATTTTCATTTTCATTTTCATTTTCTTCTTCATCATCATCATCATCATCAGTTAAATATGACGATAATCCACTAGAGGTATCCAATCCATTCAAATCATATTCAATAATACTGTTATTGATTATTGGTAGTTCTACTCTGTTTTTATCAAAAGGAGTAACATCCCTATACCTATTCCTTGATTTGTTAACATGTAATTTAGCGATTGTTCTTGAATTATTTGGATCATTTTTATTTACTCGAATATGATGTTCCTGGTAATTTATGTATTTAAATCTAGCCCATAATTCTTCTTTTGATTGTTTCAAATATAGTGGTAAAAATTTACTATATTTTTTTGATAGTTTTTTGTAGAAATAGTTATAGGAATTACTTGAATTGTTTTCATTTTCATCTTTAAAATTTTTATTTAAAATCTGATTCTTTGAATTTTTTAGTATTCCTGGAGGTTTTAAATAGTCTTTTTGGCTTTCAATTGTTTTCAATTTTGTTGGATTTTTGGCGATGATAGTATCACTCAGGTTTCCATTATATGTATCGCTGGTTATAGAATTAATGGTTTCCATTGGAAAAGTGATGGTTAATATTAAATATGTTCAAAAAAATTGATTATATTTAAAAATAGGCCACTTAATTTCATTATATTTTATTAATAATGAAAATTATATATATGTAATATGTATATTGAATGATAAAGTAAAGAGTTGGTTGATAACAAAACTATTGATGCTACTAAACTCCAGGTAAAGTTTGTTAATAGTGCCTCTCAGATTTTAAGTTTAACATTTTTGTTTATTGTTAATTGGTTTAATAAAAAGATTGAACACATTAAACAATTAAAGTAGATGATAGGAGGTTGTGTTTTTTTCCTTTACCACTATTAAGAGAATGTTTCAAAAAAAATTGCTTGGTATTTAATAACAGTGATCAAAATTTGTGGGATAGTTCCTATTCTTTATGGCGAAGAGCAAACAGCTCCTTGGACAATGACTTTACGCTACAGGACATAAAACTGGAGCTGGAAAACTACCAACTTGGTTTCAGTATTGTAGATTGAATCCACTACTGGCTTAGAGAAATAAATATAATATAAATACATTAAAACTATAAAACAGCAGAAAATAAGGGCTGACTAGACATACATTGAAGATTATAAAAAAACGTTAACATTAAAAAACAAAATTATAGAATTTGAAATTTATTGGGAGGAATATTTTGTGACAGCTCTGGTGCCTTCGGAGACAGCATGCTTAGCCAATTCACCAGGCAATATCAATCTAACAGCAGTTTGGATTTCCCTGGCACTTATGGTGGACTTTTTGTTGTAGGATGCCAATTTTGAGGCTTCAGAAGCGATTCTTTCAAAGATGTCATTGACAAAGGAGTTCATTATGCTCATGGCCTTCTTGGACATACCAGTGTCTGGATGAGTTTGTTTCAAGACCTTGTAGATGTAGGAGGCATAGGATTCCTTTCTGGCTTTGTTCTTCTTTCTGGTTTCGGTAGGAGGAGCAGCAGGAACAGCAGCTTTGGAGGCAGTTTTGGCGGGGGCCTTTGATGCGACTTTTTTCTCAGCGGTTTTGGGAGCCATAGTAAGTAGTGTTGTTGGTGTTGGTGTTGGTGTTGGCGTTAGGAAGAGTGTTGTAGTAGGAAGAGCAGAGTATCGTGAGCAACAGCAAAGGGAAGAGCAGCTTGAAGAGCAGCAGCCTGAACTTATATAGCAGTGGGCTCCTTCCTAAAGTAGCAGAGCTGGCGCTACCTGCCTACACTAAAAAACAGCAGCAGGGCACTTTTCTGCCCGGGCGCTTTCCGCTGGTGAAAGCACTGCTCTCAACGCCGTTCCCAGATGTGCCACAGCGGCTGCAGATCCCAGCACGCTGCTTCTCTGGTTCGTTGTATAAATAGCTGTGTGGGCGCTTATCAGTCTCTGCTTCTTCTGCTTCTCCATCTCTGCTTAAGCATCTCTGCCATTTCTCTGCTATCACGTATCTTGTTCTTACACTCACACTTACATTCATAACTACTCTCATAACTGCTCTCATAACTACTCTCATCGTTCACAATGTCTGGAGGAAAAGGTAAATCGGGCGGTAAATCTGGCGGCAAAGTTGGCAGCTCAGGAAAGACAACCACCACAAGATCAGCCAAAGCTGGCTTGACCTTCCCAGTTGGAAGAGTTCACAGGTTGCTCAGAAAGGGCAACTACGCTCAAAGAGTTGGTAGTGGTGCCCCAGTCTACTTGACTGCTGTTTTGGAATATTTAGCTGCTGAAATTTTAGAGTTGGCTGGTAACGCTGCCAGAGACAACAAGAAAACAAGAATCATCCCAAGACACTTGCAATTGGCCATCAGAAACGACGAAGAATTGAATAAGTTGTTGGGTAATGTCACAATCGCCGAGGGTGGTGTCTTGCCAAATATCCATCACACTTTATTACCAAAAAAGACTTCAAAACCAAAGGCTTCTCAAGAATTATAAATTTAGGGATTCTTTACAAAACAGTATTTTTTTTCAGTGCATTATCCATCCAGATAATAAAATGTTAGTGATTTTTGACGAATTGGTATTTTTTTATAATTTCACAGTTCTTTGATTAAATTTTATTTTAATTTATTTTACTATATTTCATTGTATCATAGTTTTTAATTTATATCAAATCCAGTATTCGGTATTAGTATTAATATTACCACAGTTTTAGTTAGTTTTACTGTCAATATTACAGTTCAATTGAAGTTCAGGTTTTGTGATTGTAGTTATGAATGAATGCACACTACCATGCAAAATAAGTAAGTGTGATGCCATTTCAATCAGAATTTTGTAAACGATCATGAAAGTTAGAAAATGATTCAGCATTAGTAACTAACATTTTTCAATCACCTTTTACTATGTCATTAGCCCTTGGTTTTTCTTCATCAGTATAAATTTGGGAAACTGTTTTAGGTCCTTATTTTAATTTGAAAGATGTCAATTAAAATTGTCTAGGGTCAAAAAAAACTTGCAATCGAAAGACGACACAAGCTGATATGTTTGAACTAGATCATGTTAATGAATCGATTCGTTAATAGCGACCTTGTTTTATTTGCCAAAAGATTGATATTGTTATTGGTTTTCGCTCTTCCGGCAATTGAATCGCAATTTTTGTCCTGTAATCTTGCATCTTTGTAGTCATGAAATAGATTTGCAACAGAGAAAGCAAAGGCTTCATCAGAAGCAAAAACACCAGCACTGATTGCCTCATCCCAGTGTTAAGGTTCTATGAATAGCACTTCTTCACCTTACAATTTTTGAATATTTTGTTTTTAAGTAATATATTAACTAGATTAATTGCCTAAAGTTGAATAAAACTTAAACAAAATAAATTAGAGTAGTAATAAATTGTTTTAAGTACTGCTGTTACTATTATCTCCTGAATAATCCCAGTAACCACAGTTATAGTCACCATTAGAGACCCTAGCTGTTACCGTTACTTCTACCGAAGTCATTGTCATTAACCTTTGGATTTACTGTGAATGTTGGCATTATAATTAGAAAAACAACCATTATTGTAGTTTCCAGTTCTATTTCCAATTACATTTCCATTTTGGTTCCCATTGTGACTACCTCAGCCTTTGTGGTTCCATTAGCGTCTCTATTGGCGTTTCTACTGTATGAATAGAACCGAATTCTGGTTTTTGCAGTTAAATTTTGACCATAAACCGCGCTCTTAGTTTTAGGAATTGGAAGCAAAATATCAAAACATTCGCCATTACTATCATTATGCTCTTCATTTTCTCTCACCAAGTCTTCATCTTGGGAATCACTGTAGTTAGCATCATCCGAGTGTGTTAGAAGCAAGTAAAATTGTTTTGAATAAATCACAGTCTGAAAGTGATGATATGGTTCTGGATTTGTTTAAAGAAATTTAAGACAAGATTCACATAATGAAAACTGAGCTAAAAGGCTTGCTTGACTATTCACAACTTTTGAATGAAGTTCGATAACGTCCAAAGTAGTCTGTATTATTTGCAGAGAGTGGATTAATAGTTAATGTATAATAATAATAACAGTCAAAACAGTGTTCTGAGAGCAGAGAACTGAAATTAGAACTTAATTGCAATAATAAACTTATTTTAGATTTAAGATACCCCAGCGAATATTAATAAAGAAACCAGTATTTTTGAAATAGCCTTAACGTTCTTTGTTTTCTATTATTCACGTCTCGTACTTTTCTTTGTATCTTGTTTATACCAATTTATAACTTTCACAATATTCTCTTAAAACACAAATCGAGGTATCAATTTTTTGCAATCTACAATTTCAATGATATGAAAATGATTTTTGCTTAGTTTAGTATAAAAAAATTGAAAATAAATAAACTCCTTGCCTTATTCCAATACCAATCAAGTAAATAAAAATCCATTAAATCTTATGAATGGAAAAAGAAAACTGAACCAATTCATACAAAACTAACATCACTAAGCGAAGTACGAAAAATACTCAAAATTTTGATATTAGGAATAGTTGTTAACTCAAGGAAAACACATAATACAAGATTGTATTTCAGCACTAATTTCTCTAAAGATATTTAAGTTTGCATTAGTAGTGGTTTCTTTGCAGTAGTTGCCTCTAGCATTGAACTGTGCACTTTTTCAATATCACCTAAATCATTATTTTCCAAATTTTGTTCTCACTGTGGTTCTTAACGTTAACGATGCTGGAACTCCAAAAGTTCTAACATTTCTAAGAAGTTTTAAATCAACTGTTAGACTTTACTGTGATTTTCTATGTCAAAATCAAAATGAAAACAAAGTAAGAAATATTACTATTTTAAACTTATAAAATGTAATCAAGAAAAAGGGAATTTAAATAAAAATAAAGTGTTCTATGATTTACTGCATAGTTTACAGCTTTTTAAAGACGTTTTACAAATTGCCTAATCACTCAAAGTCACATTCATCATCTTCGTAATCGAAATATTCATTGAAACCGTTGTATTATTTATTATTAAATTCCTTAGGACCTCTCATAATTGATAAGAAAACACATGCATCAATTTCACCACCACTAAATATTCCTTTCTTGAATGTATCTGTTTCCGGTCTGTTTTGAATACAAGTCCCGTGGGTGCTTGTTGAATTTTCCGCATTTTAAGGCTGAAGGAGTTTTTTCTGAGACTTGAAAGGTTTAAAGCTCTCCAAGAAGAGAAACATTGTTCCCAAACAAGCATGAGCCCAATTGATCGCTGTAAAAACAGTTTTTATGATCAAAAGTGTTCAAAGAGAGCTTTAAAAATTGTTTGCACTTTTACAGTTAATACGTATTCCAAAAGTTTACACATTACTCGTTTCAACTAGCGCTAAAGTAAAAGATTAGAAGAGTGGAAATCTTCTTCATAATCAATCGCAGAAGAGCAGCATCTGTAAAGGAACTCTTGAATCTTAGGGTAAACATATGTATGTCTCCCTTGCAACATCTTCTATGTATTTGCATTGGAGTCTGGTGAAATCTGGTGATGTATACTACTATGGATAGCTACAGTTAGAGATACTTACCACACATCTGTGTATATGGGACAGTCGTAATACAGGATTGGGACATAAATCCAGTGTAAGTCACATGCTAATTATACCATAGTGATGGTTCACAGGGGCTGTTGCATGTTGTGACCTTGAATAACCGGTATCCGTCCGTTCGTTACGAGCTAACACTTTCGAGCATTCGTTCTAGTCGTTCAAATCTGGATGCAACATTCGATTCAATTGACTCAACTCTCTGATTTAATTCGTTAATTTCGGAAGCCTTTGGTGAACTATCAAGTTCCTCTTCGTTATCACTTTCAGTGTTCTTCACATGAATGCTGTCAGCTTGACAGTCGTCGAAGGAAGGGTAGAGATTTCTTCTAGTGCTCATGACTTTAGTAGATTTCTCTCTCCTTTTCCTCTCTTGTTTTATTTTATTGCTACTTAGCTATTTAGTGATCATATTTATATTGTTTGGATTGCAGTCTTCATCAACGTATTTGTGAATTAAGTGTTGTTTGTTGAAACACAATTTTCGTTTCATATTGGTAGTCTTGTGTATTTCGTTTGGGGGCAACGAACCATAATGACTTCACGAACTTCCGAGTTTGTATTGTTTTTTCCGGCCACACCTCGTGCAACAAAATGCTGATGTAACACTGGCTGTCCAATCAGTTTTCGAGAAAATGGAATCACTAATACTTTTTCGCCCAAACTTGTTAATCACTAAACACATTATCTTCAGACGATTGGTTTCATTTAAGATATCCAAGCACAGCATCTTCACCTTCAACAACAGTTAAACAGTATCACAGCCACTCACAATGGTATGTCAGTATTTAGTTAAATCCTCTTCTTCCTCTATTTTCCTTTACTAACTATCGAGTGTTTCTGATTGTTTCTTCTAGTCGTTTTACACTAAAATCTACAACTCCATTTTTAAAAGAAATTCGACTTTCGTTGCTACAGTCTTTGCTGGAACTTTTATTTTTCAAGCTTCCTTCGATTCTGCTATAACTAGATGGTATGAAAATCATAATAAGGGTGTATGTACTGTATATTTCATAATCTCGATTTTTCTATTTTTTTCAATTGACCATTACTAACCCATTACTATAGAAACTTTGGAAAGATATTAAACCTGCTATTTTAGCTAGAAATGGTGGTGGAGATGAAGATGCCGATGAAGATGATGATGAATAATTTATTTTGTTTTGCTTTGTTTTGTTTTTCTTGTTTTTTATTCATTTTCATCAATTAATTTTGCAATCTTACATTCTTACATGTATACATCTACTCATTTATAAATTTATAAATATTCTTGGTTTTTATCTTAATTTTTTATCCATTTCTTGTTATAATCAATTTAATTGTATCTAAAAACTTATATCCAAAATTCTATTATCTGAAAAATAAAAAAAAATTAATAATAAACTATTCTATTTTATTTTAAATATCATTAAACTCTTAGAAAAATATCAACTTAAAATACTAATATCTTACTACTATTGTTACAAAATATAATTTACGTTATAAAGAAGCCTGTTGTTTTAAAATACCAAAGACATCCACAAAAGAAAATCAAACCAAACAAAGAAAGAAAAAAATGAAAAAAAATGAAATTAATTGATTTCATGATATTCACCATAATAATTATAACCATAACTCTTCATACTATCAAGAATTTTTTCTCCATTGTAAAATATAGTTTTGCAATTATTTTTCAAATTGTATAAAACACGCTTATCATTCAACAAGATAACCAACCTTTTTACTCTCAAATCCTCATATTCATAATCGAACCTCATATTGTTTTTATTCGTTTCGTTACTATTCCTATGATTACTCTCTTTGACATTCTTATTATAGTAATATTGTTCTTGAAATTGATTACTGTTTAAACCTTGCGATTCTTGGCTTTTGACATCTATCCCAAATACACCTCCAACTCTTCTATTGCCAATACTCAATAAACTCGAAAAGTCATATTTAATTTTAGCATAATCATCGATGTCTTCTTTTTTATTTATTTTTAGCTTTAATAAAACTAAATATTCGCTTAAATTTGTCTTGATTTCTTTTAATAACTTAATGTATTTCATGTATGGATGTACTTGTTTGGTCATATTAATCAATGAAATATTTTTTTTTTTAACATGTTCAGATTTATCAGTTTGGTTTTTAAATTTTATGTAATCTTTATTTGTATTGCTATTAACTTCTTTACTATAATGACTAAATCTACTATCATTATCATCTTTATGACTATTTTCATTTTTGCTTTCATTGTTATTGTAATTTTTATTTTCGGCCTCTTGATCTCTATCTAAACTGGTATTCATTTTGTTCATAGAAATCTGTTTTCTAAGTGTTTTGGTGAAAAAATTCTTAGTACCAGCACTATATGTCTTATTGTCTGGCGGTTTTTCATCATTATTTTTTTTTTTATTGCGGTGACACTCTTTTTTATAAAGTTCTTCATCTTCAATTAAACTTTGAAAGATCTCAATCAATTTATCCATCAAAACAATGTACTTTATTAATAATTTTATTAAGCTGTTAATCTTTTTAGCCAATATTTCCATATGAAACACATGTGTTTGTTTTTTAAATTTAGGATTATAAAAATAATTAAGATTTTTAAAAAATTCATCCTTTGAACTGATTTGATAATCAGAAAAACAAAAATGATCAAACCTATGATTATTAACAACATTTTTAAAAAAATAAATATAGTTAAAATCTTTTTTCATACCTTCGAATTCATTACAATCAAGTTTATCGGTTTTTTCATTATAAAAATTTTTAAAAATTTTTAAATTAATATCTGCTTGTGTATCTTCATAAATTTTTAAAAAAGTCTCGATATTAATTAGTTTGTTTAAAATTTTTTCTTCATACTTTAATTCAACAACATTATGATTAAAATACGTATTGACATTATTGTTATTGATATTGTTGACCGTTATTATTAATTTTTCAAAAAAAAACTTATTTTCTTCGGGAGAAGTGTTATGTTCTGCATCATTTCTTTTAAAAAAATTTCTATTTTTTAGTTGACTACCTGTTGATCCAGACTTGGTCTGTTTATCGTTATTAATTTTGAAAAACCCTTCAATGCTATTGTCATGATAGTTAATATTAAATAAATTATTAGTACAATATCCATTTAAGTTTAATTCAATATTAAAGACTATCATAACTTCTCTTAAATAATATACTATAGAATCTGTCAATACATATAAGAATGGATATAGCTCAACTAAAAGATAATCGAATAATTTGATTAATTTAATATAATCGTATAAATTAGCATATAGATCAATATTCAAATTTTCAAATGCGAACTTTAATTCATGAGGCTTGATGTTGATATCATTTTCAATTGAAAGTGAGTCCCCATAACTTTTTAATTTGTTGTCAAGATAGTTATTATTTTCAATAGCAAAACTTTTAACAAGAAATTTCAATGAATTTTCATAATCGATTTCTTTAAAATTCAAAACATTTGGGTCATAATACGAATCATGAGAACTGAAACTTGAAATCTTTTGGCTTTTATTATGTCCATTGTTGTGATTGCTATGATTAATAGCGAAATCTGAACTATTATTATTCAATGAGTTGGACGATCTGAATAATTTAAGAGAATTAGGTCGAACAGGAATATTTTTGTAATTGAATTTTTTCTGTAAAAACAATAAAATTCTAGAACTATTATTTTTTTTAATGAAATTGATCAAATTGAATGAAAAAACAGGAGAATATAACCAATTTGAATCTAAATTTGATATAAAGTGGTGATTTGACTCTAGGTTATTTAAAAGATAAAAATTCTTATAATTATTGTAATTTTTTTTTAAATCAATTCTAATGTTTCTTTTAGCATTTAAATTTTCTTTTAATAGTTTTATAAAAGGAATTAATTTAAATGATAGGTTTTTCAAAATTTCCATCAAATCATCGATTAAAATGTAATTTAGCTTAATCAATTGATTGAAATTGGGATTGTAGTTTAAATTAATGTAATTTGTTAACAAGGGATCATTAAAATTTAGCTTTAATATTTGATAAATTTCCTCATTATCAAAAAAATTTAGAATATTTTGTAATTCTAAGATTATATCATAGCCTAGCTGCACAGATGATAATGTGAAAGTGTCTTGATTTATATTATAATTTGAATAAGATGTAGAATTCGTTAAAGAAATTTTGATGTTATCATCATTACTTTTAGAAAGAGTTATGTCATTTGAGGATGAGTTTAAAAAATCGAGTTTAACAATTAAATCGCTTCTGCTTAAATCATTTAATTTTTTTTCAACTTCTTGAATAAAAGATAAACAGTCTTCAAACAAATGAAAGTTAATATTATTTAAAGGTTTTAATTGATTTGTAATGAAATTGATTAAATTTTTAAAATTAACAGTTCTGATTTTATGTAGTTTTATGAGTTCATTTTTTTTTTCGTAATAATTAATCAAGAGTTTACTATTGTTATAATATAGTAAAATTTTTTTAAATTCGAAATTTAAAAAGACGGATACATAATTGTGCAAGTTTTTCAAATTTGATTGCATGTTAAATCTGAAGGTTTTAAAAATCAACAATTGGTCATAACAATAAGATTCAATATCAAAAGGTTGGTCCGAATTTTTTTCAGAATGTTTATTTGAATTTTGTGTGTTGTTTGTAGAATTAGAAAATATGTCAATATTATCATCAAGATAGAGTTTATTAAACTGAACATTACTTTTTTTTTTGAAATAATTTTTAAAGGGATTATCTTCACGACAATCATATGGAACATTATAAACGTTATAAGTTTTATCATTAGATTGATTTTGATTTTGATTTTGGTTTATATTTTGGATTTGATTTTCTGATTGAGTTTGATTTTGGATTATTTTAATATAATTTGGGTTATTTTTGATAAAATTAAAATGATGATTTAAAACGTATTGATCACTGATAGATAATAGACGTTCGTAGTAGAGTTGAAATAAAGATACAAATAGTTGACAGGATTTCGTGTATTTATCTAAAGTGGATAAACATAAACGTTCAAGTTTGTAAATGCTTAAAGAAACAGGATCAAATTTCAAAGAATTTGAGTTCAAGTTAGAATAAAGGTAATCATTGGATTCATTAAGATTAAACAGGGGCTTAGATTTAAAAGTTGAAAACTGGTTTTCTTTTGTGTTGTTAGTATTATTGATATTTGCCATTGATATATCTTTTAATTGGTTGAAACTATCATAGGCATTATATGTATTAGTTGAAGTTTTGTTATAATGATTTTGTGAATTGTTTTGATTATTTTCTCCATTATTATTTCTATTATTTTTATTTTTATTATTTTTATTATTACTTTCATTATTTCCATTGTTTTCATTATTGGCATCATGATAATCATTTCCATTATGGTAGTTGCTACTATGTAAATTGCCATTATCTTTATCATCACTGTCACCATCATGATCAATATCACGATTACTGTTATGGTCACTATTGTGATCATTATCATCATTATGATGGTGAATATTTGTAGTATGATTAGAATTAGAATTAGAATTAGAATTATCTAAAATCAAGTTTTTTTGCTTGAAAGAAGGATTTGAGTAGGTCCTTTTTATTTTATTAGCGGAATTTGAAACAGAAATATAGGAATCATTTAGACTATAGTTTCTGAGATGCCGATTTTTTGAGACACTTGGTTGATGACGATTTGAGGTGGGAAATTTTTGAGAATTGTGAGAATTATGAGAATTGTGAGAATTGTGAGAATTGTGAGAATTGTGAGAATTGTGAGAATTGTGAGAATTGTGAGAATTGTATGAATTGTAGTAGTTTATATTGTTTTTGTAGGCATCATATTCATTTAATGGTTTTGATTTTGATTTTGATTTTGATTTTGGATCTGAATGTGACTTTGGATCTAAGTTTTGCTCAACAGTGGAAGAGAAGCTCTCAGATAGATGGTCCTTTATTACCAGCTTGTTGAAGTAATCCGAATGTCGACCATCGTCATTATCGCTGTAATCAGTATTGTTGAAGATCTGATGAGCATAGGAATCAGCATTCTGGTTGATTTGGTCTATCAGAATCTTGGGCAGCTCCTTTTCGCTTGCTTTTTTTTCCTTCTCTTTGTTTTTGTCCTTTTTGGAAAGCGAGAGTTTGGCAAGAGACTTGAGGGAGAGTTTCTTCATGGCAGCAGTGTAAGCAGCAGCAGCAGCAGCAGCGGCAGCAGAAGAAGAAGAAGAGGAGGAGGAAGAAGAGGAAGCAGAAGAGGCAGAAGAAACGCAGAGCGATAAGCGCCGATGGAGCGGTGGTCCAGGCCGGTGGGTCGAATGAGAGCAATATCCACGGATTCTTCTCGTGGGTGTGATGATTGTGTTGTTTGTGCTGATTGTGCGTCGCCACCGCTTCTTCTTCTTTTTCTCAACATGAGCTCTGTTCTCACAGCCCAGGATATCGACGTTTTTCTCGCTTTTGAGGCCTTTGACTTCGACACCACAGAGTTCAATGATGGTTTGTTGGCTGTTCTCAAAGCCTACCAGGCTTCTGGCCAGCACAAGTTGAGCCCACAAGAAAGAAATCAGTTAGTTGCTCAGACCAAGCTGTACTACTTTTCCACCAAGACCGGAAACATTTTGGATTTGCTGGAGTATTTTCATTGGAAGAAAAGCCAGCAACAGGCCAAACTGGCTGCTCCTGCTGACACCACCACCAACAGCGGTCACCAAGACCAATCACCAACTTATTCTAGCAATTATCAAAACATTGTCGAATTGATATTATCTGGTAAGCCTATTCCAGGCATCAAGAAGATCCCTAATACAGTATTGAAGGAGTCTTCTAAATCTGTAAAACAACAACGAAAGAAGCCCTGGGAATTAAAATGATCTGCAAAAATTGAAACATTTATTGGAAATTATAAAGAAGAAAAAACTAACAAATGAATATCTGATGTCTAAAGATATGGAAATATGAAAGTATGAAAATATGGATAGAAAATTTTTTTGTTTTAAAATTACCTTAATATTATATAACGCATATGTAATTTGAATCTAAAATAAATAAATAAATAAATAAATAAATAAATAAATAAATAAATAAATAAATAAATAAATAAATAAATAAATAAATAAATAAATAAATAAATAAANAAATAAATAAATAAATAAATAAATAAATAAATAAATAAATAAATAAATAAATAAATAAATAAATAAATAAATAAATAAATAAATAAATAAATAAAAAAAATTTTTTGATCAAGAATTGAAATATTTGTAGTTATTGTATTTTTACTATATTTTTAGTTAATATATTTTTAGTTAGTGTTAGTTTTGCTCTTTGAACTCATTTCGATTTTTAAACAATCATCATATTCTTCATCCAATTGTTCATCGTTTTTGAGTTTTAAGCTTAGTAGTAAAGCAATAAGACATGTTAAACCGCCAAATCTAAATATCCATGACAAACTGCTGTCAAATTTGACATTTCCATCATCATCATAGTATTTTTTATAAGTTTTGTTAATATTATTGTTATTGTCATCTGCTAAAAAGGAAAATAATATTGAGCTCAATAAAGAGGATATAGCCTGGGGAGCTGCAACAAATATATTGTGAATTCCTAGAATGATTCCAGCTTCATGTTCATATTTTTTGAAATTAAAGACTTTGTTTGAGTAGTTGGTCTGTATGTTGATGTTGGCATTGGTGTTGGTGTTGATATTGGTATTGATATTGATAATTTCATTATCATTATCATTATCATTATCATTATCATAATTGGAACTGTAAGAGGTACTTTGATCATTAAGAATATCATTGATATCATTATTATTGTTATTTAAGATGAATTGTTTTAAACTTGTTTTATAATGTTTGATTCTTGTCAATTCCTCACCAATCAAGACAAATGGAGCCCATAAAGCCGAACCCCAAGGAATACCTAAAAAACAATACATAATAATAATCTGATAGAAATTTTGAATGAAAAAAGTGGATGACATACATATGATGAATATGATATGGGAGATAATCCAGAAATTTTTAACGGTTGGACTTTTTATAAAAGAGAAGGAAAGAATATTAGTGTGAATTGTATTAAAATTAAATAAGTTTGAATTTACTAATAAGGGTAGAAAAATAACAATAAATAAAGAAGAGACAGAATGAACTAACAAGGCCTGAGAACCTTTTCTTACTGATTCTTCTTTCAATTGAGATAAAGCTGAATTGTCTAATAAAGGTGGTAAACCGTCGTTTTTTCTTTGATTTAGATATTGAAAGATGTAAATTTCGCCAACATAAGTAGTGGTGTAAAATAACATTGGGAAATAGCCAATCCAAGCAAAAAATTCAACAAAGTTTATTAATTTTATTTGAGGAGATAGTTTGAATTTTATTGTCAAGTATAATTTTTTAAAGAAATTTTTAAATTGAGAGGAAACTGAGTTATTATTATTATTATTATTATTATTAGTAGTAGTAGTAGTAGTAGTAGTAGCATTGGTATTGGAATTGTGTAGGAAATCATTTTTAGGATTTTGCTCTTTAATTAAAATTGTGACTACTATTGTAAATAAAGACAAGATGAAAATTGAGCAAAAGGATAATAATTTGAATTGGTTATTTGATATTAAATTTAGAGGGTAAATTTTCTTTAGTTCGATTGAGGATAAATAGTAACCAAAAATATTAAAGGAGCCTATCATTCTCGCAGCATAGGCGTTGGCTAAATTTTGTTGGTTGATTGGAATATTATCTATAATCAAAGCTCTTGAAGTAGCTTGTATGAATTGGATAGAAAAATCTAATAAATAGATACCAAAGCTAGCAAAGGGGATTGTTTTGCGATGAATGTAATCAATTGAAGAATCATTTGGTAAAAACAATCTAATTATGTCAACGGAGTTGGACAAATAAACTAAAGATAAAGAAGTTAAGATGGAACCTAATATGATAAAGGGTCTTCTTTTGCCAATTGAAAAGGCGGAATTATCAGATAGAATACCCACAATAGGCTGACCAATTGTGCCACTTAAAGGGCCAGCAATCCAAATAAGAGAGAGGACTTTTTTAGATATCCCTAGAGATAGTAAAAAGGGAGTGCCTTCGGCGAATTCGGTGCACCAGGAGAGTTGTAAAGCCCCAAGTATGACTGTTAAAATGATGATATATATAGTTGAACGCTGAGGATTTATCATTGATTTCAATTGGTTATTTTCCAAATCATTTAAATTGGGGGATAGATTGGAGGTTGACAAAAGATTTTGATATTCATAGTGAGAATCATTGGGAAGGTCATAATCATCGGTGGTATTGGTGCGCTTGTAATTGTCGTTGAGGGCAGCATTTGCAGAGTTGTTGAGAAGAGCGTTTTCATCCACAATAAAGGCGTGGATGTCAGCAGAGGAAGAACTGGCTTGCATTTGTGTTTGTTTGGGCATTTGACAACAGAGGCAGAAGCAGCAGAGGTAGCAGAGGCAGCTCAGAAGAAGTGGATAAAACCACAGAAAAGCCAGGACAGACTCTCACCCAGGGCCCTGGTTCAAACCCTCCAAACCGTGCTGAGTCAGCAGTAGGCCCCAGGGTCTGCCGGTTCCGAGAGTCAGACAGCGGAGGCATTTCGGAGGCATTTGCAGCACGCCTCGGGACCTTTGCGCCGGCCGCGTGGTATTTGGCAGTGGAGGTGAGAGGTAGGAAGTGGGAAGTCCTCCCCTCCTTCTTTTTCTGGTGTGCTGTAATCAAATCAGATTGGATCATTACCTCCTCCAACGCTATCACTCGTCTTGTTCTTCCTGTTGTTTCTCTCACCTCGTTTGGATGTGTTTGGATCCATTTGAATTCGTTTTAATTCGCTGCATTTCCTCTCAATTCTTCTCAATTCACTTTGTGCACATCGTTCGCCTGGTTCATTAACTCGATATATCCTCTTTCTCTTTCCTCTCTCCTCTCTTATCTATTGTCTTCTCACTATCCATCCCTAATATACACTCAATCAACCTATCTCACCATGTTGTCCACCACTTTCAAATCCTCTCTTCTCAAATCATCCCTCAATTTCAATCAATTGATCTCAAAGAGATTTTTAAGTGTTCACGAATATCGTTCTGCTGCCTTATTAAGAAAGTATGGTGTTCCTACTCCCGTTGGCGATGCTGCTTTCACCCCTGAAGAGGCATTTGAAATTGCTTCCAAAATCAAATCTGATGGTATTGTTATAAAAGCTCAATCTTTAACTGGAGGCAGAGGTAAAGGTTATTTGACTTCTGGCTTGAAATCTGGTGTTCATATTGTTGAATCTCCCACTCAAATTAAAGACTTGGCTTCTCAAATGTTAGGCTTCAAAATAGTCACAAAACAAACTGGCGAGGCTGGTAGATTGGTTTCAGCCGTTTACGTTGTTGAAAAGGCCTCTGCTGCCAAAGAGGCCTATCTATCTATCATTTTAGACAGAGCCAACCAAGCTCCTTTAATTGTTGCCTCTGCTCAAGGTGGTATGGATATCGAAGGTGTTGCTGCAAAAGATCCAAGCGCTATAAAGACTTTTTTGATCGACTTGAAAAAGGGTGTTGATAACAATTTAGCTTTAAAAATTGCCTCTGTTTTAGGCTTTGACAAACAAGCCTTACCAGAAGCTGCTAAAACCATTCAAAACCTATACAATTGTTTTATTTCAACTGATTCAACCCAAATTGAAATCAACCCTCTTAGTGAAACTCCTGATCATAAAGTCTTAGCAATGGATGCTAAGTTGGCCTTTGATAACTCTGCAGAATTTAGACAAAAGGATATCTTTTCTTGGAGAGATTTCACTCAAGAAGATCCCGATGAAGTCGAAGCCTCAAAATTCGGTTTGAATTTCATTAAATTAAATGGTAACATTGGTTGTTTAGTCAACGGTGCCGGTTTAGCAATGGCTACCATGGATATCATCAAATTATACGGTGGTGATCCAGCAAACTTCCTCGATGTCGGTGGTGGTGCAACTCCAGAAACAATTGAAAAGGCCTTTTCTTTAATTCTATCTGAAAAATCTGTTAAAGCTATTTTTGTCAATATCTTTGGCGGTATCGTCAGATGTGACTATGTCGCTGAAGGTTTAATTGCTGCAACTAAAAACTTGGGTGTAAAAGTCCCAATCATTGTTAGATTACAAGGTACCAACCTACAAAAAGCTAAAGACTTAATCGATTCTTCTGGTTTGAAAATCTATTCATTTGATGGTCTTGATGAAGCTGCTAAAAACGCTGTCAAATTAGCTTTATAATAATCTTTTTGCTATTTCGATTTAGCTCGTTTTTTCTTGCTTTTATCTTTTTAATATTTTTTATATCCCTATCTCATTAATCTATATAGACAAATCATAAATAAATTATCAATCAATTCCAATTTAAAGATTCTAATTTAAAGATGAAACTTATATCAAATCAAAAAAACAACTTGGGTACTTCCTGTTTGGGCAACACATATACATGTTTGAGACCCTTAGACCTCTGAAATTCCTTAGACCTCTGAGACCCCTTGGTGTCTCAGATGCCGGGCTCTTATTTGCTGACAATGGTGATCACGTCCTCGTCCTCAATTTGATGGCTGAGACCACATCTCTGGGGACTGTGTTTTGCGCTTGTTCCCCACACATAGGCGTGTTTGAAGCTGTGTTTCAAGTCTTTGTGGATGGCATCGCACACCTCCTTGATCGAGCTGTCTTTTCTCAACACCATGGGATCTTCAAAGTTGGGCAAGCTCTCTCCTTTTTTGAACGTGTACACCTTGATCAAATTCAACCGCTCCCATATCTCCTCCACAACGTCTTTAATTCCCAAGTCTAGTTCGCAGCTCATTACAACTGTGTTGGGCTCGTTGGCCAATTTGTCCAATTCCTCAAGCGAGATCCCGTCAATCTTATTGTAAACATATAGACACTTAATGTACCTGACATGCTGATCGTTAATAGTGTCAATGAATTCGTCGATGCTAACGTTTTCATCTCTGACCAATATATCGGCATTGTGTATCCGATAGTCTCTCAATATCCCATACACATTCTTTTCATTCAAATACTTTGGAGGATTTATAAAGCTGAATTTGATGCCCCCTGTTTTCTTGATCTTGAAATAAATATTTGGTCTTTCTTTGTTCAAACGGATTCCAATGGCGTTCAATTCCTTTTCCAAGTAGCTCTTTTGCTCATACGACTTTGTAGCATCTAAGATCATTAATATCAAGTCTGAAGTTTTGGCTGTGGCAATGACCTGTCTGCCTCTGCCTTTTCCTTCAGAGGCGCCTTTGATTATACCGGGCAAATCAACAATCTGGATTTCTGCTCCATTATACTCCAACACCCCAGGAACAGATGTCAATGTTGTGAAGGCATAGTGCGCAATTTCAGACTTGGTCTTGGTGACCTTTGACAAAAATGACGATTTTCCCACCGAAGGATACCCGATCAACGACACTCTGGCATCACCACTTCTCTGCACTTCAAAGCCCTGTTGTTTGCTCGAGCTCCCACTGCCTGCTCCACTGGGTTCCAATAACTCTCTACGGTATCTGGCAAGTTTTCCCTTCAAGAGCCCAATGTGGTACTCTGTTGCTTTATTTTTCTGGGTTCGTGATAACTCGAGTTCGATTTGCTGAATCTTTTCTCTAAAAAGTTTCTCAATGTGGTTTTGCAAAATAGTTAATAAGTCATGCCAAAATTTGAAACCCCAATGCTGCTAGTTCCAGCTAATACTTACAAAATCCCCATGATGAATTACTGTTAGAGATATTCTGTGCCGTTTTTCTTTTTGTTCTGAGTTTGAAATATCACTTTCTCACGCTTCAGACACGTGCTGAAACGCACTCTGCAGGTCGTCTCTCACGGTGACGGAGCCCTCGGCTAATTTCTTTGATTGTGATCTAACTCTATCTTTCTCAAAAAACTGGCAAATTGTGTAATAATTACAGTTTTCATGAACAAATTTGATAGTCAAAACATCAGAATTAAGATTTGACTTAATCGAAATATGATTTAAAGCACTATTAAAGAGTGTGTTGGCAATGAGTTATTTCGGATTCAATTTTTATTTTTTGATGAAATAATTTGATATATTTCTTGATGATTATCAATTGAAGTTTTAAGCAAAAATTGTTGTTTTAAAGAATTTGATTTATCGAATATCTCTAAGAATAAATGAAAATAAAAACCTTGGATAATTTTATAAGCATTAATATTTTTATCTTATAAGATTGAAAAAAAAATAGCCAAAACAAAAGCTGTTTTCAATTCTTATTTTTTTATTAATGAAATTTTGAAACAAAATTATAGATTTTAACTTTGATAAGGTATCAAATTCATTCAATGTAATGGAAATTTTTTGATGTTTTTCATAAAAATAATCTAATTGGTTATTATTATTATCTAAAAATAGGTAGATGGGTTTTTCAAAAAAAGAATTTAAAGAATGAAAGTATTTTGTGAAAATATAGTGAGTAATAAAATTTCATGATTAAAAATTTTAAAATTTCTGCTAATAGACGAAATTTGTTAGATTGTAGAGATGTTGAAATAATAATAAAATGGATTAAACGAAAGATAGTGTATTGAAATCTCCCATTGAAGCTTATCAGTTAATCTCTAACAAGATCACGTGTACTGATTCAACTTTGAGATTTCTTTTCAGCACCCATAGCGGTGGGGTGACAAGATTGTTGTTGAACCCGCAGTGCTGGTTCTGGAGTCAGGTCTAGACCTGGTTTTAGAACTGCTGCCAGAAATGGCAGCACAGGAACAAACGTTCTCGTCGCGAGCTTCTTTTGGAGCACGTTTCTGAATAACATCCTGTTGCCCAACAGAAAAACTGTCGGAGAGGAAGAGCTGCCAGTCCTCGGCCCTGAATTTGTCTCCAAACACTCTCAAGCAACGGATCAAGAGCTTGTACTTTCCACTGGGTATGCTTCTTCCATCGGCAAATCCTCCCAACTGCACAAACCCCAACTTGTTGAACCTCACAATGTGGTTCAAGGGAAAGCTGGTGTACTGCCCATTTTTGTCGCTTGTGCTTCTAATCGACCCCTTCCATGCTGCTGCTTTGCTGGGAGGATAATCAAACATCTCCTTCTCATACTCCCAAGACACAAGATCAATTGAAAATTCTTCGCTACCATATCGCAACGCGTAGTAAACTCGAATATCATCTCCAATATTCAAATTAAATCTTTCGTCTTTTCTTATCTTTCTTAATCTTCCATCCTTTCGGGTCAACAACAATGGCATGCCCTCTAGTGCTGTCCAATTATAACTTGAAAGCTCAACTCCCATATAGGGTACCTTCACCGTCTCGTTGTTAGTTCCACTGATTACAACCTTACCACCAAATATACTTCCATCTTCATATCGGCTCTTTGGTCCACCAATCTCTACTTCAATGCTTTCTGTTCCACCACTTGCAATTCTCAAAATACTTGTCGAAATATCAACATGTGCCTCAGCCTGTTCAAATTTTGGGAAATACTCCAATGGATATAGTAACTCATCTCTAGCTTTAACTGTAACTCCTGCTTCATGATAAACTTCATAAACTGTTTCATTCAATTCCCCATTATAAATTTCAATCTTATGTTTGCTGACTCTATTACTTGTATCATTCAACTCGATAAAAGTTGAGCTCAATATCTCGGTTTTGTATTCCATAAACTTCATTGCATTAACTATACCACTCCCTTGTTGATTCAATGGTGCAATCATCTTCTCAAATAGCACTTGATTTCCATCATAAAGTAGAACTTCATCACTGCTTGAAACCAACCTATTCATAATTTCTATCGGTTTGGCTTGTTTATTTACGCTTAAATACAATCCAATAACCCCAGATATATATGGTGCTGCAAAACTTGTCCCACTTGCAAACCCCCATTCATTATTATATGGTCCAAATACTTTTCCTCCTGGTGCTGAAATCGTTGGATAAAAGTTATTTTCATATGTTGGTCCCCAAGATGAAAATTCACTCATTTTTCCAAATCCTTTCCCAATTTCATTCTTAAAAAATGATAATTCCTCTTTGCTGGAATTACTCGTAGATCCAACAGCTATCACATTTTTACCTGATGCTCCTGATGCTGCAAAAAAGCTCCCCATATCACCAGAATTTCCAGCCGCATAAACAATAGGAATTCTTTCACTGATAGATGATGCTAATTTCGAAATTGGCATACTAGAATATCCCTGATCTGCTCCTAATGATAAATTTATAATATCAACCTCATCCTCAGCTGCATCAATCAATGCTCTCATAATAATATCGGTCCTTGTACCATCAAAACACCCAAATACTTTATACATCCGAATCTTAGATTTGGGTGCGACCCCTAACCCTAGCTTGCTTTCTTCATCCCCATCTCCAACAATAACGTTACTAACAAATGTTCCATGTCCAATACAATCCATTGGATCGGAATCTGCAATTGGTTCTTCACTTTCCCAATTACCAACATAATCATATCCCCATTCAACTTTATATCCATCTCCAATTCCACCACCTAATGAATCAATATTATAATTAATACCAGAATCAATAACTCCAATAGTAACACCTTCACCTAATATCCCCATTTCATGCAATTTATCAACACCTGTAGCTAAATGAGGATTATAAAATTTATCATCTATTCCAATTTTTTCTCCTCGGATTTCCTTATCATTTTTTGGTTCAAATAGTGGATCTTCCAATTTCATGATTCCAACAGGCCAAGCATCAATAACATAATCAAGTTTTTTCAAATCTGATAAAATTGTTGAATTATCATTTATAATATCAATGGATACCCCTGAGAAATAAATTGATGATAAATCTTCAATAATATCAGCTTTAATACCTTCATCTTTCAAAAAGCCTTTCAATTTTTTACCTCTTGAACCATCTTCAGTGTTTGAATTAATATCTTCAGCATTCATAAGATCAATTAAATTTGAATCATATTCAATAATATAATTCCCTGGAACTGTCCGATCATAAATTTCATTAATGTCAATTGCATTTTCGGCTTCTTCTAATTCAAAAGATGTTGAAAATGACATCTTCATTAAAAGAAGAAATGGCAATTTTTTAATCAACTCTTTAATATTCATCTTTGCAGTTTAAATTCTTACTGTTATTTTTTCTTTATCAAACCAAAACAATATAAGAAGTAAGACAAAAAAGGCAAAAAAACTTGTGTCCTTTTATATCAATTTCAACAAATGAGACACTTTAAAGAAATTTGAATCATTTCCCTCCTTTGTTTTATCTAAACTTATTCATTTAAGCAGTAAATTGATATAAATTCAAAAAAAAAAAAAAAATTGAAACCACCCAAGAAAAGGCACTGCTATGAATTGCTAGGTTATGTTTCCCAAAGTTAATTTGAAAAGCCTAAAATATCATCAAAATCTGTTGAAGTAAATTAATTCATATTTTGTTTGCAAATGATTTGTAAAAGGCACTTTTTAGTAAATTGAGAGACAATTCTTTTATTTTTTCCCAAACTTTTATTGCGAAATATTTTGTTTATCTAGTTATTATATTAAAAATTCAGTATTTTCACTCTTTCAAGTAATCATAAAAAAAATTTACAAATAGATAAAATTTAAATATTATATTTTTATCAATTCACAATTGATATCACTAGGCTTTAAAAGTAATTGAATTTTCAAATCAACCTCTAACTCTTAAGAAATTTAACCAAAAAAGATAAAGCTAAAAATTCGATATTAATATATGGAAACAAATAAAATTTTGCCATAAATTCAAAACTCTAAGATTGTGTCTTATTGATTTCAAATGGACTATTTGCAAACTTCAAAATAAGTTACTGCTTTAAAAAAAAAGTAAAGAAATATTTTGTTAAAAATAAAGAAATCTTTATTTCCAGCAGTCAGCAATAAAGTAGACTTAGGAAGATAGATATATATTTAATATTGTAAAAACAATATTAAAATGTTTAGCTTAATAATTAAAAATATTATTTTCAATATTAATTGGTCAACATTCTAATATAGACCAAAAACATGATTTTCTTGGAAAACTTGTTATAATAACAAAATAAAAAAATTGATCATTTCTTGAGATAAAAGATCAAGTTTTAATAAGAGTAAATTATTTTTGAAATTCATGAATGGCAATAAGTTTTGTGATTGATTTTGAGCACCCAGTAGGCTCCATGGAAATTTAAAACATTTTCATCAGTTCCATACACAATTTGTAGGTTAACTTATTTTCTAGATATAGCGGAAATTCTTTAAAATAAGAAGATAGTTTTTGAAAACTTGATAAAATAAAGGCAATTAGCAAAAACATTAGCGACGTCTTGTTGCGAGATAAGAATTTTAACACATCAAAAGTTCAAGATACTCATGGTTCGATGATTGAATAGACTATCAACTTGGAAAATCACCTCACTTTATATCCTCATTATAATTTTTTAACGAGTTTTGGAATTGGAATTGATTTTACCTCTCGGCTCATAAAGATAGCATTTTCAAAACTAATGTTTTTAGTTATTTTATACAAGACAGCAAGTTGGAAAAAAATTTCATTTTCTTATTAATCCTGAATAATCCATATAGCTTGGATATTTTCAATCAAAAGTAATTTATGAGCAAATCTTATTTATTTGCTTTTAATAAAGCCATTGATGTTTTTAGATTCAAATATGGCCTGAAACTGATAGTATATCAATCAAATAAACCACTGATCTAGCCGTAATTTTGATCAGATATTTGAATCTCAACCCAACAATATTGAATAGTATAAAGAGTTATAAGGATCTGTTTTGTTCTAATCCTAGTGAAGAAAGTGAGAATCAAGTTTAAAAACCAATAACAAGCACCAGCCTGAAACTAAGCGAGAAACTGAATTATATAATCAATTACAAAGAAAAGTTTATATCCAGAATAAACATCAAACACTAAACTCGATGATTTTGCAGTTATTCAGCTGTAGTTGAAATGTTTTTATAGTCTGTGTGTATTAAGAAAAAAATGTACAAATTTTTGTTGGTATTTTAGCCAAATAAATCAAGAAAAAAATACAACGAAAAGAATAAATAGAATTTTAGAAAATTTAAGCATCAAAATTAAAAAAATGAAAATTTAAAAAAAAATGAAGGATTAAAGAAAATTTTAAGTTTATTTTTTTAACATGCTTAAAACAAAAAAACGTAGAGTAAAAAAAATTTACAGATTGCTTGAAAAGTGAAAGAAAAATATTATAAGAGTAATGAAAAGAAAGAATCGATGAATAATTTTAAGGATCAACATCTTCTTTCTTGGAATCGTTTGAATTAACATTGTCGTTTTTGGAATCATTTGAATTTGAATCTGAATCTGAATCATTGTCTTTATTTAGAATATTGTTTTCAAGATTTGATTTTTCAAGTTCAAGTTGTTGAATTTCTTGATCAATTTTTTTCAATTTAAGATTCAATTTGACAAATTTTTCATCATTTGAGTTATTTTCATCTAATTTTTTGAAATTATCTAAAGCTTGAATTAATTCATCGATAACTCTATCACAATCATCTTTAGATAGAGGAACGGTAATGTTTAATTCGGACAAACCCAATAGTATATCAGGCTCTAAAGTAAATTTGGATGACGAAGCAGAAGAATTTTGATTATGATTCTTTGAATTATTTTTATGTTTATTTTTTTTTGAAGTCTTTGAACCTTTAAAAAATATTTCTTGATCTTTTTTAATGATTTGTAAATCATCATACATTTCGATTTTTCTTTTTGGGATGTTTTTGTTAATAGTGTCATCTATATGGTTGATAGTACTAATGTTATTGTTATTGGAATTAAGATTGTTTAAAAGATCATCTGGTAATTTTTTGTTGATTAAATTAGCAAAGTAACGAATTAAATTTTGAATTAATAAGCCTTTGTTTTTATAAATTAATAAGTCATTTTGAACATTTTTTTTCTTTTCAAATAAATTTGATAATTTTACTAAGATTTTTTCTTTAGATTGATATCTTTTTTGTTCTGATTTTAAATCTTTTAAAAATTTTGAGTAAGAAAGATCATAATTTTTCTTTAAAGTGGATAATTGATCGTACTTTGTATTTTTTTCATTTATCAAAGATCTTTTTGATTCAATTAAAGTGTTTTTCTTCAAATAGGAAGAGCGATTTGAATCATAAATTGATTGTAATTGGGATTTATAATCTGAAAATTGAGAATTAATTTGATTAATATTATAAGATTTATTTAAAGTTGTCAAGGCTGATTTTAGCTCACTTATTTCGGATGATTGAGCATCAATTTTTTTTTGATGAGAATCAAAATTATTAAAATCTAATTTAAATTTTTTAAGAGAGTTAATTTCTTTTAATTTTTTTTTTTCATCAACAATTTTTAAACTGCCGGAATCCAATAAGGATTGAATTTCGGCAATTTTATCATTAATTTGATCAATAGATTTAAAGTTATAAGTTTTATACAATTTAGAACCAGATTTCAAGTTGTTTAAATCTGCAATTTTCTTTTTCAATTCCAATTCATTTGAATGAATAGAGTTTTGCAAAGAAGTTTTTTTAGAATTATAAGTATTTTGGTCGGTTTTTAATTTATCAATTTTTTTTTTCAATTCGTCCTTTGAAAGGGGCTCATTGGATTGAGATGATTTGACATTGTTGATGGATAAATTAGAAATTTGGTTATTTAGTTTTGAAAGTTTTTCGTCAATTGATTTGATTTCCTGGTAAACAGCCTCTAATTTTTTCTTGTGAGCGGCAGCATCAGGACCTTTAACATATTTTCTTTGAGGTCTTGGGTAGTTCAGACGATGATCAGAAAACTCCAGCAGCGATACAGACAGAGAAACAGGCATTGTGAGTCTGGAGAAAAGAGTCAACGGTGGTGAACAAAGTAGGAGAGGCGAAGAAGACGAAGAAGACGAAGAAGGCAAAGAGGAACAGGCCTGGTGCTGCCGCCTCTGCTGCGCTATTTATACCCGCTTCCGCCAGAAAGAAATACGTGGCTCCAACCGCGTCTGGGTAATCATGTGATTTAGCACGTGCATTCTTATGTAATACAAATCACGTGCTGTAGTATTACCCTTTGAGGTTTTTGGTGGCGACCTGCAAGTGTTAACATTTTGCTCCTTTGGGCCATGCGTCGGCCAACGTTAGGCTGGAGCCAATCGGACGGGCGCGCTGGATAAGGTTGCTAATAACCCCATTATCAATCCATTACCATCTTTATCTATATAAACCATTGCACTTCCTTTCTTTTCTCAAACCACTTCTCTTCTCTTTTCTTCTTTTTTCTTTTTTTTCTGGATTATCGTTTTCATCTGTCCCATTTTCAACTATGAGATTGTCCAACTGCTTGCTTTCAGCTCTTCTTTCTTCTTCCGCTGTTTTAGGTGCTCAGGTCCCGTTCTCTTGGGCCCCCAAGTCTGATTCCTTGTTGGATAAGCTCATCAGCTCTTTGGGTCTTGATGGAATTGCCTCTTCTTCCTCGTATATTACCGATGAAATCAGGTCCATCTGGTCCTCTTTAGAAAAGGACCATCCCTTTCTTTTGTCCAATTTGCAATTCAAAACCTCTTCAAAAGCAAAAATAGTCAAAGATTTTAAATCAAACTACGAATCAACTCACTCCTTCGTTGACCATAACGACCCCACACTATCCAATTACAATTTGAGAATAAATTCGAATGGCCCTCTTTCTTTAGGAGTTGACACTGTTAAACAATACTCGGGTTATTTAGATGTTCAAGACGAGGATAAACATTTTTTCTATTGGTTCTTTGAAAGTAGAAATGATCCCAAAAATGATCCAATTGTTTTATGGTTGAATGGTGGTCCAGGTTGTTCATCTTTAACTGGCTTATTTTTTGAACTAGGCTCCTCTTCAATCGATGCAAAACTACAACCTGTTTCAAACCCCTTTAGTTGGAACAATAATGCTTCTGTAATCTTTCTCGACCAGCCTGTTAATGTTGGTTACTCTTATTCTTCAAATTCGGTTTCAAGCACTATAGCAGCTTCAAAGGATGTCTTGGCTTTCTTGAAACTATTTTTTAACAAATTTCCCCAATACTCTCATTTAGATTTCCATATTGCTGGTGAAAGTTATGCTGGTCATTATATTCCTATTTTTGCTTCTGATATTCTTGATCAACAATTGGCTCCAAACTCAAATTTAAATTTCAACCTCAAATCGGTTTTAATTGGTAACGGTTTAACTGATCCGCTCACTCAATACAAGTATTACGAACCAATGGCCTGTGGTGAAGGTGGTGAACCTTCGGTGCTAACTCCTGATGAATGTGATCAAATGTTGCAGTCCGAACCAAGATGTCTATCGTTAATTGAATCTTGTTACAATTCTCAATCTGTTTGGTCGTGTGTTCCTGCTTCAATTTATTGTAACAACCAAGCCTTTTCAGCTTATCAAAGAACCGGTAAAAACGTTTATGATATGAGAAAGGACTGTGAAGGTAATTTATGTTACAAAGACTTGAAAAATATTGACAATTATTTAAACCAAGATTTTGTTAAAAATGCTGTTGGTGCTGATGTCGATTATTACGAAAGCTGTAATATGGATATTAACAGAAATTTCTTGTTTAATGGTGATTGGATGAAACCTTATCACAACGCTGTCACTAAACTTTTGAATCAAAATTTACCTGTTCTAATTTACGCTGGTGATAAAGACTTTATTTGCAATTGGCTAGGTAATAACGCTTGGTCAAATGATTTGCCATATAAACATCACACTCAATACTCTGCAAAGTCTTTACAAAAATTTATTACAAATGATGGCGAAGAAGCTGGTGAGTTTAAAAATTATAAAAATTTTACTTTCTTGAGGTTGTTCAATGGAGGTCATATGGTTCCTTACGATCAACCTAATTCTTCATTAGATATGTTCAATAGATGGATTTCAGGTGATTATTCATTTGGTGACTATTAATTATCTTAAATTTCAATAATAATACACTTTTAGTTCTTGGGTTTTTATTTTTTTTTGTTAATTTCCTTATCAGTTTCAATTACATATATACAGTTTATTTGAAGGCTATAAATGATTGTTCACTTTTTTAGAATGATTTTCTTTTTTTAAGAATGATTTTCTTTTTTTTTTTGTGGTGTCTTTTTTCATCTGACACTTATTGTTCTTTATTCAATATATAATTTTATAAAATTTTTAATTTTAAATCAAAAAAAACAACATAAAATCCGTAAAAAATAACCAAAATAGAAACATATATATATATATGGCCATATTACAATAATTTGACATAATTTGCAGGAAATAATTTTCTTTGACCTTTTAAATCACCTAACCACCAATCGTCATCAATAAATTCAACATTGATAATTTTATCTCCATCATTAAATGATAATTCATTTGGTTCTTGAGCAGCATAATCATATATTGCAACGCATGATTGATCTGTTTCGGTTTGTCCTGCAATTAGTTCTTTTTCTTCAGGCTCAAGTTCTGATTTTTCTTCTTCTGTTTGTTGATCAATTTCAAACTGAGATTGATATTCAGCTATTTTATCAGCAATTTCATCATCGGATAATTTTTTTTCTAATTCAACATATGCACTTGGAAATACACCAACTTCACCTTTAGCATTTTTACCTTGCCACCAATCAGCGTCTGTAAATAAGATTTCAGTAATCTTTTCACCTTCTTTGAATTCAATTTCATCTTCATCAGATTTATCGTAATCATATAAAGCAAAAGCAATTATGTTATTGGTATTTCCATTTTTGGATGAAGAGCTAACTGCAGTGTTAGCAACTACAGAAGAGACAGCAGCTACACCAACTGCAGCTATGGCGACAGAAGGAGTAGTATCCTTAGCAGGAACTTTATTAGACAGATCAAGCGATTTTGGATCTTCAGATTGATAAGTTCTTGAGGGTAAGACTGGGGGAGGAGGTTGACTTATCAGTTGTTGAGGATTTTCATCTTCAGATGAAGAATCAATTTCTTCATACTTGGGTTCTTCACGTTTTGGTAATGAAGAAGGAGGCTGGGGAGTTGAAGAAACACCGGAACCGGAAGATTTCAAATTGGAAGGACTAGTTGGAGAAGAAAGAAAGGTTGAATTGTCTTTTTTAGGGAGAGATGGACCAGGTGGTGGGGGAAGAAAAGAAGAATTATCTCTTTTTGGAATAGATGGGCCAGATGGAGGAGGAAGAAAAGACGAAGAATTTGTTGAAGTAACAGCTATTGGAACTTTAATTGAAACCCTTTCGTTGTCATGAATACTGTCATGAGTGTTTTCATGAGTGTTTTCATTATCGGTTTCATTGGTGCTATTAACCGACAAGTTATCAAATTTATTACCTAAATTGGAAATTTTATTAAATTGGAAATCGTTTCTTTTTGAAGGGATTTCATTTTTATTTTCTGCTAATGAAGACTTTACAGGAGAATCAGATTTAAAAGAAGAGTCGTATTTACCATGCTTTTCAGCCCATATTTGAGCGGGGGTTTTGCCATTTGAAGCAGCAAAATTTCTTGAAGCGCCAGAAATGATTTTATCTTTTTGATCAATTTTATTATCAATATAATTTTTATTTGAATAGCTTTTATAGGATGGAGCAGATTGAACAGGTTTAAATTTATCAGAAACAGAGTTAACGATCTTTGGTTTTGGTAACAAAAATAATTTTTTTGATTGAGGTAATTGAGAAGTTTTAGAAGATTCTGAATTTTCAATTGAATTAAAAATATTTAATTTTTGTTTAAATTTTTTTTCATCATCAGATAAATCTTGGTTATCGATATTATTAAATTTGGAAGATTTAGGAGAGTTTAAAGATAAATTTGGAGAAAAACTTAGAGGTATAGATTTTGGGGAGGATATCTTATTGGGGTTAATTGGTTTGTAAGCTGATGGAACAGGTTTGATTGGGTTTTTTAGAAGATCTCTTTCTTCTACTTTTTCAACATCGCCCCAACCATCATTATCTGAGTCGGAACTGGTATGCTTTTTATTGTTAAAAGAAGTTGAATGTGATTTAATTGGGAAGGAAGAGTTTTTAAAAGAAGTTGAAGGTTTTTGAGGTGAAGAAAAAGATTGTTTGGGGATAAATTGATTTTTGTTAATTGGAACAGAAGATTTTTTTTGTTGGGTTGGTAAAGAGGAAGATTGGAATTTTTTTGGGGAAGAATTTGAAAAAGATTGTGGTTGAGAAGAATAGGTAGCACCAGAGGCATTTGTGACTTTATTTAATAGTTCAGTTGGATCCAAGTCATCTTCATCTCTAATTTGAACTTGAATATGATAACGGTTTAAAATTGATAGTAATTTATTAAAATAAGAATTGAAATTTGATCTTAATTTAATTGATACAGTGTCAGGACAATAACCGATGATTAGAAACTTTAAAACATTTGAATGGGCGATTTTCAATCGGATAAAACCAAAAGAGATGATATTAGAGGAATCTAAATCTTTAAAAGAATCAAGAAATTCGTTGATATCACCATTGCCAGTATAATTGGGGCTATAAGACAAAGATGAAGAGTTTGGCGATGGGGTTAAGATAAACCAAGAGGTATTTGGATCGTTATTTAATACAGAGTTGTAGACCTCAGTGATTCTGGAACCATGAGTGGAAAAATCAATTGAGCGACTCATGTTGAGGGAATTGACTATGGAGATGAAGAAGCAGAAGAAGCAGAAGAAGCAGGAGAAGAAGAGGTGGGCGAGGAAGAGATGGAATAGGAGCAAGAGTTAAACGGCGGCAGAATCGAGAGAAGAGGACACGTGGTGACCGGTCTGCGTGGAAAAAAATTACACGTGCAGAAAAGCATCAGACCGCCGCTGATTTCCGGTATCAACACGTGCTTGCAAATTTTGCACGGGAGGGCCGAGCTGTGGAGCAACGGTGGTCTTCCTGCGTTTGCTGATTTCGGCGCCTCTGCTACCTGTGCTTCTGTTGATGCTGCTCCCTATAGCTACTGCCGATAATGTCTTTTCTTGGTTTTGGTGCTGCTCAACCCAAGCTCTCGTCAGAACAGAAAATTGCTGCTGCTGAAGCAGAGTTGGACATGGTCACAGATATGTTCAACAGGCTAGTTTCCACATGCCACTCCAAATGCATCACTTCTTCCTCCAGCTACTACGAGGGCGATATCAACAAGAATGAAGGTCTTTGTATCGACAGGTGTGTTGCCAAATACTTCGATGTCAACGTCAAGGTTGGCGAGCAGATGCAGAAGTTGGGCCAGAATGGTACCTTTATGGGCAAGCGATAGAAGAGCCACTCGAAATGTTCTGGTTGCCCTGTAAATAGCTCAATAGAAGGTTTAATAAACATTAAAGTTGTTCCGCTGAATCCTTTTTCACAAACACAAGTTTTCACTAATCAGCATATTATAATGCTTCTAGTTCTTTTCCTCTTCTTAATTCCAATTCCCAATTCCCAATTCCGATTCTCGTTTTTGCTCTTTTTATTTTTTATTTGAGTATAAATACTGTAATTTCTTCTTTTCCTTCTTTTCCTTCTTTTTCTTCTTTTTCTTCTCTTTCATTTTTTTATGTGTTTCAATTCCTTGGGTTCTTTTTCAACTCTTATCGTGTTATCTTAAAATGCCCAAATCCAGTAAAATCTCAAATGCTCACTTATTTGTCTTGATTCATGGTCTTTGGGGTGCTCCCTCTCATATGAGGTCTATCGAGAAAATCATTTTAAATACTTTGCCTGTCATTAATAACGAAAAAATCGTAACCTTTAAACCTGCTACCACTGCTTTTTTTAAAACCTATGACGGTTTGCATATAATTTCTTTAAGAGTCCTATCCGAAATTTTCTCAGAGATTCTCTTCTTATACACTGAAAAAAATCTAAAAATTGTCAAAATAAGTTTTATTGGTTATTCCCATGGTGGTTTAATATCAAGATATTTAATAGGTTTATTGTATAATTTAAAATTTTTCAACTCAATTGCTCCAATTTATTTTACCACTTTTGCCACTCCTCATCTTGGTATCAAATTTTATTCTTCTTTTAACCATAATAAACCATTAAACACTAACCATATTAACGATATTAACAATATTAGCAATATTAACAACATTAGCAATTTTAATAATTTTAATAACTTCAACTTCAA
The DNA here is from genome assembly GCF_001661345.1 of Ascoidea rubescens DSM 1968. NCBI lineage: Eukaryota > Fungi > Ascomycota > Saccharomycetes > Ascoideales > Ascoideaceae > Ascoidea > Ascoidea rubescens. Next base: position 485,391 of record NW_017962923.1, on the reverse strand, counting down.
TTTCTTAAAAATCGCCTTCACTAACACTCTCAATTTCTTGGGTCCTATTTTTTTAAACCTATCTGGCAATGAATTGTTCCTTAACAATGATATCTTACTAAATTTATCCTCTCCAGATGATATCTATTTTAAGGGCTTGAAATCTTTTAAAAAATTCTATTTACTATCAAATATTAAAAATGATAGAACCGTATCTTTCTATACCTCTTACATTGTGAATATATCTCCCTTTAATAATTTAAACAATTTAAATTTAATTTATATAAAAAATATTCCCTCCATTAAAATATTTAAAAAACACAACAAATTCATTGAAATTACTCCAAAAATTCTAGATTTAAACACTACCACCACTACTACCGTTGCTCCTACTAACAATAATGGAATTTTTGCTTGCCCACAAATCTTGTTGTTTTATAATTTTCTTTTCTATCTACTACTTCTTCTTGTGTTCCCTCTTTGGTTTTTCAGTATAACAATTTTTAGCATTATTGGTGTCTTATTGAGTAAATTTAGAATCAATTTCAATACGATTCCTTTTGATTTTAATGAAAAATGGTTTCAGATTTATAACCAAATATATAATCAAATTTATAATGAGATCACACATTTTAATAATGATAAGGATAACAAAAATAATGACAATAACAACAAAAATGATGATGATAATGACGATGATAATGATGATGACAATGACAATGACAATGACAATGATCTAAGTAATATATTAGTCTCAGATTTAGATAAGTATTCAAAATTTCTAAAAGAAAACTCAATTGAACAGAAATTATCATCGTCGTTAAACAATAATCAAATTGAATGTGAAGTCTTTCAAAAACATTTAAACAATCATTTAAATTTTGATTCCAAAAGAATCAAAATGAATGAATCTTTAAACTCTTTAAATTGGATCAAAATTCCTGTTTTGATTGATTCACTTAACGCCCACGATGGAATTGTCGCAAGAAGAGGTTTAAGAACAAATCCTTCTGGTGCTGCTGCTATTTATTTTTGGGCCAATTTAGTTCGTAATGACATGCTTGATGGTGTTAGCCATTGATTCTATTATCTAAAATGCTAAAGAACTACAATTTACAATTCATATAAATCTAGCTAATAAAACTTGTTTTTCATTTAAAAATATAAATATGGAGTTACACTATAGTATAATGTAAGATGAAAAGCCATAAAATATAAAATAGAAGATGAAAAATGAAAATGGAAAATGAAAAATGAAAAATGAAAAGTAAAAAATAAAAAATAAAAAATTATAACATAAAATTATTCTTAGAATTTGTTGAAAATAATCTTGGGTTTTAGTTTTAATTCTTTTTTTGTTTCATTAATATGAAAAATATAATCATAATCATAATATAAACAATTAATAATAAAAGATGAAGAAAGACAAAAATGAATGATCAAAACAAAATTCAAAAATCGAAATCAATTGACAAAAACGAATAATTAAATCAGAGCAAAATAAATATCAAAAAAAAAGGGATAACATTATTTTAGGATCATAAGCAACGTATTCAATAAAATAAACAATAAAATAGCTATTTTGAAAGAAAAAAAACATAATTAAAGTAGATTTATACTTGTAAAAAGGCATATAATATTTGATTAGGTAAAAAAATTAAACTTTGGATTTTTCTTTTCAATTGTTTAATTTTTGAGAAAAAACTTTTGTTTTTTAACGTAAAAGGTTATAATGATTGTGTTTAAACTAAACCTTCATAATTAATTGGATCTTCATGCAAAATACCTACTTTTTGTTCTTCTAATTCTAACCAAGTAACATCAGTGTACAATTTTTTATCAATGCTTTCAATATCAATATTATCAAATTGTTTTTGATTATGACTCTCGTTGGTAACTAAACTAGTCAATTCTTCAGAAGTCAATGGTCTATCGGTTTTAGTTAAAAGTTTGATTTTAGGAATGGCTAATTTTGAGACTAATAAAGCCAAAGCATCATATCCACCAGCACCTGGAACAACACCACCAATAACACCAGGTAAAATATAGCAGTTGCCAATTAAAACAGATTGAGAATGGGGTTCGATTTCAGCACCGGATTGTTCTGTTAATTTTTGTAGAGAAATTCTGATTTGAGAAATTGATTCTACAGTTTTAAAAATAGGTCTTAATTTTTCCAAAACACCGCGTTTCAATTTTAATAGGTGTTTCAATTGAATGATTGAGTAATCATCTAAATAAGAGATCATTTCAGCATAACTTTCTGAGTTATCTTTATTTTTTGAAATTAGTTCCAAATTATTTAAATCTTTAATTAGCTTTAAGTTATTTTTATTTAATTCTTCAAACAACTCGTTAGCTAAAGCAGGATTATTTCTTTTCCATTTTAAAACAGTTGAAACCAACTGAGGGGTTTTTGAACCACTTTTGACATCAGCCATCAAAATTTTAATTTGTGGAGGTAAAGACATTATATCAATTTGGTAATCCCAAGCAGAGTCTACAACTTTTTCAAAGTATTGCAAATATTTTATCTTTGATAAGGTTTTCTTTGAAAAGGATAATTCATTGATAATATTTGGAGAAAATCTTTGATACATGATAGAACCATAAGTAGCAGAAGCAACATCAAAACCTGAACCAACTTTACCTTGAGCTAGAGAATGAGATATTTGAGCTAAATGATGGATGATCTCTTTGCCCTTTTCATTAGGTAAATTTGAATTCAAAGAAAATAAATTTTGTTTGAAAAGAGATAATAAAGAAGCTGTCAAAACGGTTACTAAAGAGGCAGACGAACCGAGACCAGATTTTGGAATGTTATCAATTGAATTATTATAAAAATCAAAAGATTTTAAGTTATTGGAAGAGGATTTGGGAGTAAAATCGTTATCGTTTGGAGAATGAAACGCCGAATCAGAATAAATAAGAATTTTAATTTTCATTGATTTTTTAGGCTGAACATAAGCTAAAACAGATTCAATTGATTGTTCAATAAATTTATTTTCATTTGAATTTTTGTCTATAAGTTGATAGGAATAGAAATCTTGATTCAAGTTAATAGTATAGTTATAGGTTGAATTTTTAAATTGAGGAGATTGAACCTGAATAAATAATTTTTCATTTTGCGTTTTCAATTCGTCTTGAAGAAAAGAATTTGAGGAAACTGAATTATGATCAGATAATAAATCGTTGTTGATAGTTTCTTGTTGAGACAAAGAAGTTGCGGAAATAGATGCATGCATTCTTGAAGATAAAGCAACGGAGTAACCTTTATAGTTTTGATCTAAAACTAAATAACCACCTACTAATAAAGCCTTTCCAGGACAACTAAAAGCATTTTCATAGGGTAAAATCGGCAAATCATCTAAAGTGATTGAATTTAAACTTGAGATATTATTTATGTTATCAGAGGAATTTTTGTCTGAATTGGAGCCAATGGATTCACCAGAAACGTTTAAAATATTAGCGCTGTTAGTGGAATTGGAATTATTTGAGCTATTTGAGTTATTGGAATTGGCGGAGATTGGAAAGACAGAAGATTCGTTCAATTGAGAGGATAAATCATAAGAGTTGGAGGATAAATAATACGATTTACCATAGCTGCTTAAATTATTGAGCAATAAATCATTGAGATCGGCGTTGGTTTGAGATAGATTAGAAGAGGCGGTGATTTTATCAGTGGATGGAGATGTGGCAGAAACAGGAGCATTTGTAGATGTAGATGTAGATGTAGATGTAGAAGTAGCAGTAGCAGATGTAGGGGCGATCGAAGGAATATGAAAATCCATTTTGATGTATTGAGAAACCTGGAGAAATTCAAAAGCGGCAGAAAACTAACTTTTGAATAGAAATAAAATATAAAGTATAAAAAATGAAATAAGATTTCTAAAATATAATAAGAAATAGGCAATAAGAGAAAAAGAAAAACAATCAAAATGCTGAGTAGAAAAATGGAAAGGGAGAGTGATGGATAGGTATTAGAATACAAATGGTTGGAGAAAGTGGAATTGAAGAGACAGAGAAAAAATATAGTATAGGAGGAGCCTTGAGAAACAGAAAAGAAACAAAGCAGAGATCTCTGGTGACTGTGGTGCTTGAGGTTCTGGAGACGACGATGAAGAATGTGATTGCTGTGTTTCAGGAAAAGAAAAAACAAGAAAAAGAAGGGGAAAGGGAAAAAGAAAGGGAAAAGAAAAAAAGCTGGAAGCGAAGAAACTGGTCCAAATTTATACCAATTCACACCGCTTCCACCGCAGCGGCAGACCTGCGCTGGTCACGTTTTCCACGCAGAACGCTTCTCCGCGCCCATCCAATGCAAAAGACCGCTTCTAAAAGCATTATTATGCTGATCTTGCAGCACTCAGCATCAGTTCCAAACATATGGCTCTCTCCCCCAGCGCTGGCTCTCGGCTTCTGGTGTATATTACTTGTGTGTCTTATCTATCGACGGTCTAGAAATCGTCCAGCAACCATCTTGTTATTATCCAGCTATTGTCTTGCTATCGTCTTGCTATTGTCTTGTATCGTCTTGCTATCGTCCTGCTGCTACATCACTATTGTCCTATTGTTCTTTGTTTCTCCTTCTTTCAATTCGCCGCCACCAGTCGATTTGTTCTCTTCACTGTCCTCAATTCTGCTACCTGCGTCTTCCATCTTCAACAACTTGTCCCAAAGCTTGATCAACTCGCCCTTTTCTTTTCTCTCTGTTTTCAATTCCTCTCGAATTCCTTGTATTTCTCTTTTTAAATTCTCGTTCACTGTATGGGCACTGTTCAACTTGCTTTGCCATTTGGTCTCGTATCCCTTTTTCAATATTCCCACTTTTTGCTCATGTTTCTTTGAGTATTGCACATACAAATCTTCTGCTAGTTTTCTCAATCTTTCTTCTGTCTTTCTCTCGTTTGATATTTGTTTATTTTTCAAACCTTCAATTTCCTTTTTATATGAATTGTTTTCTTTGATTAATTGGGTAATTTTCTCTCCACCCTTTTCATTTTCTTCACTCAAACTGGACAATTTCTCCTTCAATAACGTGATCTCTTTATTTTTACCCACAATCAAGTTCTGCAAATTATTAATTTGGATATGAAATTTATCCAACTCTTCGACATTATCCCCATTAATTCGAACATTTTCATCTGATAACTTCGATATCTCATTTTGTTTCTCGCTCAACTCTTCATTCTTACTTTCAATCAACTTTTCCATTTCTTTGATCCTCAGATCTTTTTGCAATATTTTGCTATTATTATGAATAATTTCTTCTTTCAATTTTTCGTTTACTTTTTCAACTTGTTCTTTATCTTCTTTTAATTCCTGGGTCAATTCACTATATGATTTAATTTGAGCAATTGCATCACTAATATGTTCTTCTCTATCCTTTTTCTCCTTAACAATCCTATCCAATGTCTCCTTAATATCACTGAACTTAATGTCGAATTGTTGGATTTCTTCATTCTTAACCTTAATCATTTTTTTCAATTCCTCATTTTCTTTAATTATCTCCTCGTTTTTTTCTTTCTTAATTTCAATTTCCTTTCTAATTTCTTCAAGATCACTGTTTAATTTATTGTTAATTAAACATACCCTTTCTTTTTCTTTAGTAATCTCGGCAATTTCTTTATTCAACTTATCACGGCTATCACTTATCATTCTAATGTCATGCTCTTTCTCATTCATATTAGCTTCTAATTTCCCAATTCTTTCATCACTCATATTCAATTTATTTCGAACCGCTTCAATTTCAATCTCAATTTTTTCGATTTTTACCCTTTTATCTTCATTCATATTCATTAATTCTTCAATCTCTTCTTCACATTTCATTTTGTATATAAGCAACCCCTCTTGTTCTTTTTCTAATACTTCCTTTTCATTAATCAATGATATGTTTTGATTTCTAACCAATGAAAGATTGTTATTTAATTTATTTAAATTCTGCTTGCATATTATTAAATCTTTTTCATTTTTTTTGGAAATTTTTCTCAAATTATTTAAAATTCTCTGATATGAAATGATTTTGTTAGTCTTTTCTTTAAATATCTTTTCATAAATCATTTTGTTTTTATCAAAAATTCTAAATTGAGTTTGTGATAATCTTAATTTTTCAGTAAGTTCCTTGTTATTCAAGCTAATCTTTTGGTTTTCTTTCGCCAATTCTAGTATTCTTAGGTTTTTTTTCGAATTTTCTTTCTTAATACCAATTATTTCAGCATTTTTTTCGTTCACTTCATTTCTAAATTCTTTGACATTGTCTAAATATCCAACTAAAACTTGTTTAAATTGGCCTAATGTATATATGGGAATATCATTATTTATGATATCTTCATTTGACGAAAGTGAATTCAAATTTTTACCAATTTTTTCATTGTTATTATTACTATTATTATTACTATTATTATTACTATTATTAATATCATTAACATCTCTATCATTGATTTTTTGGTTGATTTTTCTTCTATCAATACTATCTTGAATAGGTTGAATTCCTGAAATTTCTAAATCATTTAAATTAATTGAAACTTCACTTAGTTCACGAAGATCAGATTCTTCAGCAAGAATATTTTTTAATTCCTTTTCGATTTCAATATCATCGTTTTCATCGTTTTCAACGAGATTATCAAGGACATTTCCAAGAATATTGTCATTAATTTTACTATTTTTATTGTTATTATTATTATTATTATTATTATTATTATTAGCCGTAGTCGTAGTAATAGTAGTAGTATTGGTATTGGTATTGGTATTATTATTTTCATTTTCATCATCATCATCATTATCATCATTATCATTGTTGTTGTTGTTGTTTTGGTTATTGATAAAATTATTCCCATTTATATTGTTATCATGCTGATCAATAGAATTATCTTCTAGAGATTCTAATATATTTTCATGTAAAATTTGATTTTTTGTTTCTTGATGATTATCGTGTTTTTTTAGTGGACTTTCAAAAATTTTCACTTCAACAGGTTTATTTGTATCTAGATCTAAAAATGAATTATCAATAATTCTGGAGGCCTGCTCAGTGATTGGAGAGACATTAATTGGTTCAGTAGGGTGTGGTGGAGTTGATGGGCTGATGGAAACAGTAACATTGTTTACAGAATTTTTTTCATTATTATTTATTTTTTCATTATTAAATTTTGAATCTTGGTTTGATTTTTCTTGATTGCTGTCATTTAAAGTTGAGGTTTTATCGAGGTTATTAGTCTCGTTAGGTGAATGACCATGATTGTTTTCTTGATCATTTTTTTGATAATCGAGATCAGTGTTGTGTAATGTTGAATTAGCAATAACATTTGAATAAGATATTTTATCGTATGTTGTGGTTGGATAGATCATTTCAAATTCATCATCGCTGGACAAAAAGAATTCTTCAAGTTTTCTTTTCTTAATTATATCTTGATTATCAGTTTTCAGGATTTCATTGTTATTTAATGAATTTGATTTACGTTTATTATTATTGGTGAATGAGACAGGCGATAAAGCAAAAGAATTTCTGTTTAGTATTGAATTTTTTCGAGAGGGTTTTGAAGAAGATGGCGTTGGACTTTCATCAAGATCAATTGAACCATTAGAAATATCTATGGTGCTATTTGAATCATCGTGATCATCAGAATGGTTTTGTTGAATATTTTCATTTTTTTTGCCATTATCTTTATCATTAGTTTTTTCATAATTGCTCGGTTCTAAAGGTTCGAATTCTGAGCTGGAATTGTCAATATCATTGATAAGATTCTTATTTTGATTATTTATTATATAATTGTTACTGCTATTTCTTGTGCTGGATCTACTAGTTTTTATAATAGATGGAGAGGAGTTATGCTTTTGACTTAATCTTAAAGATCTTCTAATATTATTAGTTTTTGCAGAATTATTGGTTTTCTTAGTGTTAAGAGAATCGTCCTTTTTTTGAGATTTTGAGCCTAATAGAACCAAATTTTCTTTTTCAATTGAAGAATCGATATTTTGATTTTGTTTTAATTTCAGGAATTTTTTGTCAAGTTTTTGTTTTTCGTTTATTAAAACGTTTTTAGATACTTTTTTAATGGTAGAAGGGGTTTGATTATTACTATTTTGATGGTTTATGTAGGAATTATTATTGGATAAAACCGAATTTTGAGATGAAGTATTGAAAGTGATTGTTCTTCGAACTGATTTTGATTTTTTTGAATTTCTATGGTTTAATCTATTATGATTGAAATTCCTTGGTAAAGAGGAGGGAACTCTCTTAGCTGTGGAGGAGTTTTTGTTTTGGGCAGAAATTGGATTAAACGGAGAGATTAAAAAGTTTGTTAGATTATCATCGATGGTGTTATTAACATTTGAAGAAGAAAATTGTTGTGATTTTCTTCTTAATGGCCTCTTATTTTGAATTCCATGTGGGGTGGATCTGAAAACATTCAGAGCAGCAGGAGCAGTTTTGTTTGCAAAGCTAAATTCATCATCACTAGTATCAATAACTGGGACATCAGCCATTATGTAATTGATAGATTCAGGATTTTAGAGATAAAAGAAAGATAAAAAAGTTTTCCCAATGAAAACAGAGAAAACAGATAAACAAACAAGTTGAGAGCTGTTGAAAAACAAGAAAAGATAACTCTTGAAAGATATTTATATGATTGAATCAAATCTTAAAGATACTTGAAACAAAAAAGGTTTTCAAGATAAATTAATGTCACAAATATAAAGAATAAAAATTAAAAACAGTCGAAAAGATAAAAACTAGGAAATAAAAAGAGATAGATGAAGGAACAAGTTTAAGCCTATGCAAAGTTAAATTGAAATATTTATTTGTTTATATTGGATTTTTACAGGCTTTCTATTTGAAGAAAGACTATTTTTGTGGTTTTTGGGCAAACCAAAGCGGCATCCCTTTTACAATCACAACAAGAAGGTATTTCTCGGAAACCGTGCCGAGAATACATGCAGCAGCCCCTGTTTGGAACGCAACACATTCAAATCTGCACGTTTAGTTTTCTGTTTTGTTGTTTTTGGCTAGATATTTAGGGGTTTTCGTCCAAATTGGGGTTGAGAACGCGTGGTTTAACGTGTCCCAGCACGTCCTGCAATAGCTGCATTACGTCCGCACTAGTGGTCGTCAAGAAGGACCAGTGCGATGGGTGGCTCCAGGAGCTGGGCTTATATGGTGAATTGGTGTTGAACGTTGATTGGATGGGAGGAGCTGAGCTGGGGTTTTTGCTGAAAATGATCCTTTAGATAGTATCGCATGCTAATTAAAAGACTGATGTAGCTTTGTTGTGGACTCGCAGATAAAACGCTTATAAGAGCATAGGACATTGCGCCGATCGAGACGCCATTAAAACTTGTATCAACGCTTTTTTCATCATCTTTACAACCACTAAAGGATATAACATCAGCAAGAGAGGATTTCATTTTAATGATTTGTTCTTTTTGCAATTTACTTTTATTATTTGCTATTCTCTTACAGACATAGGAAGCATTTTTATATGCGCCATTGAAATCGCCATTTGAGGCATTTGAGATTAAACCGATTGAGTTTACCGTTGTGTCTTTTAATAAATTTTTGTGTTTAACCAAACCCTTTGAAGAGTAAACATAAGGTAGGTTCAAAGCAGTTCCTGAATGGCAGCAGTCAAAGATGGCAGTTAGTTTAACTCCTTGTTTCAATGGCTTGACCATGATCTTATGCATTTGGTTATCAGCTATGTGACCATTGCGTTTAAAATCAAGAGGATAAATACACTGACCAAAGCCGTCTTCTTCGTCGCCATCTAAATCAGGGGTTCTGCCACCATGGCCAGAAAAATGGAAAAACAACGAATCATTAGGTTGGGCATCTTTAACTAGCCAATTCATTGCTCTTAATATATTTGATTTGATTGGAATATTCATTAAATTGCTATTGTTATCAGTTAATATAACCATATCTTGATATTTGAAATTATAATGTTTAACTAGAAAATTTGAAATATTATTAACATCATTAATACAGCCTTTTAAGGCATTTCTTGTATTGTAATAATTAACACCAATTAAAAGAGCCTTTTTTTTTGGTTTATAATTATTTTTATTAAACTTTGGGTTAATTATATATTTAGCGCTATCATAATTTTTAGTTTCAGTTTGTATATATTTTTGAGTATTGTTATTGTTATTATTGCTATTGTTATTATTGTTATTATTATTATAAAAAGTTTTCTGTTTTGTATTATTCAGTTGAGTGTTATTAAAATGATTAACTCTGCTGTTTGGTTGTTGAGAAACTTGAACATTCAGTGGATTGAAAGAATATAAAGATTTCTGATTGTTAGGCTGCAGATAATTTGGATGAGCTGAATATAAATTAGAATTAGAAGATGAAGTGAAAGACGAAGGAGAAGGAGAAGGAGAAAGAGAAGAAATATAAGTTCGATGATTGAGGTTGGAAATAGGTTGGGGTGGATTAACTGGTACTGGAATAGAATTCCAACTGTTTATATTGCTATTATTACTACAGAAAGTGTCGGACGATTGAGCATAAAAAGAAGGAGGATTTGGAGAACCAGAAGCAACAGAAGGTAAGGCTGGTGGTTTTCTTCTCAAATGAGAACTCTCAGAAGCAAAAGAAGGCGCGGGAAACTGATTCAACTCGTCGTGCTGAGAAAAGCTGAATTGTTTGGGACAATAGTTTTGCTGGCCTTGACCTGGATACATTTGTAGCTGAAGCTGCTTTGGCAGAGGAAGCAGAGGAAGCAGAGGAAGCATAAAAACCAACACAACCCAAACAGGAAAAAACACAGCCCAGGCCAAACCCGCCAAAGTGGCTTTATGCTGCAGGAACCACCAGCGCGGAACAAAGCCAGCATGGTACTTTTGCACGTGCCAAAGTCGAGACAGATGAGCTTCGAAAACTGGGGTGTGAGTGAACACAGCAGAAAGAGGTGAGCAATGGGTAGAGTAGGTAGCGTCAGCATCAGCAGAGTTGGCAGCAGAGTTGGCAGCAGCAGCAGCAGAAACACTTTTAGTGCTGGCAGAAAATGGCTTTCTTATGGGTTCATTCACGTCCGGCGCTTTCACAGACAGATTCCCTTCAGCTACAGCTACTATTCTCGTCACCGCAATCACCACCATCATAGTCATCAAAGCACTTTTGGCTTCGGTTCTTTCTGCAGTATTCTTTTGTTATCTACATCCTCTTCGCTAATAGTTTTTTCGGATAATAGCTATTCTTTTTCATTTAGTCATTTGCGCAATGATTGTGTTTCTGAGCCCACTTTGCACGACGATCAAACTCATAAGACCTGTCTTGATCTTGAGCGCATTCTGGATGACAATTTAAATGGAAAGCAAAATCAAAATCAAAATCAAAATCAAAATCAAAATCAAAATCAAATCAAAACCAAACCTTCAGTTTTTAAAATCATTCTTGATTTTGTCAACTTGAAAATAATTGAACCCATTCTTATCATCGCTCGATTTATCGAACTATCCATCATCTTTTCGCCTTTGATCCCTTTATATCCCTTATCTTTTTTTGGCCAAAAGATCAAATCAGATAACATTACAATTGCAAACCAAAGATATGGCACTTTAATCTACTATAAGATTTTGACCTATTTAATTCAATTCGCTGGTCCATCTTTTATTAAACTAGGCCAATGGGCTGCATCAAGAAATGATATTTTCTCAAATCTTCTATGTAATGAATTAAATAACTTGCACTCAAATTCAATTCCTCATTCCTTTTCTTACACTCAAAAAATTATTTGCAATTCCTTTAATATTCCCTTAAATCAATTCAACAATTTATTTGATCAATTTAACCAGGAGCCTATTGGCGTTGGTGCAATTGCCCAAGTTTATATTGCAAAACTATCTAATGATTTTATTCAAAATCACCTAAATATTCAAAATCATTCCAATAATAAATCCTTCAATCAATGGATAGCAATCAAAGTTTTACATCCAAAAGTCAAAAAAAAGATATCAAGAGATGTAAAAATTATGGCGGTTTTTGCAAACATCATCGATTATATTCCAACAATGGAATGGCTATCCTTACCCCAAGAAGTTCATCAGTTTTCCTTATTCATGAACCAACAATTGGATCTAACAAATGAAGCTCTCAATCTAATTAAATTTAAAAAAAACTTCAACAATACTAATAACAACATTTACTCAGATTCAACTCAGTTATTTAAAATTAAATTTCCACAGCCTTATCTATCTCTATCCTCAAAAAATATCTTAATAGAAGAATATATTCACGGAATCTCTCTATCAAAATTGCTACATTTGCAACAGATTCTAAATAATAAAATCTCAAATTCAACTTTAAATGATCAAAAACTGGAAATCAAAAACTCCTATAACGGTTATATAAAATTATCAAAACTAATTAGTAATGCAATCTTAGATTCCTTCCTTAAAATGTTGATTCTCGATAATTTCATTCATTCGGATCTACATCCAGGCAACGTCCTTGTTAGATTCTTCAATTCATCCAATAACAACAACATTCAAATGAATGACTTGACAACGGACTTATTAAACTTGAATGATGATAATGACGCCTGGTTGAGTCAACTAAATACCCTAATATCAAAGGGCTTTTCTCCAGAAATTTGTTACATTGACACAGGTTTAGTAACTGAATTAAATCATCCCAATCGTATAAATTTCATATCTTTATTTAACGCTTTAGCAGAATTTGATGGCTACCGTGCCGGTGAATTAATGATTGAAAAATCAAAGACACCCGAAACAGCCATTGATTCTGAGATTTTTGCTTTAAAAATGGAAAGGTTAGTTGATAAGGTTAAACAAAGAACTTTTACTTTAGGTAATGTTTCTATAGGTGATTTATTGGAAAATTGTTTATCAATGGTAAGAAAACATCATGTTAGAATGGAAGGTGATTTTGTTAACGTTATTGTGGCAATCTTGCTATTGGAAGGAATTGGCAGACAATTGAATCCTAATTTGGATTTATTTGCAAGGTATGTTTCACTTTTATCAAAGTTGTTTTATCTTACTTTTATTAAAAATCATTCACTAATTTTTTTTTTCATTTTTTTTTTTTCATTTCAATTATAGTGCTATTCCAATTTTAAGACAAGTGGGGTTGCAAGATGGTCATAGATTGTTACAAAATCAAAATACCTTGTCAATGATAAAGGTTTGGTTAGCTTTAGAAGTTAGACAATTTATCAATGCCAGTGTTCAAGATGTATGTGTAAAAACAGAAAAATTTAAATTTTCAAGTCTTTTCTTTTGCATATAAAATAACTAACTAACAAATTTTTTTATTACAGATTTATAACCTAGTACAAAAAGACTGGTTATCACCAAACTACTGATAGCGATTGTAATTTTTTTATAGCAGCAAATAAAAAATGTATAGATTATACAATTAATTTTATATACATAAAAAAAGATAATATTCTATGATATACAGTAATATATTCAAAAACCATTTTTTCAAAACGATTGACATTAATAAAACAAAGTAGCAGATAAAATAAAGAACTGAAATAAACAAAAGTTTGTAATAATGTAACAAATATTTTCATCATCGTGTTTAGATGACAAAAAATTAAAAAATATAATATAAAAGAACAATTATTAAAAAGGAAAAAATTATAAAAGCGTGAGAAAGAATGAAAAAGCAAATAGAATAGAATAGAATAGAATAGAATAGAATAAAGTAGAAGAGGAGAGAAGAGAAGGAAAAAAATTAAACTCGTGTTGATATCTAACCAACAAGGTTTCCTGTTTAAAAGTATTGTCACAAAGAAATTCAAAGCAAAAGTCGTAAAATTCTAAAAATTGAACAATGTCTAATTGCTCTAAGTTGTTGATTATACAAGAAAAAGAAATGAAAGATTAGAATTCAGTTTAGTAAAAATGTAATATTAGACTTTGAATCTTCTTTTTTGTTTAGATCAATATCAGATGGACTTCCAGAACGAGAGTTCCTAGAGGAATTATCTTTTAAATCAGAGGATGTATTAGAAACCGGATGGTTTGAAGTGCTATTATTATTATTATTATTATTATTATTATTATTATTATTATTATTATTATTATTATTATTATTATTATTATTGGTACTATTGTCATTATTATTATTGTTGTTGTTAGTATCACCGTTTTCTATAGTATCATTATTTATATTGTTATTGTTATTGAGATTTATTTTGTTCATGTTATTTATATTATTCAGAACATTTATATTATTTTCATTATTTGTTTGAATGTTGTTGTTTGGTATAATATTGCTATTGTTGTTATTGTAACTAACGTTATTTTTATAACTGTTATTTGCACTAAAATCTTTGCTATTAGGATTGTCACTAATATTTGGGAGATTATTATTAGCATAAGTGTTATTTGCAGAATAATTATTATTTAGAAAGTGATTATGATTAGAAAGATAGCTAATGTTAGGAGAAAAGTTGTGATTTGTAAGGGGTTTTATGTTGGGGAGATAATTAACATTAGGTGGATAATTGCCATAAGGAGGATAATTTCTATTAGGAGGATAATTAATATTCGGTGGATAATTGCCATTTGGAGGATGACCACCATTAGGTGGATAAATATCATAAGCATGATTATTATTTGGATTATAGGGATTGTTTTGGTTAAAAACGTTTGAAGGGATATGACCGTTGTTGTAGCCCGGGAAATTAGCCATAAAGTTTGGATTAGGTGAATGAAGAGGATGAGCTAAAGGAATGGATGGGTCATTAAAATTTGGGCCATATGGAACTTTTTGAAAATTAAAAGGCAAACGCTGTGAAGGAGATAATGGTGGATATGGTTGTAAATGAGGATGTCTATGTCTATGTGGGTGTGAATGTGAGTGTGAGTTAGAATGTGAGTGAGAGTGAGAAGATTGAGGAGAGTGAGGGTGTGTATTTGAATGTGAATATAAATGTGAACGTGAATGTGAATGATAATAATTAAAGTCAGCAATATGATGAGAATCATCATAATTATCCGATGGAAAATTTAAACCGTTTGGAAATTGAGGAGGCAATGTATTTAGTTGCAGAAAGGGTTCGGTAGGATGTCTTGAACTAAGAGGTAGTGCATTAAACGAGTGGTAAGGAAGAGGGTATGCCATAACAATTGGTTTATTGTGTTTCGATTGTTGGTTAGAATTTTTTTCCTTTTTAGAAGAGCGCAATACAAGAGAACGAGCATTTGCAACAAGAGGGAGCTCTTTAAGTTTTGATTTTGTTTGGGCGTTGACTTTTGCTTCAATCTCAGATTTTGACTCTTCAAGGTTGAAATCTTGAGAAAGAACGGTTGAAACAGAGCTGGGAGATCTGCCCTCAGATTCACATTCAGCCTTAAACTGAGATGGAGGTTTTAAAATAGAGGAGCAAAAATAAGGGGGGTTTTGGCTCATTATATGACTTGATGATGAGGATCCATCATCACTAATTGACAAATTACGTTGGTTGTTTTCATGAAAACTATGGTTTGGTGTTGATTTTAGAGAAGATTCTGCTATTTCAAACAGCTTTCTTTTATTCGTATTTTTTTTCTTATTGTCGATTTGTGTGGCAGGAATTTGATTATTTGTTTGAATTTTGTCATTAGATAGTTGCAAAGAATTGGTTTTCTTTTGCTTGGCAGTGGGTGATTGAATGTTAGGGATTTTGTCAATATTAGTGTCTTCGTTACCAGTTGTTTCATTGAAAGATTCTTTGTCAGAGACAACGCTTTGTTCTTCATTATTTGAGGGTGATTGATAGTGATTGTGGGTTGAATCTGAACCTTCTGATGGCGAAAGAGTGATTGGATTTAAAGTTACTGATAAAGAGTTCGAAGGTAAAGGCATTGAATTTGAAAGAGTCTTTTGAAAAGCGATGATTTTTTGATCGTTGAAATTTTTGCTAAAAAGAGATAGATTCAAAGGAGAGATTTTGCCAGACAAGACACCAGAACCAACTTTGATCATTTGCCTAGAAGCTATATTCAAGTCAGAAATTTCTCTTCTGGCAGCCTGAGCTTTTTGGGCAGCCTTTAGAGCTTCTCTTGCGATTGGGTCAAGAGCCAAATAGGCGCATTGTAATTTTGCACGAACACAATTTCCACATTCGGGTAGTTTTTCGTCACATTTGATTCTTCGACATTTGCAGGTAGCACAACCTAAGTGAGAGTTGCGATGCTTCTTTCTTGTGTTTTTTTTGGAAGCGTATCTAGCTTTGGAGTTGTTGCTATTTGCATCATAGTCGTCATCGGCATTGGAAGCAGAACTGTTGGGGCTATTGGGAATATTAAGACCGTTTGGTTCTTGAGAGATGTTTGTGTTTGTATTTGTGTTGGTGTTTGTGTTTGTATTTGCGTTTTTGTTTAGATGTTTGATATTGATGTTGATTTTATTTTTAATGATAATTTGTTTTTTATTGTTGATTGATGAGGTGTTATCGGAAGGATTGTGTATAGATGGGCGGATGATTTTTACATAAGATTTTTGAGAGGTATGAGTTGTTGAATTTGGTTTAGGCTTTATTTCTATATTTTGGAATAGTTTGTTGGTGGAAGTGGAGGAGGGAGATTTCTTTTGGACCAAAGGTAGTAAAGGAACAAGTTTGTTGTTTGGATTTGATTGAAGAATTAAATGTTCGGCATTTGAATTTAGTTTTTGTTTTTTAGTTGGATTGATTGAAAATAAATGGTTACGGTTTCTGTTTCTCTTTCTGATGGAGGAGTTGTTTGTAAAATCATCAGTTTTGCTGAAAAAATAAGGAGGTAAGGGATTTCTTAAGGCTTGGGTGAAAGAGATGATTGATTGGTTGTTTTCCTTTGCATTTTTGATTAGTAAATTTGAAGTTGAATTTTGTCTTGTATTTTTAGTTGAGTTTGAAAAGATGTTAATATTTTCAGTGATGTATTGAGAATAGTTAAATTTTTGATTTTGTTGGAAATTTTGAAATTGCTGTTGAATTTTGGGGATACCTTTGTCAAAGGGAACATAAGGTAATGATTTAAAGATTTTTCTTTCATCGGATGAGTTATTGTCATTATTTGTTTCAGTGATTTTATCTGAATTTGAAGAATCATTTGGAGAATCATTTGATGACTCATTTGATTCAGATAATTCTGGGGTTTTAGATAGTTTAAGAAATTTATTAGATTTATTTAGTTCATTAGATTTATTTGATTTATTTGATATATTTGATATATTTAATTGATTGGACTCATTTGATTCACTTGATTCACTTGATTCAGAGGTTTTATTAATTGTGGTGAGTTGAGTGCACTTAATAGTTTCATGGTTTATTGGCGAAATCTTTTTAGAGTTTTCATTATTGACGTTATTTTCACTTTCAAAATTTTGTATTTCAGGTAACGGCTGAGGAGATGAGGGATTCAGATTCTTCAAATTGGGAGACTGATTTACCATTGTGAAAATAAAGATATGGTAAAAATATAAATGAAATAATGATATTATAACTAATAATAATATCAGAACAATATTAAAATAATAATAAAAGTGGTAAGAATTGAAAATTTAAAAATTGTAAAAATAAAAAAAAATGGAAAAAATTAACAATAATGTACAAAATAAATAATAAAACAGAAAAACAATTTAGTTCAAAAAAAGGATAGAAATTGAGCAAGCGAAGCAGAAAAAAGGGAAAGGAAAAGGTGAAGTTTTTATAAGAAAATTCGTTGAAAGGAAAAAAATAAAATGAAACCTGAATTTTGTTTTGAAGCTTAAAAACTGGCTTTTAGCTTCAAATTGGGACTTTGTTTGGGTGTCTCGGCCGTAGAATGCAGCCCGTGCAGTTCGTTGGAGCGTGCTATGGCTCTACAAGGCTCGTATTTATGTGCAGGCCAATCATAGATTGTGCAGCTCGGACGCTGTCTGCACCGTGATGCAAGCGCTCAGCCAACCATGACCACAGGAAGTGTAGTGTTGTGTTACGAAGCTCGTACTTGAAGCGCGGCGGGCATTTACGAGCACTGTGGGAAATGGATTGCTGGGCTGTCTGGCTTGCTGCCAGGCGGCGCACAGCAATTTGGCCTGTTCTGCTAGTGTTCTGGCATCCGTTCATCGCCAGCCCCAGGCCCAGGCCCAGGCCCAGTTCCAGGCCCAGTTCCAGGCCAATGTTCCTGGCCTGGGATTTCTTTTTGGCTTGCGGTTCCAGCAATCGTGCCCTTGGGAACACCAGCAGCCAAACCAAATAGTGGGATGTTGCTTTCAACCCTCAGAATCTCCATACATGGTTTGGCAAGTTGCTTCTGTCTGGCTGCTACCAGGTCGCCGGCGACCGTACATCAGCGATAAGGAGCATTTCAGTGGTTCATGCTTGCACTTTCTTGAAATTGCATGTCTGCAAACTGCCGAAACTGCACACACACTCAATCTCACAAAAGAAACAATATGAGCCGCACCCGCTGCTCTGAAACTAGCGGAACAATAAAAATAGCAACAATAGTCCTACCAGGTTGTTCCCACCACTCATTTGCTCTTGAGCTAGTATACGGCCTGCAGCGTGGTTGCTGTTGCGCAGAGTTCTAGACTCCCTCAACTCGCCGCTTTCTTGCTGCACGTGCCGCTTATGCCGGCAGTTCACAAGCACACCAATCAGAATCTGAGTTCTGCAGCATTGCTCTTCCTCATCGCTGGCAGCCTACACAATTCCAGTCTGATGGGGCTATTTCTCCCAGTTATTGGCTGCCGGTGGTGCTGCTGAACTTGCCGCGTTCCGACTGTGTCTGGTATTCTAATATTTTCCGTTGTGAGTGGTATATTTCTCCTCCAAATGTCAAATGTCAGACATTTTACTCACCCTGCTATTCATTTCGGCTTCGTATTTTCCTCACCTTGTATGCTATGCAATGCTTCTTCATCATCTTCCAGTACTGCACCAAATAGTTTCAATTCAAATTGTTAGATAATTTAACAAAATTGTTTGTTTGGGCCGGATGGATTGCATCTTCTGTTTGTTTCCAGCGTAGTTTGGTTCCGAACAATTTTTCAGTCAATCTGTTACAATGTAACCTTGAGTTTGAGATTAGTTTGGATTCAATCCCCGTGTCGCGTGCTTGATATGTACTCTTTGCTTAACAAAGTTCTTCAATAATAGAGGAATCATGTTTGGCAACCATTTAGATATGCTTCACCAGTGTCCAAATTGGTTAGAAAACGTTTATTTCTTGAAACGGTTTGCTTTCATTTCAGTTTAATTTGAAATATATTTCTTCCAGTTTGTTTGCAGTTTTGTTTTACTACACGCTGTTTTCCAAACCAAAATCAATTCAAAACTGCAGTATGATTATTCCGGTGCACGTGGCTAAAGAATTGCTTGTCCACCGTTAATACCTGATCAACAGCCTCATCATGAGTATGTGCTATGAGATTTTCCGGACTCAATCTGATTTTCAATTTGGGCAACGGAAATAGAGCCGCACTCTTTGATGGTAATATATATAAAGCAAGCACTTTAGTAAAAAATAACAAACCCAAAAGCCATCTTTATCTTTAATCACTTTAAATTCACACTTCAAATTAATTATAAAAATCTGGATATTTCCAACCCTGGTGCTCAATCCTGCGATGATGATTTCGAAGCATTATCAGCCGATTTCCTGCTTGAAGACCAAAAATTCTTAGAAGATGCTCAAAAAAAAATTTGATTGCACCCTCAACAAATTATTTGGTTTAACTGACTATTTACCAAAGCCAAATGATAATAAAATGATCTAGTCACTGAAGCAAAAATCACCAGGGACAGTTAGAAGGGTAAAGGAAATTAAGCGTTTAAGATAAAGTATCAAAAATTCTAAGTTTTTAGCAAACATGTCCTTACTCTTAAATAAAAAATTTGAAACACTCAGCGATTTATTCTGCTTTCTTTCATTAACTAATCCTAAAATTCAAAATCTAACAATTAATCAATGTGCAGAGATAATCAAACACGATAAAAATCTGTTGCGTGCATTAAGAATAAAACGCATAATAGAAAAGTATTTGATTGGCAAATACAAAACACCGAATTCTGCTGCTTAGGTGGTGAAAATTATTTTGGAAATTTTGTTTCGAAATGTAAATTTGATATATAGTTTATATATTATTTATCAAACTTGATGAAAATCGATTTATTTATACTTCAATTTAAATGTAGGTCTGAAAAATTGAACATATTTAAATCTTAAATAGTACGACAAAAGGTATTGTTTTGGTTTTTTAGAATTGAATTTTTATTTCCCATAAGTATATATAAGTAAACACTCAGTACGTATTATGAACTAGGCACTGTATATATTTTGTAGGCATTTTATGCTGTAAAAATGGGCACTGATGAGTCATTTTATTAACCAAAAAGTATAGTAACAATAATCCATTGATTAACAAGGAAAATATTATGAAGATGTGCTATCAAGAGTCCGAAAAATTTGACTTTTTTAAATATATAAAAAGTTTTTTTGTTTAAAATATATAATAATATTATGAAAAATTATATTCAGAATTATAGAATTGATAAATGATATATATTTCAGAAAGATGTCTCACCGGCGTATTAGCTGTAAAATATTAATACAAAGGGGGCTGGATATAGAATTCACACATAATAATCAGCATTTGAAATATTGTAAAATATAACAATATAATTAATTCTAAACAAATTACTTTTGATAAAAACAAAAGAATTATAGAAATCAGGTTCAATTATGTTGAAAAAAGCACTTAGATAAAATGAGCAAACAATTACTCGATCAAATTGAAGAGATTTTTAATTATTCATATCAAAATAGCTTATTCCATGATGATTTGAAATCTAATAATATATTGATTAACAATATAGATGAAATTGAAATAACAAATTGTAAGAGGAAATGTATCACCCAAATACAATCCAAATAGGATACATGATAAACAAGCTAATTGGATATGTTTAAAACTAGTTAAAAAGCGATTCAATGTCCTTAAAGAGCTTACAAAAAACTATTAAAACCAATTTGATAATCACGTTTGGTTTTTATTTAAATAGTATGTTTTTTTCACATTTAATTGATTTCACTTCAGGCATATATATTGCATTTAATTTAGTTGTTTTTGGCTTTGAACCTTTCTTTGAATTTTGATTTGATTTGATTTTTTGTTCCATTTTGGTGTAAATACATTACTACTCCTATTATGACTGCCATTGCCTTTATTGTTGCGCAATATATAGATCAAATTTAGTTTCTTTAAGTTCATTTTAAACCTAAGTGTTTATTCGTTAATGCATTGATAGAGTTGAAATGTTTCTGTTGAAATGTTCTTAATTCATGTTCATTTTCTAGTACTATATTTTTTTATTTTGTTTTTCCATTCAATTTATGACTATTATTGTGCTTTTCATACTTCAAAAATAAAATTTATTGAGAGCATATTTTGGAAACTTTACTGCTTGAAGCATTTCAAATTGTTGAAGGTTTTAACCTCCTTTTAAAATTAAATTTTTTAGCAAGCATTATTCTAGTGATTTCCATCAAATGAATTTGGTTAAGGTATTCTATTGTGACTCTTATTTTTTGTTCTCTTAATGTGTTGGGTTTTAAATTGCATTTCAAACCGCCATTCAAGATTTTGTGTTGTAAATCATTCAAAATACTAACTCGTCGTATTACACAATTGAATATTATACTATTTGTTTATTTGGATTGTTGTTTTTAGGTTAATTTAAATTTTTCAATTGATAAGTTAAATTTTTTTGGTTTGCAACCATCGATGCTTCCAATCAGTTCATCGAAATAACTCGGATCTAAGTCATCTTTCTCAACTGTGATCCTAAATTTCATTCCTAGTGTTGAAGAATAATCTCAAACTATTTGAAAGATTTTATGATTTGTGAATTATAATTGATTATAGCGACATACGACGAATGTTACTAAACTCAATCAAATATTTAATGATTATAGCAAAAATACAGCATGGTGTCTTACTGCATTCGCAACCAGATTTCAGTAATTTCTGAATTGATCAAATACCAAGCATATAGACAACTCCAAACCCTTCATGACAGATTCCCCAGTGAGTATCCAGACAGGAGAAACATCGCTGGATTTCAACAACAAGAAGTGGGCTGTAAAGCAACTGAACTACTGGACTGACGTACTGAGCATTTGGTCAGTTTCTGAAAAGCAACCTTTGTCACATTTCTGATCCTTATGCCACCATATATCTGACGTTGATTATATCTGCTTTTCTCGAGACTTTGCTAGTTTGGTCGACACTCCTTGGATCTATTTTGCAAGTATTTCCAGAAGAAACTTGAAGAGATCAATCCCCTTTTGATTAAGACGAATTAGGAATCACAAACTGGAGATACTTGAGCTACAACTCTTGAACGGAAAATCAATAAAAGTAACTAAACTAATGAAATTTCTTGAATTGGATGCGACATTGGTGCTTTCCTTTCATGAATTGATCCACATTGCCTAATAATTCCAGCTTCTTATTTGATGGGTAAGAAAGAAGAAATGGACAATCAGAGTAGCATATATATAAAAGCTCTAACATTAATTTACTTTTTGGCTTATCTTCAATTCATCGAGATTCTATCAGTTAATGCTTGAAATGTATCATGGAAAAAGTGCAGCTCAGTCAGGACTGTATTCTTGATAGATTATCTCACTTTTTTGTATTTTGTGGGGTTGTCTTGACAGTATATAACAGTGCCATGTCAAAACCAATCCAAAACCAAAAACCAGTGCAAATAAATTCATGGAGGGCTATAGTCCAAGGTAATAGATACATATTCCAGCTTAGAATCAAAAGGCTGAGGACTGATTACAACAAAGAAAGAGTCCATTTTTATAGCGGAGGCTTCACCGATTGGTTTTATTTGAAAGGAGACCAGTTGGTATGAATACTAATATAAAAACAGAATTAGGCTCCTAAAAAAGAGAAGCTACAAAACTATTAATCACTCTCAAAAACTGTTTATTAATTTGAAATATTTAGAAATGGATGCATGTTTTTATTTTGAATCACCCGATAATGTTCCAAGGGCAAGGCCATCTGGGAGAGCCATAAGTTTGGGCTGTAGAAAACTAAAGCCTGTAACAGTTTTGGTGTTGGATACTAGTAAGAGTGGTGAATATATAGTGACTATTGATCTCTATAAAGATGGTGTAATATGTAACAGAAACTTAATTGGAGATGATTCCATTGGAGTAAAAGGTCTATATGATACTGATTACTTTTACAAATATAAGTTCTGTTTTCGGAACATTGCAATTACAAATACTGGAAACTATCAATTGCATTTCTGTCTCTACAGAACGATAATTGTACAACACTTCCTGAAATTTCCTGAGATCAGTTACAATTATACTGGCATAAGGTTAGTGACAGAACCATTTGAAATTAAGCAAATACAAGCTAATGCAAGAGACCTGGATGATGAAAATGAAGAGTATGCTTTAGGTATTGTTGCTTTTGAACACAGACCAGAGGAATTCATTGATTTGTCAAGATTTTACTTAAAAACCGTATATGAGAGGCCTGCACTCTACCAGTGTGTTTAATGGGTATTTGTTACTGTTCAACTGTCTGTTTTCTTTTTTTTTGTTGGCTTTGTATCTTTCTTCTATCAGCTCCCTATCAGCTCCTAATTCACTTCACACCTCCTTTTTTGCAAAAATCCGTAAGATCATGGAAAAAAAACAGTTTCTTGGTATCTCAAGTGCGGAGAGCACGTGGTATACCTGCTACTGTGCTGCTATTAAGCGCAATTTGTGTTGTCTTTAACTGACTTTGACGCCGCAGCAACCATTGATACACGTGCTTATCTGTATATATAGAATGATATCTAAATGCGTCAGCACACTGATCCATTTCATAAAAATGGATGTGTTTTTTGTTTTTTTCTTATCTTCTTATATAAATACATTTCATTTTTTCTTTTTCTAAATCGGTTACTTATTCATAAAATCCTGTTTTAACTAAGCATTTTCAAAAAAATGGAAGTACGTTCCAAAAGTGTGTCCCATGTAACTCAAAAATTCGAATTTGCGCCTTCAGTTAGAAAAATATCATTCAATTTTGATACCTACAATTTTGATACCGTCAAGTTATCTGATGTTGATACTTCTCAAAATACTTTTCAGGATATATCTGCAGATGTTTCCTATAAATTGGAAATTTTTCAATTTCCCATCGGTGGCATTCCATCAGGTAAGAAACGAAAGTTGAAAGGAGGGTTTAAAATTAGGTTAATGACAAATATGCATAATACTCCAGAAATAACCTATATTTTAAACCTTCAAATCCTATCACTAGATGGTGAAGCAATTATCCATCCGGCTCTGGATCTTGATTATATAAATGGCAAAACAATTGCTAAAGGCTTCTATGAATCCACTGATAAGACTAAGTTTTCCAGTTACTTGTTTGATTTTTCAAATATAGGTTTAAAACATGTTGGAATATATGTTTTTAGGCTCAGTTTATATAAAGATATTCAACTCGATAAAGTTAACGAAGCATTCAAGCTAATATATCTAGGTGAGTTTATTGATTCTCCAGAACTATTAATTGGCAGCTCCAAAAGAATACCTCGAACTCAAGATGTTCCTGAATTAGTTTATTCTCCCATTGATGTCTCCACCATCGATAGTAATAGTTCTTCACCTACTCCCATGCCTTGTGGTGACTTGGTTACAATAACTGAATAATTTAACTATATACAATTGTATCCTCATATTTATAGTATTATTTATATCATTATTTATATCATTTAGCGTAGAATAACATTTGACTTTTATTTAAGTTTTTTCTCCGTTTGATCATTTCGTTTCTTGAAAAGTCATTTCCATCGATAGCAATAAATAGATAACCCAGCTACCAGATGTTTTCTAATTGCATTTTTATTTTCCTTAAATTTTATGATATTTTATAAATATAATGGATTTTGAGAATCAATTTTACTATCACTTGAATGTAATACAGCACTCAAAGGAAGCAAGACAATCAGGAACTTCTTCAAAGAGGCTTTTAAGCCCATCAACAATTATAATTTTAAACACTAATGATATATTACATAACTTGGTGTCCAATTATATAATGATCGCAACATTATATGATTTCAATAAAAACCTTTTAGAACCATTTGAAAATTTGATTGGAACAAAAATCTTAATTGGAGTTTTTAATCCAATCGATAATAACTATGTTTTCGAATTTAAAGATTTAGCTATTAAAAATAGCGGAAAATTTAAATTACATTTTGAGTTATTAAAGATAAATTTAATTAATAATATTAATACTAATAATAATATTAATGATACGCAAAGACCAAATAATTTTTTGAATACAGTTGAAAGCGATGAAATTATTATATATACAACTAGAAATTATTATAAAAGAAAAAAAATTAAAACAATCAATGAAAATATATCAGTTTCAGAACATGATTCAAACAAAGAAAAAAAATTAAAAAGAAAATTTAATGATCACAAAAATAATAGTGATATTGAAAATAATAAAAATGATGATATCAATGATACTAGCTATACAAATGATAATAATAACAATAACAATAATAATAACAATAATAATAATAATAACAATAATAATAATAATAATAATAATCATTGTAGTAATGAGATTTATGATATCAATATTATTGATAATTTAAATAATTCAAATAATATGGATCTTCACTTTAATGACATTAACAATATTAATGAAATAAAGAATTATAATGTTGACTATTTTTCCAATGAATTTTTCAATAATTTAAATGAAATCAATTCATTATTTGGATTGAAAGATGAAAATAATCAAAACCAAAATCAAAATCAAAATCAAAATAATGAAATTGATCAAAACAATGGAATTAATCATGATAAAACTAAATTAAATGAAGTAAAAGACAGTTATGAAGGAAAAAGCTTTTCCGAATTTCTTAATTTTTAAACATGTATATCTTAGAAAGAATATTTTGTATGTAAAAAAAGATGCAATATATATCATTACTCTATATCTCTATTCTATTATCTTATCAGTTTATTACCATATCAAAACATTATTATAATACTACATCATGATGCTATAATACTATTTTTCATTGTAATTGACCTTATTATTATCATCATTGTCATTATTTTCTAAGTAGTTTGAAGCCCAATTAGGCAAAACAAAAGAAGCAGTGTGCAAATCACTATTGTAGTACTTGAATAAACTTAATTCGTCAGAAGGTGGTAATTTTCTTAAAGGAACCTTTAAATTAAAATTTTTATCTTTGGAACAGATCAATAAACCCAATTGACCACTTGTATAAGTTGGAACACAAGTATAAGAAAATTCAACATTTGGAAAAACCTTCAAGGCAATTTTTTTCAAATTTTTAATAAATTTGAAATTTAACCAGAAATTTTCACTTGTTTGAGAAATTACAATACCGTTTTTATTCAAGGCATTGTATAATAAATTAAAATAATTTTCTTTAAAAAATTCTTGAGCAGGGCCTTCGGGATCGCTTGAATCAGTTATTATGACATCAAATTTATTGGATTCATTTAAAAATGAGGAATTTTTCAAGTATTTAAAGCCATCATCTAAAATGACTTTAACCTTTGGGGAATTGAAACTTGATGCCATATTTGGAAGAAATTTTTTAGATAACTCAATGACTAGTTCATCGATTTCAACCAAAATAGCTTGTTGAACAGACTGGTGCTTGATTACTTCTCGCAAAACACCACCATCACCTCCACCAATAACAAGAACTTTTTTGGGGTTTGGGTGAGAGAATAAAGGCAAATGAGTAATCATTTCTTGATACGAGAATTCATCTCTTTCAGATACTTGGATAATACCATCGAGAACTAAAACATTGCCATAAGTTTCACTTTGAAATACCAAAACGTCTTGAAATTGTGTCTTTTCATAATGCAAAATTTTTTTAATTTTCAACTGTAGAGCCTGTCCAGGAAAATGAAGATCTGACTGTTCTCTAAACCAGCCATTTTCAATCAAAGAATGCGAAAAATTATCCAAATCAAAAGGAGACATGGCAGCAAAACAACAAAAACTTTATTGGGTAGCAAAAGCAGCAAAAGCAGCAGAGGTAACAACCTGAATAATAGATTTTTTCGGTTTGGCGGTAGAGCAGCTGTGGACCAATGCGGTGATGCCCGATGCAAAGTGCCTGCAAAAGCAGAGACCATTGGAACGGAAACAGAATAATCCACAGGAGCGGGCCAAATGCATTTAAGGCTTCTCAACGTATATAATTGCGGTATACTGCATTGAATGTCATGTATCAAAACTACCACGCTGGTGGTTTCTGAAAAGGCGCAGATGCATCCACCACAGTGGATACCTAATTATTTTTACTCCGACAAAGGCCGTTTTTGAAACAGCACACTAACTCCAGCAAAGATTTACGTTTAGTTTGAAATTGGTTAAGACTTGAACTCATTTAGTGCTGTCATTATCAATGAAATACTCGGTTGTGTTGTGGTTTTTAGTTGGTTTCGTTCGTCTTATTATTTGCCATTCAACTGATGACGAAAAGCCTTCATTGGAGTTATCACTCCCAGACTTGGTAACGATTAATGATGGTGATTATCTATCAAATTGGAATTTCAAAGGCAATGCCATCATCAATACTGGCCAAGTAATTTTGACGCCTACAATCTCCGATTATTATCATGATGAAACTAATGAAAATGATTATAAAAACTTGAAAAATGTCTTTGGTTCTATTTGGTCTAAACATAATATAATTTCTGATTCTTGGTCGATTAAATTAACTTTGAGATCGAAAGGTGTGGTTGGTTCGTCAGATGGAGGTGGAATAATATTACATTTACTTAATCAAGATAATAAGAACAATGAAAATAATCAAAATAACGACAACTCGTTATATGGTGGACCATCGAAATTTGATGGTTTAGCAATAGTTATTGATTCAAATGGCCCATTATCTTCATCATTAAGAGGTTATTTTAATGATGATTCAAAAAAATTCAATCCGTTTAATTTGGAATTTTTCAATCAAGAATTTGGTTCCTGTTTAATTGCTTATCAAGATAGCCAAGTTCCGGTTACAATCAAGTTATCTTATTATAGTAACAATCAATTTAATAAAAATTTTTTAAAACTATCCATTGATAATAAAATTTGTTTTAAATTAACAAATTTAATCAATCTTAAAAACAATAACGGATATAAAATAGGAATTTCGGCCAACAACGGTCTCTTGGGCAAAGAATCATTTGAAATCTTGAAATTGAAAACTTATGATAATATTTTAAATGAGGAATTGGGCGAGTTTGGTGTATTAGAATCCCAGCCAAAAATTATAACAAAGTTATTTGATAATGATCAGGAAGAAATTAAAATTTATACGCCAGATCAAGGTAAAACCAATGAACAAAATAGAAATTTAAATAAAGATGTTCAGATATTAATGAGTGATAATTATAACGATATTTTAAGGCGATTTGATTCATTAAATGAAAAATTGGTCTATTTAGAAAATAATTATATTAATAATTTAAATAATATTAAAAGTTCAATTAACAAATTATCAGATCAAGTGGATGAAATATCAACAACACAAGATAAATCAGTTTTAAAACAATTACAAACTTTAGTTTATTATGAAGAGGAAAAAAAAATTGATAAAGAATTGTTTAAAAAGAAAACTTTTCAAAAAGTCAAAAATGATAAAAATGATAATCATGAGTTTTTCACTACCATCAAATTCTTTATTTGGTTGTTGTTAATTTTAACACTAATTTTATCTGTTTTCATTTACAAATTAAGGACAGATATTAAACATTCAAAATTGTTGTAAAAACAATCCGAAATTATTGTAAAAACAATCCGAAATTATAAATAACCGGATGAATTATAAAACAAACAAACAATAAAAGGTAAAAAAAATAAAAAAGTACATCAAAAAAACAACAACCAAAAAACAAACAAACAATAAACAAACAAACAAACCGGGAACAATCATTACAATTTATACATAACTGTATATAATTTTATACAATACTATATTTAAATTAGGGGTGGGACATTCTCGGTATAACTTGAACCACCGATTAATCTTAAATTACCTCTTGGATAATAGTTGCAAGTATAGTAGATATAATTTGGACATTGCTTGTAGGCACAACCCAACTGAGTTGAATCTTTCCATATCAACTGGGTGAAATGGCCAATGGGTCTGTCTGGGTCTGAGTTTTGCAATAGCGTTCCATCGTCATACTGATCTATTCTATCGTATTGGAAATCATCGATCTCGTTATACCAGGCATCAACAACCAACGATGAGTTTCTGAAGCCAGCAGCCAAGTTCTCGCCATAGCCAGAGGAGGTGGAGTGAACCAACTCCAAATTGTCAGGACAGGTGTAGTTATCAGCGTAGCTCTGAGCAAATTCATACACTGTCTGGTTCCATACTAGGTCTGGCACGTCCTGGTGCAACCGTCGCTTCTGGTTGTGAGCATCAATCATCTCTTTTGAGAAATCATCCAAGCTGAGATAGTTTGTGAAATAAGAGGGGTTCAATAGATTCAAGGCAGAATCAAGGTAGACCAATGGCGACACAGCAGCAATGGAGCGAAAGCTCAAGAGAAAGACAAACAAGAGCTGGATCATCTGCAAAACAAGTGAGTGTCGAGTGGTGGACGAAGAACAACACAAAGAAGGTGCACCAACAGTTTATATATGGAGAGCATCGTGGTGCTGGATTGCTTGCCATTATTAATCATTAATAATTGTGAACAGTGAGTAGTGGGTCTTTCGCTGTGATTGGAGCTTGGCTTAGGGAGCTTAGTCGATAATGGCTATGCGAAGGGAGAACTGAAAGTTGTTGGTGCATCGTTTTGTGGTCCTTCTGGTGCTGGAGTCTGTTTTGTTTGCTGCTCGATCTCACTCCAGTGGATATATAACATGGGTTGGGCCCTGACCAACGCTTTTGTTGTTTTGAGACCATCAGCTTTCGCAATGAGGTGTTTTTTTGCCTCTTTCTTCTTTCTCATCCTCTCGAGCTCATCTTCTGGCTTTCTTGTTAAAAGGGACCAGTTGGAATTCAACAGCTCTCGATACGATACGTGTGTTGAGCATCAGGATGTGTGCAGCCAGGCCAATACTACAATAACCAGCGAATGTTCAAATTCAAGCGAGTTACTGGATTTGGTGGCCAACAACAACAGCACCGATAATAGCACGCTTGTGGATATTGGCTACGGGTTGTTGGACTGTTTATGTGATTTGAGCAACGACGAGTTTTGGATCAATGTTTATGGGTGTTACAGATGCGAGACAAATAATTCAATCGGCCAAGTCGAAGCTTTTAAAAGTATATATTGTGATGCTGTAGATGATTACGAGACAAGAACTGGGACTGCAAGTGGAGTTAGTACTGCTAGCACCAGTGGTAGCACAAGCAGAAACACTGAAAGCAATACAGATCGTGACAGTACTGATAGCAGCGAGGGAATTGGTAACAAAATCAATATTAACATTAACAATTCGCTAATTATGATGATCCTATGTAATTTACTTTTATAAAGCAAGAACTATTTCCCTATTCATTTACTTATATTTACCTATGCTTTCTTATATTTACCTATGCTTTCTTATATATGTTATTTGAGAATATCTAATCTCCTAATCTATGGCCTTTGCCTTTGAATAAATGATTTGAATTGGATTTTGGCTTGTACTTAATGGAAGATGAGGTGGCAATAAATCTAGAATTCGACTTTGAATTTGAATTAAAATTAGAACCCGAATTAGAAAAAGAGGAAGAAGTATTGGACAAATCACCTAGCCTATAACCATTCCTGCTATTATTGGTAATATTGTTATTAAAGCGATTATTGTTAATGAATATATAATTGGATAGTTTTATTAGCCAGTTTGGCGCTGTAATTCTGCCATTATCTTGATAGGTATTAGTATTAAGATTTAAAGTATTGTTGACTGTATGAACATTATTTAATCTGAAATCGCCATTATTACTATTATTATTACTATTACTATTATTATTATTATTATTATTATTATTATTATTATTGCTATTGCTATTGCTATTAGTATTGGTATTATTAGTATTGTTATTATCAATATTATTTATACTATTTGTATTTGGATTTGAATTTGGATTTGGGTTTATATTTGGATTTTTATTATTACTAGTATTGTGATATGAATTTGTTTGATTGAATTTATTATATAAATAATAATAAACTGGACCAAGATTTTTATTTTCCAAACAATTATAAACATAGCCACCAATTTGACCCCATAACGTTGCCCAAAATCCAGGAAACCCATTCAATAAAAGAGAAAAACTTAGTGAAGCCAATGGTAACAATTCACCCTTTATTGGAATAAATAAATAACTAACTCTTGCATTTTTGTTATATCTTGACCATGTATAGATAAAAGTCCCCAATAGAGCACTGAGTAAGGCAACCTCATCAGTCAATATAGTTGAAAACAATAATATCGGAGTTGTTAAAATGAGATAATATAAATAGTCTAAAGTCACCAATTGAAATTTATTTTCCTCAAGACTTCTACCATAGCTATAAACCATATATATGGTCAATAATTGTTCAAAGGGCAAGCCAGATGCAATGAAGAAAGCAGTAAAAGGGCGCCAAATTTGATAGTTATTAAACACATAATACCAGTAACATAAAAAATTTCTTTCATATATGATATTTAATGAAGATAAACCTTTGAATAATAAAGGACCAAGTAAAAACACTCTTGTTATTGGAGGTATAGAAGACAAGAACCTAATTAAATGTTAGTATATAGTAAAAACCAGACAAGAAGAAACAAAGCAAAAACATAACATACTGACGAATCTCGGACATAACTGATTGCAAGTATGGTTGTTATTTAGGAAGTCGAAGAATATAAGTTATATTGCCTAACAAACCAATAAATTATTAAACACTCTTGCAAATATCAGTCAAAATCTGAAAATATGAGCATCAAAAATTAAAACAGTTTCTGGACTGGAATCGAACACGCGCGCTTTTCGTCAACAACTACAAGCAGGGTGTTCGGCGACCACTTTGAAAGCAAATAATGCACACCCCCGCAGATACACGCATGTTTTCGGGACCCCGATTAGGGCTCTGGTTTGAATATGTGCGTATCTTTAGGGTGTACTAGAGGATTGATATTTATTCATTGCTGATTCGTTTTTTTTTTGCAGATTTAATCAAATTGTTCCATCTTTTATTTAGTTTTAAATTTTCAGTTAATAGATTAGAATTGTTGAACTTGATAAGATTCAATTCGTTTTTACAGTTTTTCAAATTTACAGTGAGTGCTAAATTTTCATTTTTTAAAATTTTAATTTGGTAGTTTAATGAGTTGATTTTTGAGATTAGTTTGTTGATATTTGGATCATTATTATTTTCATTATTTTCATTATTTTCATTATTATCATTATTATCATTATTATCCTTTTCATTATGATTAATCTCATTACTGTTACTTTTATTATCTAAATTTACAACAGATTGATTGTTATTTAAATCTGACAATAGATTATTAATTAAAATGTTAAATTGGCCCGACAAATTTTTTTGATTTAATATAATTAAATCATCATTATCCAAGTTTTTTAAATCATTTAAATTTAGTTTTTGAAATTGATTATTTAAATAATTTAGACTTAGTTTCAATGATTTATTTTCAAATATTAATTCTTCTTTTGATTTATTATTTAATAGGTTTGAATTGAAAATTGGAGAATCGAATTCATTGTCATCAGAATTGTTAATCGAGTTATTATTTTGGATATTTTTAACGGATTGAATATTGATTGAATTTTTATTTATTAACGAGTGAATATTTTTATTGAAATTTTTCAATAATAGTATGTTTTTATTAATTAAAGATTGATCAGCGATATTATTATTATTATTATTATTATTATTATTATTATTATTATTATTATTATTATTATTATTATTACTATTTAAATCTTTCGAGTCTTTTGGGCCATCTGGATCATTTGAATTATTTGGATTATTTGAATCATTTGAGTCATTTGAATATTTTGAACTTTTTGAGCTTTTGAGATTTTTAACGTTTTTAACGTTTTTATTCAGGTTTTTATTTATAATCTGATAATGTTTAAATAATTCCAAATGTTTTTTTTCATGTTCGTTTATTAATATAGTGATAATTTTAATTATAGAATCATTATCAGTATTGTTTTTGTGGGTATCATCTAACTTATTTTGATGATTTAAATTTAATAGAATATTCTTAAATTCATTTGCCGCCTTTTTATGATAGTCGCTTGATTTCAAATAGTCTTGAAGAGAGCCATAGTAATCAGCATTTTGGGAATATTCATAGGCTTTTATTAGAGACATTTTGGACACAGAAAATATGGACTACAGGTTGCTTTTAACTAGATCAAATATATACAGAAAGACAAGCAAGCAAGGTGAATCAAGCTAGATATGAAACAAAGGATTACCCTACTTGCCATCAGCAGAAGAAGCAGAATCATCAGAAGCAGCAGAGGAAGATGCTGTTGCAGAATCTGTAGCGCCAAAAGCCTCGCTGGAGGCTGGGGCAGGAATTATGTTCTTCTTGACCAACTGAGCATCGACACAGAGTTTGTAGGCGTACCAAAGGGTTTGGCACTCGTTTTCAATCTGGGGCAAGATAGACGTTAGTAGTTGAAACAGACAGAAGAAGCAAATCAAGAAGCAAAACAGAACCAAGGACAAAGAACCCACAATCAACATACGCTTTCACCTTTCAAGAATTCTGAGGAGTGTTAGTGGTGAACAAAGAACAGCAGAGAGAGCAGACCATACATACTGTCGTACCACTGGTTGAAGCAGGCATCATAGGCGTCCTTCTTCAGAACACACTCAGAGGCAAAGCTAGGAACGTTACCCATGGTTGAGAAGCAGAAGCAGCAGAAGAAGCAGAAGAAGCAGAAGCAGCAGAAGAAGCAGAAGAAGCAGAAGAAGCAGAAAAGCCCGGCGCTAAACGCATTATATCGCTCGCCCAACCCGGCAGGCACGTGTCCAGCATTTTCCACTTTTCTCTGCCAGCAACACCTCTTCTTGTTTGCAGCGCTTTCTCTGCTTCTGCTTCCTGTGCTTCTTCTTCCTGTGTTTCCTGTGCTATTCCTTCTTGCTGCTTCCTCTTCCTGCTTGCCTTGCTCCTTTCCTGTTTCCCTTTCTCCTTCTTGTCGCCTTCTCCCAATGGATTCAGACATGCAAATCGATGCCGCCGTTTTGGCTTCTATGATCTCCTTCAGAATTCTCATCACCTTCAAAGAAGCTGGAATCATAATTGGCACCAGAGGCGAATGTGTCGAAAACATTAGAACAAAAACAAATGTCAAAGCTGGTATCTCCAAGTTGGTTCCTGGCTCAATTGATCGGATTTTGACCATATCTGGTCAAGTCAATAATGTTTGTGATTCCTTGCAATTGTTTGCCCAAGCTTTATTAGACTCTCAAGACAATTCCATAAATTCAACTGCTAAATCTTTTTCTTCAGGTAGTAATAACAATTATTTTCCAATTAAGCCTCTTTGTCCCCAACCAAATCCAAAGGGCTCAATAACTCTTCGATTAATGATTCCTCATTCTCAAATGGGCTCATTAATCGGTAAACAAGGTCTTCGAATTAAAGAATTGCAAAAAAAATTTTCAATCTTAACAATTGCCTCAAAGGATTTTCTACCAAATTCTACTGAAAGAGTCGTTGAAATCCAAGGTACTCCTCAAAATATTAATCTTGCTTGTCAATTAATCTCAAAACACTTAATTGCTGATTGGCATAATGCAACTGGTACTCTATATTATATTCCACACTCAAGACCTCATAATAACAATTATGCTCACAATAATCATAACAACCATAATAGTCATAACTATAATGGTCATTATAATAATAATAACAACAACAATAACAATAATCATACTCATAATAACATTAATAATAACAGCAATATCAACAACTCAGATATATACGATTCCTCAGTTTCAAACCAGTCTGCTTCAAATTCTTCTTCATCTTCTGACTCAACTATAACCCAAACTATTGAATTTCCCTCCGATATAGTTGGCTGTTTAATAGGTAAAAAGGGTATTAAAATAAAAGAAATTAGAAATAAATCAAACTGTGTCATAAATATTGCAGAAAAGGATTCAAAATCAAATCAAAGATTATTCAAATTAATAGGAAATCAATATAATATTGATAAAGCCTTATCCCTATTATACACTCAAATTGAAAAAGAAAAAGCAAGAAGAAACATCAATAATGAAAACAACAATAACGACACTTTAGAAATTAACGAAAATATCAATCTTGAAATTGATCATGACAATTATGATGATAATAATAAAATTTCAACCAATAGTAACATTCCAGATACAAGCAACATTTTAAATGATATTGACACTTCTGATAGTTTTATTAACAATTCATCAAAGCTCACAATTAATGATAATTAATCTTTTCTTTTTTTTGTCTGCTATTTTCTATCCTTTATCTTTTGACCAATCTCATTCTTAATATTTTATTCTTTATCTTTATATCTATTTTTATTCCTTTTCTTCCTTTTATTATTTTTATTCTTTTTCTTACCCCCATTTAAATTGTTATTAAAACTTTCAATAAAAAACTATAAAATAAAATAAAAAAATAAAAAAATAAACTTTTTTCTTATGAATAATTTACTCACAACTAAACTATTTTTTTTTTTTCATATAGGACCCATTATATTGATGTTTAGTTTTATTACAATAAATTTTTTGCGTCCTTTTAATTCTTATTTCTCTGTAAATTGTTATTGTTTACTTGGTAAATGTGAATATAATATTGAAAAAATATACAAAACTAAACAAATTAATTATATAAAACATAACAAATTAATTATATCGAACAAAACAAATTAAATATATCAAACAAAACAAATCAAGTGTACAAAAAAAATTTCCAAAAAAAAACAAGATAAAACATAAAAAACATAAAAAACAAAAATCATAAAAAAACAAAAAAAACAAAATATAAAAAATATAAAAAATATAAAAAATATAAAAAATATAAAAAATATAAAAAATATAAAAAACAATAAATACATATTCTTATTTTCTTCATCGAAGAGAACTTAATCTGTTAAAACTAGAACTCTGAGACATTTTATTCCTCACCTTGTTTGATGTGCTATGATATGATGAAACAATTCTTCTGTTACGTTTTGATGATAAATCCTCATTTTCATTTTGATTGTTATTTTCATTATTATTAGTAACGGTATTGGTATTGTTGTTACCATGATAACTACCATGGTAACTGTTATTCTCATTATCATTAAAATTAATATTGCTTGCAGATAATAAACGACTTTTGGAGTAATTCCTTGTAATAGATGGTTTACGATGTCTCGAATTCTCTCCAGTATTATTTTCAATTAATTTTTTTTGCTCGTCAAACTTTTTTAGATCATCAAACTCAATCCCCTCTTTGCTTCTATGAATCAAGTATCTCAATGAATTAAACCATATATTATGACGCAATCTCGACGGACATGTAATTCTGATTTGCTTATTTGAAGAATAAACAATTATACTTTTATGATATAATCCTGGGGGTAGTGGATTATTATCTTCAATACTTTCAACCCCGATTATAGCAGCAGCTCTTGTTTTATTATTTGATGGATCTCCATAAACAGGATTATCTTCAGACCAGTATAGTGTTAGTGTATAAGGATGAATCCAGAAGTATCTTTCATGTCGATTCTCAGAAATGACTGATAATGGACCCAATTTTCTGTAGTATTTATATAGAAACTCTCCAATAACAGTCTGTGTTATTGCCCCTATAATATTAGGCTCAGTTAAAGATATGCTGCTGTTGATTGACAAGTCTCCTTGAAGTGTAGAAATGGATTGATCAATAGAACCCTCTATGACAATTTTGCTATTATTCTTGTTGTTTCCAACATTACCTGCATTTTTGGAATCTGAATTGGTGTGTGTTATTGTGGTAGATGGAACATCAGGCTTGGTAAACACAAACTCAAAACCATCTTCCATGGATGATATAATTGATTGAGCTTCCATTGGCCCAATATGTGACTCATGTTGTATATCTGAAGGTGGTGATATTTTGGACGAGAATTTTGGAGCTGTTTTTTCTGTTGGTGTTCTGGGACTTTGAATCGATACTGATGATCTAATAGGGGCAAATGAAGATGATTTGGTAGATGATGATAAATGGATAGTGGGTAGATTTTGCTTATTTATATCCTTAATATTTGTAATTGGTATATCCTTTGAATCTTCAACAATAGGAACTAGTTTAAATCCACGGGATTTGGCTTGTCTTTTAAACTCATCAACAGAAACCTTTTCGATATTCAAGGATTCATATTTTGAAAGTTTATTATAATAAGTTGTTGGTACTATTACAACATTATTTGGATCAGGGTGCCTGGAAATTGTCGTCGCAATAAATGCTTTGGATGGAATGCATAGTAGGTTAAATCGAGCAGCAATAACTTGAACTTTATCTTTTGATATTTTATTAAGCTCAACTTGATTTTCATTTGTTTCTTTATTATTTTCAATTTCCATTTTTTGTTCGTCAATTTCTTTTTCTAGGCTAGAAATTTGAACCTTGTAATTATTTTTTTCATTCTCAAGTCTAGAATTTTCCTTAGATTTATTAACTATCTCTTGATTTAAACTTTCAATATTCTTTGTCAAAGAATTACTTTGTTCTCTTAATTCTATCATTTTCTTTGTCCCAGCCTTGTATTTTTTGAGATCTTCTTCAAGATTTAAATTAATTGAAAGAAGTCTAGTCTTAATCCTCAAAAGTTCAATGTTTTCTTTAGTTTTACCAGATAATTCTTCTTTCAATTTCAGAGATTCATTTTTGATTTTTTCGTAATCAGTTACTTGAGATTCATAATTCTTAACCTGTTCTTTAAGTCTCTGGTTTAATGCTAGAATATCATTGTCTTTGTTGATAGAATCATTGCTTTCGATACTACTTAAATCTCTTTGTTCAACACCAGTGAATTTATTTTCTTCAGGTTTCAAAGAAATTGGCACAACAGAAGTCTTAGCCCTTTGGTTAGCAATATCAAGTTCAGATTTTAACTGAGAGTTTTCATTAATTAGTTCATCTTTCTCTTTTAATAAAGTTTCTTTTTCTTCTAATAAGCTTTCTTTTTGAATTATGATCAAATTAATTTTTTTAACGAGCTCAACTTTTTCGATTTCTAGTTGATTCTGATTATTCTGTAATTCTTTATTTTTAATTTCTAACTCATTTTCCTTATTTTGTAACTTCTCACAAGTATTTTTTAGTTCATTTTGAGTGATTTCTAATTGTTTCTTATTATTTTCCAATTTGTTTAACTCATCTAACAACCTATTTTTCTCGGTATTGTTTTCTTCATTGTTTTTCAAAAGAACATCTTTTGCTTCAATAAGGTTGGATATTTCGATGAAGTGTTTATCAAAAGCTTCCTTATTTTTCAGTTCTATCAATTCTATTTCCTTTGATAATTCGAAATTAACTGTTTTTAATTTATCAATTTCTTGTACAAAACTAGATTTTTCTTGTTCAACAGCTTTTTTCACCTGCAGAACACTCTCAAGTTTTTCGTTTATTCTGGCACACTCAGCTTCCAAAACCTTCTTTTCCTCAACTAGTCTATCAAATCTATCTCGAGTTTCTTCTTTTTCAAGTTCAAAATCACGAACTTTCAATTCGTATTCCTCGAATTTAACATTTGAATTTGATAAGTCCCTATCCAAAATATTCTTTTGTGCCATTAAGACATTAAAGTTGTTTAAATTTTTATTGTTCTCGACCTCAAGATTATTAACTGTATCTAGTAAATCCGAGTTTTCCTGTTTGAATCCAAGAAGCATTTTTTCAGTTGCCTCTTTCTCTTCAGTGATAGAATCTAGTCTTCTTAACAAATCCTTACTATCTTGCTCTAAAAGTAAACATTTTGATGAAACCCTGGAATATTTTTTTTCAAAATCTTTATTTTTTTGGATTAAGTGTTCATAATTTTCTTCTAACTTTTTATTAACTTTTTCAATTTCAGTTTTTTCTACCTGTAACTTATTAATGTCATTTAGATTCGCTTCTCTGGCCTGATTTGAAGTTTCTTGTTCAACTAATAAAATATTATATTTCGATGTAATTACTTTGCTTTTATTTTTAATTTTCTCAATTTCATCTAAAAGTTCAATGTTTTCATTTTCAAGCAACTTATTTTTGTTTTCCAATAACTTATTATTTGAAATAGAAGACTCTAATTTAGTTTTTATATCTGAAATTTCTAACTCAAGACAATTAATTTTTTCTAGAGAATTTAAGCGGTTATTTTCCAAGTTCTCCTTTTCTTTTATACTTTCAGATAACTTCTGTTGAAGAGAACTTATTTCAATCTGAAATTTAGAAGACAAAGCAGAAAACTCGGCACTTTTCAGACTTAGAAGATCGCGCTCTGCATTTGAAGCCAGAGATTCTTTAGTCAAATTATCCAATTTAAAGTTCACCTCGCCTACTGTTTTTTCTAAGTTTTGAATTTTGATGATATATTTTTCTTTTTCATTATTTAATAAAACTACAGAATCTTCCAAGGATGACTTTTCAAGAAGGAGACCTTTTAATTTATCTTTATTTTCACTGTAATCTTTTTTAAGTAATAGTTTGGAAGCTAAGATCTCTTCTTTGGATTCCTGTAATTTCTCTTTTTCACAAAATAATTTATCATATTGTGCCTGAAGGCTACTAGTTTCTTCTTTATACTGATCAATGGTAGAAGAAAAAACTGAAACCTTTGAAAGGATTTCGTTTTTTGATTCTGTTAATGTAGAATTTTCGACTTCTAATCTTTTTATAGTTTCACAAAATTGTAGATTTTGATCTTTCAAAGAGGCGCTAGACTTTTCTAGAGATAATTTTTCCGAAGTGATAGATTCTAATCTTCGAACTTTATCTGCAATTTCAAGTTGCAAAGCATTAGTTTGTCCCAGAAACTCTCTGTTGGAATTTTCAAGTTCTTGCTTCTCCATATTAACTGTCGAGAGGTTAGTTTGAATGTCGGCTTTTTCGTTTTCTAAATCTTCAGTTTTCTTCTTCAAATCCTTCAATTGAGTAGTTGTTTCAATCTCAGTTTTTTCTAAAGCAAAAATTTTGGAAGTAAGAGAAGAATAGTTAGCATTAAGCGTAGCTATCTTAGAAAGAAGGTCTTTGTTCAGTTTTTTTAGTAATAAATGCTTTTCACCTATGGAATCTCTATCTGCTGATATAGATTCAATCTCTGAGGCGTTAAATGATACCTGATGCTCAAGATCCTTATTTTTTTTTAAAAGAATATTGTTCAGTTTATCAAAATCGCTTTTTTCAACATTCAACGCTTCAAGCTTGGCTTCTAAAGTATCATTTTCTGATTTCAAGGTTCCAATTTTAATTGAGAGCTTGGCAATCTGTGATTTCAAATCTTCACAAGATCCAGCTAATTTATTTTTATCAATCAATATCAAATTATACTCCGATGATTTATCGGTGTTTTTTAATTCTAATTCTTTGACTTTTTCCAATAGTTCAGCGTTTTGTTTTTTTAGCATCTCATTATAATCATCCTTCCCTGATCTCTCCGCCATAACAGCCTCTAGGCTTCTTGAATTTTCTGTAATTTGAAGCTCTAATGAAATTATTCTATCTGAGAGATCTCTATTGGCCTTTACAAGATCGTTTTTTTCATATGAAATGCTATTGTATTTAAATTGAATACTTTTGTTTTCCTTTTCCAAAATTTCTGCCCGCAATGAAATCTCCGATATTTTAAAGTAAGTATCCCTCTGACTCTTCAGCATATTAGCTTTTTCTTCTTTGAGTACTTTACATTTATCAAGGTTTTCTTTATTGGAATTTTCTATTTCAACTAAATCTGTTTTTAACTTTGAATTTTCCTTTTGTAATTCCTGAACAACTGCAGAAAGAGAAGACCTTTCATTTATTACTTCTTCAATTTCTTTTGATTGTTGTTCAAATCTTCCATTTATAGATTTTAATTTTAACTGTAGATCACCAATAATAGTTTCCAGCCTTTTTAATTCTAAAGCCATAGTATCATGTTTTTTAAGAATACCTCTATAATCTTCATCTGTTTGCTGAGATTTATTCTTTAAGTCTGATAGC
Source organism: Ascoidea rubescens DSM 1968 (assembly GCF_001661345.1). Taxonomy (NCBI): domain Eukaryota; kingdom Fungi; phylum Ascomycota; class Saccharomycetes; order Ascoideales; family Ascoideaceae; genus Ascoidea; species Ascoidea rubescens. The sequence goes on along the minus strand of NW_017962923.1, from coordinate 444,221 downwards.
TTTGAATCTGATTCCTTTAGCTTTTCTTCTAAAACCAATTTTTCTTTCATATAATCATCCAACTTATTTTTATTTTCACTTAGGTCTGATTCAAATGCTTGAACTGTGTCTAATAGTTTATCATTTTGACCCTTTAATTTACTCAACATTTCATCTAGATTTGATTTTTCATTAAAAACAGAATCATACTTCCTGATGTTATCTTTAAGGTTTTGTTCAAGAACAACAATCCTTGATGAAAGATCGGAGTTTTTGGAAATAATTTTTTCATTTTCAAGCAATAAGTTATCATATTCTTTTGTAATTTTATCCTTTGTTGAATTTAATGTCCTAGTGTCTGAAGATAACTGAGAAATTTCTGAAATAGAGGACTCATTAAGTTTAACTAATTTTTCTTTTTCTAACAATAAACTTTGATAATTTTCAATATGGTTATTGTTTTTGCACTCAAGCTCAATTATGTCATTATGAAGTTTTAAGTTCTCTTCCTTCAACGATTTATTTGCATTTTCTAAAGATGTCTTAGCTAAAGTTGCCGCAGCAATTGCCTTGGTCAAATCATCTAATTTGGAATTTATTATATTTATCAGTTTATCCTTTTCACTGTTAACTGATTTTAAACTTTCAGATTCATGAATGGAGTTTTCTAAAACTCTTTCTATATCATTTTTTTCTTTTTCTACATTTTCAATTTTTGATGACAATTGAGAAATTTTTAGGTTTAGAGTTTCAATATTATTAGATAAGGATTGATTGGAGACAATCAATTTTTCTGTCTTTAAATCAGTGTTATTTTTTTCTATCTGGAGAGCATTACATTGGTCTGACAAGCTAGAATTCTTTTCTTTAAGGATTTCATTAGAAGTTTCCAATTCATGTTTACTGAGTTTTAAATTTTTTAGTTTTTCAAGAACAATGTCTTTTTCTTTATTTAATTTTTCCACTTTAGCAGTTGAATCTTGTACCAACAAAATAGAATCTTCTTTAGATTTCTTCAAATTATCATTAAGATCAGATAAAGTATTGTATTTTGATTGAATTTCAGTGATATGGGCCTCTAGATTTCTAATAGTATTGTTTTGTATATTATTTTTTTCTTTCAAAGACAGATATGAATTATCCAAAATCAGTTTTTCATTATTAAGAGACTCTAGCCTTCGAACATTATCCTTAACTTTTAATTCAAGTATTTGTATGTTATTTTCAAGTTCGGTATTATTGTTTTGCAATGAATATTTTTCCGATAATATTACAGCTAATTTGCTTTTAGTTTCCTTTTGATCTGTTTTCAAATGCTCGATTTCAGCTTTTAGTTTTTCATGCTTTTCTTTGATTTGCTTTTCATTTTTATCCAGTAACTTGTTTTGATCAATCAACTGTTGGTATTTGGAAACTTCAACATTTAATTGTTTGTTGAGTTCTTCAGTAGATTCTTTCAATGTTGTAATTTCCTTTTTTAAGAACAAATTATCATTAAAAATGGAAGATATTGTTTTGTTGAGAGATTTAATTTTGGATTCTAAATCGTTTTTGTTCTTCTCATAATTATTTTTTTCTCCTAAGAGATTGTTTATTTTTTTTTCAAGATTACTTTTTTCATTTGAAAGCTCATTGATCGATGAGGAAAAACCAACTATTGTCAAATTGTTTTTTTCATTTTCTGATTTTGCTGCATTTAGTTCGCGGGAAAGGTTGTTTTTAATTTTTTCCAAATCAACTTTTTCACTGTTTACAGTATCTAATTTTTCTTGAATTTCAAATTTTTCTTTTTCAAGTTCATCAACTTGAGATTTGATGATAGTAAGTTGAGAAAGATTTTTATCATTTTCTGATTGAAGTTTTAATAAACGAAGGTTATTATCTTTTTTCGATATAGATTTTTGGGGCTTTTTATAAGAAAATTTTAAACTTCTTGAACCATCATTAGAAGAAAAATCAGAGTTTTCGTTTGAGCTACCAGCATCTAAGTCGGACATATGATTTAATTCATTATCAAAATTGATTCTAGAAGAACTTGGATTTACTAAAATTTCATTCAAGTTATTAAAGGTTACAGAATTGTTTAATTTGGAATATTCATCTTCTGAAATAAGCATAAGTTTATTTTTGTTAATGTAATCATCGACAATTGATTTAATTTTATCATTTGAAGGATTATCTAAGTTTTTCTCATTATTATTTTTTCTATTAGTATTAGTATTAGTATTATTATCATTTAATTCATCTAAAAGATTTTTTTTTGCAAAAACTGTAGAATCTGATAAGACATTATTTGCTGTGGATGTGTAATTAGAATGATCTAAAGAAACTAGAGAATTATTTAAAAATATATTGGGATCAGATCTGTTTTGAATTATAGATTTTTTATTATCAGAAGAGCCTTTTAATTTTTGAGTGTTATTTGTGTTTTTATTATCTTCTTCATCAGTTGATAGCCAATCGTCATATTCATCAGCGTCATCAGCGTCATCATTACCATTATTATTATTGTTGTTGTTGTTTTTGATATTAATATTAATTAGATTTGGTTTGTTTAATAGTAGTTTCTTTGAATCATTTTGAAAACCAATTGAGTTGTATCTTTCGAAATTTGAAGATTTGTTATTATTGGTAGTAATGTTAGTATTTCTATCATTATTTTGATTATTATTTTGTAAATCTAAATCTAAATCTAAATCAGAATCTAAATCAGAATTTGAGTCAGAATCAGAATCAGAATCAGAACTTAATAATAAAGTGATCCCAGCATTTGTAGCCTGAGTAGTGGCTTTAATTAGCTGGTTTCTTAATTTTGATATAATTTTGTGAGCGTTAGTTAAACTTGATTTAAGTGTTTCAGATTCTAGTTGAATGTTTCTTGATGGTAAATTTTTAATTGGGGAATTATAATTGGATAAAAATTGGGAGTTATTTGGATCTAATAGGGAATTATCAATATCCGATTCTAAATCAGATAATTGATTTTTTTTCAATAAATTCGAAGTTGAGTATTGGGAAGATAAAGCTGGTAAATTTGATGCCAAATTTGAGTTTTTAAGCTGGGATTCTTTCAAAGAGGATGTTAAAAGACTTAATTTTTTAGTTAGTTCATCATTTTCTTGATTTAGATCCAGGATATGATTATTTAAATTTTGAATTGAAAGATTTAAATTTTTAGTGGTTTTATCAAAGTTTAATTGTAAATTGTGTAGTTTTAGATTAGAATCATCGAGATTAGTAGATAAATTATTATTCAAAAGAGAAGAAGCATGTAAATCTGATTGTAATTTTGAAACTAGTTTATTTAAACTTGATATTTTTGAATTTTGATCGTCTAAATTAACTCTTAATTGCCAATTTGAATCATTTAAAGATTCGTCATTTTTTATTAAATCACTATTTTTAGATAATAAATTGTCTCTTTCTAAAGTTAGATTGGTAATTTTAATATTTAGTCCTTCAATTTGTTTAGATTTTAGTTCATTACTTAGTTTTAATTTTCTGGATTCGATCGTTAGACTTCTAGATAAATTATAAGTAAAATCCAAGTCTTTGCTTTGATCTTTTTTTAGTATATTTAAATTTTTGTTTGAAAGTTTGGTAGACAACAGAAATTTTTTGGACAGTTTGTTGTTATTATTGCTGTTAGTGGTAGCAACCGAATTAGTAGAATTTAGATTAAGATTATTATTTGAAAATTTGTTGAGTTGTGATAGTATTTCTCTGGAGCTGGATGAAGATAGTGACTTTACATTTGTATGTGCAGTCCTTGAAGGTCTGGCTGATGATCTGCTGTAAGAAGAATAAGAAGAAGAATCCGAATCATAGCTCATTTCCGGTTTAAAATCAACATTATGAGTAGAGATGTTGAGATTATTGAGATTATTGGGATTATTAGGATTATTGGGATTATTGGGATTATTGGTGGTATTGTAATTTTTATTGTTATTGTTATTGTTATTGTTATTGTTATTGTTATTGTTCCATGAAGCTGATTTTGAAATCAAGTCAGGAATATTGGGCAAGGGCATCTAAAAACAAAAGAGTCTGAGTGGAGTGCAGAGAAAGTATTTGTTGTTGTCGTTGCAATGAAAAGTCTGTGTGATATATGGGGCCTGCTATGCCTAGTAAATATATCTGATTATATGAAGGCGAATGAGTGTGGGTGAGTGGTATGTTTGGTAATAATTGAATACCTCCAAACATCTGATTATATCTGATTATATCTGCTTATATCCAGCGACTGTCACATGATACAGCACTCCAAATTGAACCACATCTGCAGACCCGGGTAACTTCCGCATTGAGATTGACGCGCTTTCCAAACAGGAAGTTCTTAAAGCGGCGCGTGCCTGCCTGTTTAGGAGGAGCCTCTTCTTTTGGTGCTGCACACAGATTCCAGTTTAGGAAACTGTTGTTTGTCTCGACACGTGCGCTGTTGTGAATTTTGGGCTATTGTTCGCTGAACACTGCCTAGGCTTGGTGCTCTTAGCATTTGTCGACTGAATGCCTCCAACTCTTATCTGGTAAAAAATCAGAAACTGAAAATTGAATTTTTATGTTTATTTGGAGTATTTATATTTATACAATGTTATATTTTGAATATAAATCATTTTGCTTATTGAAATATTTGTAAATTTCATCACCAATAAAAACTGATGAAGTTATTGAAACAATCAAAACCAAGTCGTTGATCAACAAAGATTCTGTTTGAAATATATTTTGTAACAACGGCAAATAAATAATCAATAAGTTGGCAGATAATACAGAAATAATCGATAAATTGAAAAATTTATTTTTGAAAAACCCAATTTTGAAAATTGATTTCTTTGAATGTTTGCAACCTAATGCATTCCAAAGATCAAACAAAATAAACGTGGTAAATGTCATTGTTGTATCTCTTTTGCTAAATTCCAAATCAAACGACATCTCTTTGTAGTAGATAAATAAGGTCCCCAAAATTGTTATAAATGATTTTAGCAAAATACGCTTAAAAATATATCCCGTAATAATAACATTATCGTTCTTCTTCCTAGGGGGCTGATTCATTATATCTTTATCAACTTCTTCAACACCTAATGACTGAGCGGGAGGACCGTCCATAATAATGTTAATAAAAAGAATCATCATTGGATTCAAAGGATTGGGCAAATTGAACAATGTTGTAATGGAAATCAAACCCAATGCAGCAATAGATGTAGACAATTGAAAACAAAGAAAATTTTGGATGTTTTGGAAAATAGCTTTACCTTCTTCAATCGCTTTTAAAATGGTGTTAAATTCATCATTAACTAGAATCATGTCTGCAGCTTCCTTAGCTACATCTGTGCCATTTTTGCCCATGGCAATACCAATATCTGCTAATTTTAGAGCAGGAGCATCATTAACACCATCACCTGTCATAGCAACAATATCACCTCTCTTTTGTAAAGCCTTTACAATTTTTACCTTATGCTGAGGAGTTGTTCTGGCAAAAATTGAAACATGATTGATAATCCGCGATAATTCAAACTCGTTTAAATGATCTAATTTATCACCTGTCAATATACTTGTTTCTGGATTAATCAAGGGCATCCCTATTTGCTTAGCTATATTGTAGGCAGTGATTTCACTATCACCAGTTATCATTATAACATGAACACCACCAGATATGAATTTAGAAATACAACTTGAAACATTTTTTTTTGGCGGATCGTTCATACCAACAAACCCAACAAAAACAAAGTCATTTGAAATTATATCTGATTCAGCTTTAAAGTTTAAATTATCCTTAAAGGCCAATGCAATCACTCGAAGACCATTGTTTTGCAAATTATTTGACATTTTATTAATTTGAAAAATAGCGTCAGGAGTTAATTTTTTGATTTCTCCATTTTTGGTTAAATAAAACTTGGAATAGGATAAGATTTTTTCAATGGCACCTTTAATATATGTTATCGGTTGATCAGGGTTGTTTGAAGATATGCAACTATCAGAATAATTCTTAAAAGAAATGGCCTGGAATTTTCTGGTTGAATTAAAAGATAATTCATTCAACTTAATAACAGAATCTCTTAAATCATTAAAAGAGTTGTTTGAGGAGGTAAATTGGTTGATAATATTAATTAAAGCAATATCAGTAGGGTTACCAACAAACGCATCAATTTCCTTTGAGTATTTGGAATTGTTGCAAATATTAGCAATTTGAATTAACTTTTGAATATCAATGTGATTGTTATAGTATTTGTTATAATAGCTGTTATTCGTACCATGGTTATGACTATGACTATGACTATGACTAGTTTTGGGATAAATATCAATATAGTCGTTGAACATGTCTGGAGACCAAATTTTAGTGATTGTCATTTGATTTTGAGTTAAGGTTCCAGTTTTATCGGTACAAATAACATTAACAGAACCCAAAGTTTCAACACTATTTAGTCTTTTGACTATAGCCTTTTGATTGGCCATTCTCAAAACACCCAAGGCTAAAGTAACAGTGACAATTATTGGTAAACCTTCTGGAATAGCAGCCACTGCTAATGAAACCGAAATTTGAAACATATCTAACCAATTCTTGCCTTGAATAATACCAATCAAATAAATGATTGATATTATAATAAAACTATAATAGGTTAACTGATTACCCAAGTTATCCATTAAATTTTGCATTGGAGTTCTTGGTTTTTCGATATTTCCCATTAGCTTACAAATGTGACCAAAAACGGTTTTATAACCAATTGCAACAACAATACCTGAACCATGACCTTGTGTAACTAAAGTACCCATATAAGCTATATTCGATCTTTTGTTTATTGGAATAGATGAGGAAGGAGAGTTGGCCAGAATTGTTGAAGAATCCTTCTTTAAGGGTTTATTTTCCCCAGTTAAGTTTGATTCATCAATCAATAAATCAACAGAGTTTATAATTCGTATATCGGCAGGAATTCTATCACCTTGACTGAAAAAAACTAAATCACCCGGAACAAGATTATTAGCTAAGATTCTTTTATTGACGTTATTTCTTTTCAAATTGCAGTAGCTTGGAATTAGTTTATTCAATTCTTTTAAACTATTTTCACTTTTAAATTCTTGAATAAAACCAACAGTTATTACTATTATAATAGCTAGAAAAATAGATATCGAGTCGTGGTAGTTGCCCATTGCAAGAGATATTAGAGAGGAACATATCAATAATAAAATGAGTTTATCTTCAACAAACTGATTTAAAAACTTTAATAATATGGGAGGGATTACAATTTTTTTTTTCTTTTTTCTGTTACTTTTATTCATACCATTAATAACATTATTATTATTATTTCCATTAACACCAATATTTGAATCAATATCTTCATCTTCACTACCCGAGGGATTAGATATATCATTAACTCCATAAATAGATTGCAAATAAGAGATCTGAGAAGAAGATGATAAACCACTAATCGGATCAGAATTGTAATCTTTTATGGTTTGCTCGACTGATAAAGTTGCATATTTCAAAGAAGGTAAGTTGACATTAGAAGGGGAACTTGAACGATTGATGGAATCAACAGAACCTATATCGGCATTACTTGGTGACAAGTAGGGATTATCAGTCATGGCCCAAAAATAAAGAGTACTGGAGTCGCAACGATTTGTTTGATGGATATATTATGGAAAAAGACACAATTGACAATTTGCAAATGAGATGTAATCGACAAATGGAAAAACTCAAAGCGCAGCACGAGTGGCGCCAAATTAAAGGCGACTCAAAAGTCAGGTGCAAGCAAATAAGGTCCTGTTTTGAGCCCTGTAGTGCGGGTGTGGTTAGAGGTTCCGCTTTTGTGTTGGTCAGATCTTGCTTAAGAGCCTTTTGAGAAGAGTGCAGCTTTCAGCAGGGGGCTGCGTTGATCCGTGTTTCTGGAATCATACTGACTATTTGCACAGTTCATAAAGGGACTTCAGCATTGCGATATGGTGAAGCACTCTCTCACTATCTTAGTTCCTAGAGTAGCAGTGCTTGAAATAGACATCTGTATATGAGACAGTCCTGTCAGATATTATTCAATTGTGTAATACCGCCACCGTACTGATGGTCCTGTAGCACAAATCTGTTGTCAGGGAAACTGAGACAGAGCAAAAGCCGAGTGCAACTAGCTCTTTACTCAAATGCCTAAGTTGTTTCAGTTTTGCTGTCAAAACTGAAACAAAACAAATAGTTTGAATTGCAAATCGAAAAACGTATAGTGCTAATGTAATTATCTACTGGCACCTGGGGAATATCATAGAATGTATTGCTTGTCCTATCAACACACTGGTTTTCCAACAGATAAAATGTTTGATTCCAGAATTACTAATGTTATGTATTTTCTGAATAGATATCTTAGAAGCGTTTTATACAATTTCCAGACCCAGATGTACAAGTTTTTGGTCAGTCATCAGCAAATGGCGTTTTACCTGTTGCATCCAGCATCAGCAGCAACAAAATCACCTATCATCTTGACTCATAACATGTCTGCGGGTATATGCATATACCTATGCACGACCTCAACAACTAAATAATCACAACCAAAGTCAAAAATCAAACACTTTTCTAAATTTATTGATATTTTTTTATTCATGGCTTGTTAATTCCAATAATCCAAACACAAAAAAAACAGTAAAAAGGAAAAAGCAAAAAAGACAGAAAAAAATCACTGTACCAAGCCAAATTATCTAGATAGAGTTTGCAGCTATATAATTCAAGTTCAAATCCAGCCACAAAAGTTTTAGGAACTATATTATGTTTTTATTTTTATTAACAAGATAATTATTGGATAAATCAAATGATTGCAAATTAATAAGATTATCTAAATTTTCAATACTAGAAATTAGATTGCATGATAAACTTGGATATTGCAGATTTAATAAATTTGGTAAATTTTGAATAGTATATAGATAATTGTATATAAATTCGACAATTTTAAATTAATCAAAGATAATAAATTTTCAATTTTAGAAAGATTATGATGAGATAGATACAAATTTTTGACATCGTTAAGATTGATAATTAGCTCGTTTTTTCGGCAAATATTTTGACCATCAGTTTTGTCAACTTTCAAACAACGGAATAAAGATAGCAAAGTAAAATATTGAAAAGATTTGTTTTCAGATAATGCAAACACTAACTTTTTGTTAAGAAGTAGTACACCAGCCTCTAGATTAACTCATGGGGAAGATTGTTAAAAGCCTCAATGATTCTACCGTTCTTTTGTCTGCCACCAAAGAAGACATTGGAATCAGCAGCGGCTTTAAAAAAAGACCTCTGCACCTCACAATAAAGAGAGAGAGAAGGAGAAAACTGGTAAGAATGAAACATTAAAGCTTAAGCGCCAAGATGAGCCTTTATATGAATGTCCACTTTCCGGTTCTCTCCTTCAATTGAGTTTGCTTGTACATGCTTTCTGCATGATGACGCAATAATACCGAAAAAGTGCCTGATGCACGTGTGCTACAGGCGAGTTCCGGTGTATCACACGTTCTGGAAGCCGACAAGATGATGTTGATTACTGGTTGGAGGAAATTGCAGATGCTAAGTATGAACACCAGCAAGATAGCTTCCCTATATAGACAATTTAGATATAGCACAATGGAATTTCTAGACGATAAGTGATTTTACTTACTTTCAATTCAACTCATTAACTATTTCTTTTCCCAAATTTTGAATCTTATAGGATTTAGTAACTAAATTTTCATTCAATACCGATAGTGATTCGATATAATTGGTTATAACTTTATTGATTAAATTGAATCGGAGATTCAACAAATTTCTTTTCAAAACAGACTGAAAGATTAGACTGAAGTTTTTGTTGACCAAATTTATTCCATAATTCGACCAACTGTGTAAATCCATTGAAAGAAGAGTCGACAAATCACTGTTATTATTGTGACTTAATGAATTGCCATTTTCGTCATTAATGTAATCATCAAATATATTTTCATTTAATATTGGGTCTGTTAAATTCTTAGGAAAGGAATTGATCACCAATAATATGTCGTTGAACTCCTCGCTTTTTGAGGAATTAATTTTTGTATTATTTGAAAAAATACTTCCAGAATTGTTACTTTCAAAATCCTTCGATGATACGTTAGACTTGTCATTTGATTTGTGATTGGAATCAATTTCTTCAATAAGATTATCAAATTCAGTTCTTTCATCAATTTTCCCATTCAAATCATTATAATTGTTATCATTGCCTTGGATATCAGAATTGCTCTTATGAATATTGTGATAGTTCTCATTATCAATATTGTTATTACTATCATTAGGAAATTTAATGAAAAATTTGCTAAATGGGTTATCATTTTCTTGCGTTTCTTTTTTAATAATTGTTTCGGCGGTTAGCTTATCTGTTTTCGCTTTAGAATTCGACTTTTGGCGCTTGACACTTTTATTGTGGTTAATTGAATCATTGGTATTCTTGTCTTTAATATGTTTTCTTTGCCTTTTTGTTGAAGAGTTATTGGATGACATTGGAAGTAATTGAAAACAAATAAATGAATTAATTATTTAATTTAATTTAAAATATAAAATCAGCAAAGAATGAAGAAATTGAAAAAACAAGAAAAACAAGTGACAAGTCCGCCTTTTCTATAAAATATCGAGAAGTCTTATAAGGTAATTTGTAATATTAACAAACCTTTCAATGAAACACTTTCCGGTATAATGTTTTTAACTGCTTTTAATAATGTGATATCTTAAATTCAATTGAAAATTAAAATTCAAAACATCTTTAGATTTCTTTAAAGTATAACTGTATAATGTAAGGCTTTCTTTTTTTATCATTCTCAGAAAAATTCTGGAAGTGGGAAATTTCAGAGTGGGACTGTTTGTGAACTGGATGAGCTTTTTTCGTTGTTTGTACACAGTCGTGCTCTGGCTCTGCAACCGGTGGGACTGGGACGTTTTGACAAACCGAGGCTTGAACTGCTGCAAAAACCACTCTTCAAGCGGGAGCATTCCTGCCTTGTGTCCGAAAAAAGCCAGCACGACTGCCATGCCTCTGCCCAGCGTGTTTATTGGCTGGATTGAATAGACCCATACATCAAGCGATGTTTTTGCTGTATTACTAATTCAAATCAAACTAACATATGGTGCACTATGTGTTGCAAACAATATAAATACATCCAGGTTTCCTCCACTAATTCTGGCTTTTCGATTCTATTTTCACTATTATCTCTAAGATCTTTATAGGATACCTTGCTTACGAAATTAAATCTGGTGTTGATTAGATATGTCTTGTTCTTGTGTTTGCTCTAGTTCTGGTCCTGGTAATTCATTGGAGGGCTCTTCCTGTGGTAAGGCTAAGCCAGAGGTTCTCTCTAATGTTGTTGATTGCTGCAAAAACTGCTGTGAACTGATTTGCGATGATAGCTCAGCTGGCGAGAAAGAAAAATGTGCTGAAGTTTGCAAAAAATTGTGTGCTGAATGTTGTCAAAAATGCTTTGAAAAATGTTGCAACAATTCATCAAATGAAAAATTCCAAGAGTTTTGCGATAACTTCTGCAAAGAGTTTTGTGAAAAGTTTTGTAGCAGTTACAACAATCTTTCAAAGGATTCTGTTCAAGACTTTTCTCAAAAGTTCTGCGACGAATTTTGCAATGATTTTTGCAACGATTTTTGCCAAAAATATGGTTGTTAGTTAGTTGATATATAATTTTATGAAAATAATATTTTATTATTCACTTTTTGTTTTTAGTTAATCACTATTTTTAAAATCTCTTCAAATACAGATTCTCTAGGAAGATCATTCTATTCTTTCATCGATATGTTGATTAAAAAAGAACAAAAAGAAATCTTAATTTTTTTTCTAGTCAATATCTATTTTAGTTACCTTTATTCTAAGTTGAATAATAAATGTAAAGCTATATTGTCTATTATTTAGTCATTTGAAGTAGGATGTTGATGACTGAAGCTATTGCAATTGCAATTTGACATTTTCTTGATTTGATTAAATTTTTCAAATAATCAGTGACTTTGTGTTGCGTTTCTGTTTTCACTCTTCAGCCAAAAAAATCGATGGTTTATAATAAAACATAGGTTTGTTACAAATTTTTCCAACAAGCGCATTTCAAATGAAATATTAAAGTAATTTGAAAGGCTTATTTGAAATTGAACATATATATTGCAAAGATGGCCTTTGAGGTTTGATAGACCTTTATCGAAAATTACTACAGTGCATTAGCAAACAATTAAAAAAGTGATATCTTTATTTGACTATATTTAATAAGAAATTCCCTATTTAATCCCTAAATAATATATTTTGAAGTTAGGATGATCATTCCCCTTTGGAGCTTTATAAAGTTTTGTTATCATTGTGGAGCTTATCAGCAGCTTTTTGTGTATTTGACTTCTCAGAGTTTGGTTGAACAGCACGACTAACAGAATCAGCAGCATTGGAGGCCTTTTCTTTGGTTTTTTCACCAAAAGTTTTTTGAGATTCTGGTTTGGCCTTTTCGTGAATCTTTTGAGAGAAATCTTTTCTTCCTTGGTCAGACATTGTAAAGTAGGTTTAATTTGGTTGTAAAATAGATTTAGTTCGGTTGTAAAATTTTCAATTTAAAGCAATTAATAAAGCAATATGATAATCTTAGTTATTAAGAAAAGAAAAGCTATTTTCAAGATTGATGGAATTCAGTGGGCTTTTATAAGAAAAAAGTAATTGAATTGTAGAATAAAATTTGGAAAGAAGTTTTAAAGTGAGAATAGAAAACTTGCTTGAGTTGAGCGTATAATTAGCAATCCAGAATTATAGAAAACGTGGAATTGAGTAACAGTGTTAACATCTGTTTAGAATTGTGAATTTACTACAAAATTTTGTTGGATTGCTTTGTTGCTTTGTTGCTTTATATATTATCAATTACATAGTGTTAATAATTTTTATGAAGTGTATTGCTTAAATTGAACTGTTTAACAGTATTGAATTATTTTTTCTGTATTTTTTTTGTTGAGTTAATAGTATGATGAGTATAACAGATTTGATGAGTCTAATGGATTCGATATTCAAAATTCAAAATCAAAAGTGGGCTCTGTGGGGGGCATTTTAAGTTCTGATATTTTGAAGTGTGGAGGTTTTAAAGTTTTTAAGATTTTGGTAGACAGTATGTTAACAATGCCTCTGAACAGCAAGAGAGATATGTATTAGCTGAGCAATAAATGATTGACTGATTGGATAGTCGCAATTGATAGAGACAGAAAACACAAGCCTTTTCTGTCAGTAAAGAGTGATAGTTGAATGGCTTAGATTGTGTTTGATTCTTTTTTGAGGTGTGATAATTTCCAAAATTAGCACCGAACCACAAAACTAAGGGATTTTTTGGCTGTTATAGAAGAGATGAAATAATAAGACAATCAAATGAAGGCTTAACTATTGTTTCAATAGAAAAGATAATAAACAATATAAATAACACGAGAAATTAAAGTGGATTTGATTTTTTTAAAGAAATAATATGTATAATTATAATTATAATTAAAATGAGAATGAGGATGAAAATAAATGGAGAAGAAATGGCTTTTGTTTTACTATTAAATTATTATTTTAATTTAATTTTATGTGGTGTGATAAAACAAGAAGAACAAAGAAATGATAATGCCAAATTAATATCAGAAGTAATATCAAGAAATGAATATCCTGAATATAATGATTATAATGAGGCAGAATCAAGAATTGAGAAAATTATAATAAAAATCAATCAAATTTTTGGATACAAAAAGGAAGATGATATAGGTTGTTATAATGATTTTGAAGAAAATGACGAAAGAGAAAAAAGTCATAAATTCTAATAAATTCAACGAAACTATCAAACTTGAAAAGCGAAAAGGTGGCAGTAGAGGAAAAAGTGGAGGAAAAAGTGGAGGAAACTCCAAATCCAAGACCAAAAAAAAAATTGCAGCTGCTGGTGGTGTTGTTGCATCATCATCATCATCATCATCAAGATCTAATAGTACTAATTCAGCAACACAGATAACATTCTCAAAGTCTTATTTGATAACGTTGACAGTTGGGTCTGTAATTCTTTACTTAATTATGTAATTTTTTTTGTTTTCACCATTATCTATTAACCGTGAGATAAACCAAACCATCAATTCTGAGAAACATGAAAAAATAAATTACTAATTTGAATGTAAAATTGACTTTACTAAATTCATGTTATTTTTAGACATACAACGAATTAATTTCCAAATAGTGAAATTTAAACATTTTAAATTTTTAATTAAACAAACACTTATAACGTCACTTTAAACAAATTGGTGTAAATGAGCACATCTAGTTTTTCGCAACAAGCCCAGGTAAATAAGTTCAAATCTTCCATCACAATCATTGTTAATAATGCTAGCTAAAATCTTTGTGGCCAAAACCTTTGTGGTCAAGACCTTTGAAGCATTTGACGATTTCAAAATCAAATTTCCTGATTTTGCTTTACCATTAGCATGATTAAAAATTTGTTTTAATGAATTAATATTCATTCTCAATTGATGTAATGAAACATAAGGTTCAAATCTTCCTGCAAACCATCAATTTTATATCTTGTAGAATAATAAGCAATTAAAGCAATTAAACTAATATCACTATCTTCAGGAACTTTTCTATCAGTACCTAATTCAGATGCACTAGCATTATTCCAGTTAATAATTGCTGGCCAATTTAATGCATTAATTGATTCATGTCTTGTTAATCCTGTAAATACATTATAAATAGCAAATGGTTTATGAGCTCTTGACATATAATATATTGCCATTGAATATGTGGCACTATTCATTCCACCAGCTGATGCACCAATAGTAATAGTTGGAATGTTTAAACTTTTTTCCAATGGTAAAGTTGGATTATTATGGTCAGGAGAATTCATTGACATAAAATTATTTAAATGTTCAATAAATCCTGAATCTCTTGATTGCATTGGTTTTCTAATATCTTTATTATCAATTGCATCAGCAACAGGCCCAGTTAATTCAACAGCTTCAATGGCCCCAAACGCTTGTAAAGTTGCTAAGATTCTATTATTCTATCATTCTATCATAAACAACAGCTGTACCACCTTTTGAACATGACCTAAAGTTGTAATTCAACTAAAATATAAACCGCAAAGGGCTCTTTGATTTGGTGAGCCGGCATTCCGACCTCGCTGGGTTCGGAAGTACCGTCATCCGGAAATTTGGGTGATCGGAGAAACCGGTTTGGGGCTGTTCCGTGTCTATGGACTCTGCAGCAATCCGCAGCCAACGTCACGCCCCTTTCACGTGTGCGCGAGGCCGCCTGAGCGGTTTCCCCCTGAGGACAGTGAAATTTCACATTTCGGGATGAGAAAAATAAACAAACAAACGAAAACAGTGTTTTGATCGCCCATCCTGTTCTGATCAAATGGCTCTACGGTTGGAGTTTTTATGTGTTTTGATGTTTATATCTTGATGTTTATATCTGGAGGTTTCCATCTCTTCTTCTCTTCCATCTTTCTCTCACCTACCATCATAGACCATACTGCTCCATCGCTCTTCTCTGCTTTCTCAATTAGCCACACAGCTCATTTCCTTTCCTCTCTCGATATACCATCATTTTAATTTGATGCTGCCTTTCCATGGTTTGAAAGTTGCTTAATAATTTAACGTAACAAAACATTTCCAATTTCAATATCTATTCATATTGTCTTTCTGTTCTTAGTGTGCTTTCTTCATTTTGGATTTTTCCTCTCTGCTCTTTGTTCTTTGCCTGGTTTTTGTATATTCCTTATCCACATATTTATTTATTTACCTATTTATTTATTTATTTATTTATTTATTTATTTATTTATTTATTTATTTATTTATTTATTTATTTATTTATTTACCTGTTTATTGTTTATCATTTATTTGTTGTTTATTCTTTAAAATCTAACAACTAACAACCTTGTCAAAGCTATTTCCACATTACTTTATTGCCATTTTTTTTTTTCATTTACTTATTTTCAATCTCGCTTTAATCTTATTCTATTTATTGATTCTTTTGTCTCTTTAACCCATTCCTTCCTTTCTTATTTATCTCTTTCTTTTTTCAACTATTTCTTTCATCTTGATTTCCTATTTACTGACCAATTATTCTTACCCTTTAGCTAACTGTTTTGTTGGCCTTATGAATCCTAATTAACTCAAAAAAATTCTCAATAATGATTCAAAAAAACATAAATGAATTAAATAATCAGTTTATTAAAACCTTAAGTTATCCTTCTTCTTCAACAAAATCACAAAATAAAGACATACTAAACAATATAACAAATAACATCAACATTAAGAATAAACCCAAACCCACAACAACAACAACTACTACAACCACTACAACTACTACTGCAAATGCAAATTCCTCTTCAATTAATACAAATAATAATACAACTCATCAATTAAACCAGTTTAATTTATTGTCAAACAATGGCCATAATTCTTCCAATATTAATACCTTAACTTCTAAAAATAATAATAACAACAACAATAATAATAACAATAACAACAACAATAATAATAACAATAATAACAAAAATAATAATATTAATACCAACAATAATACCAATAACAATGAAGACTTTAAATTCAATCCAAAAATTAATCCTCAAAATAACTTTGTCAAAATTAAACCCTTAGATCCAAAATTGACAAACAATATCGAAAAAGTCATAAAATCCGTTAACGATGCTAACAAAAGAGTCTCCAATATACAAAATATCACCACTAGTTCCTACTCTAAAAAAATTAAAAAAAACTTTGTGGGCCCTTGGAAACTAGGCAGAACCTTAGGAAGAGGCTCTACTGGTAGAGTTAGACTAGCAAAAAACTGCAAAACTGCCCAACTAGCTGCTGTCAAAATCGTACCCAAATCAAACATCCTAAAATCAAACACAAATGGCCAAAACAATAACAGCATCAAAAACAATTACGGAATCGAAAGAGAAATCCAAATCATGAAACTAATCAACCATCCAAATATCATGGCCTTATACGACGTCTGGGAAAACAAAGGCGAACTATACCTAGTACTTGAATACATAGAAGGTGGTGAATTGTTTGATTATCTTGTCAAAAAGGGCTCTTTGCCCGAAAACGAAGCTGTCCATTACTTTAAACAAATTGTAAATGGCGTCAACTATTGCCACTCCTTCAACATTTGCCATAGAGACTTGAAGCCAGAAAACTTACTCTTGGATAAACACCAAAACATCAAAATTGCTGACTTTGGTATGGCTGCTTTTGAAGTACGTGATAAACTTTTAGCAACTTCCTGTGGTTCTCCCCATTATGCTTCTCCCGAAATTGTTGCTGGTGAAAACTATCATGGTGGGCCCTCTGATATTTGGTCCTGTGGTGTTATATTATTTGCTTTATTAACTGGTCACTTGCCCTTTGATGATCCAAACATTAGAAAACTATTGTTGAAAGTTCAAACTGGCAAATTCACTATACCGCCGGAACTATCTCCCGAAGCTAAAGATCTAATTTCAAAAATGCTAAAAATAAAACCAGAAGAACGTATTAAAATCGACGATATCTTGAAACATCCTCTTTTAAAAAAGTATCCAAATATAAAATTGAAAGGAATAAGCAACTACTATAACTCTAACAATGGCCGTAATAACAATTTCGACTATAATAAACCTCCGATTCCTAAAGAAATTTTAAAAAAACCCGTCAAATTCCAAGATATTGACCGAGAAATACTAAAGGGTCTTCAAGTCTTGTGGCATGGTGAAGAAGAAAATGTCATTGTATCAAAATTGACATCAAACGAAGAAAATAGTGAAAAGTTGTTTTATCACTTGTTAATTAAACATAGAAGGGATCATCCTGACAATGATGATGATATGTTTCATACCAAAAATAACTCAAACAATAATTATGGAAACCAAAATAATAACAACAATAACTACCATAAAAATCATGATGCCAATCACAGTAATTATAACTACAAAAACTATAATAATGACTACAAAAATCATTACAATTCAACCACTAATAATACAGATGATAAAAACATCTCTGTTAAAAAGGTTGTAAATAGGAAATTGCAGAACCAAAAAGTTATAAAACAGTTGAATGATTCTTCTATCACTGCGCAAGACTTGATAAAACAAAAAAAATTAACCATTACACATTCCAAGAGCATAGTAACAACCACAATAGTAGATGAAAATGGAAACAAAAATGTTATAATTTCAACAGAACCAATTCCCAAGTCAACTAGAATGCGATCCTCTTCCTCTAAAAAACTAGCTCAAATTAAGAAAGATTATAAAAGATCTGGCGGAAAAACTTCTAAACCAAAATCAAAAACAAAAGATCATGGTGGCAAGGTTGCAATATCCGCTTCTTCTTCCTACAGAAGAGCCGTATCTTTTAATACAAAAGATTCACAAGGTAGAGTAAAAAGCAGCACAAGCATTTCAAAAAAATTACATTTACAACAGCTGCAGCAACACCTACTGGATCAAGTACAAGGAAATGTACCTCCTTTACCAGATAATATATCCAATGAATTAAGTTTTATGAAGGGCCATTCTAAAAGAGATTCGGCCAATGCATTTACTATTCCTACCAACTTTGATGATATTTTATCAATTTCTCAAAGTCCTTCAAGATCAAGTATGGATACTCCCAATAAAAAAATCAAACTATCAACTGCAGATGAATTTTTTAATGGCCATAACTCATATATTGATCTGGATCTTTCAAATACAAGCGAAATAGGGGTTAATATCAAAAGGCTTTCAATTGGCTCATCTTCAAGCAAAAGGTCTAGCTTCAGATTATCTCTTACAAATAAAAGAAATTCTATGCCTGGGAAAACGAAACGCAACTCTAGATCTTATATAACAACCAAACAAACCTCCAAAAGTCCTGCAAAAGACTATTTAAATCAACCTACTTTCAACATGCCTCCTCCTAATAACTTGACCGGACTTAATTGGTCTGCAAAAGAGAATCCTCTCACATCAAAAGATTTTGCTGCTTTATGTGAACATGCTTTTGGTTTTAATATTGAAAAAAACTCAAATGAAAATCACAAGATTCTGAAATTTGATAAAAATAAAAAAGAACTTGAACGTCTAAGAAAGGAACAAGAAGATAAAAAAGAACAGGAGAGAATTGATGCAATTAAGAGAGCGGAGATGATGGCTCAAATGTTAAAAGAAAAAGACGAAGAAGCAAGGCTATTGAAGATTCAATATGAAAAATTACTAAAAGAAAAAGATTTAGCATCAAGCGATCAACGCAGAGCTATATCAAGCCCTCTACCCTCAAATTCTGAAGAAGAAGAAGAAGCATCAAGTTCTACAAAAGAACCTGGCTTAATATCAAAACTGGCCAACCAAAGAAGAGCAATTAGTGAAAATAAATATCTGAAGATTGCTCAGAACACTGATTATAAAAAGCCCAAAGTCAAATTTATGGTTTCAGAAACTTCTAATGGCAATGATTCCAAAGACATGACTGGTTCAACAACTTTGATCAATGAATTTAGCAATGTATCTCTTAGAAACTATATGGAGAAACCTAAAACAAATAGGTTACCTCCAGAAACTTCAACTGATTTAATAATTGAAGAAGATGATATTTATGCCGATGCCCAAGAATCTCTTACTCAGGTGTTTCCTGGTTACAGCTCTAGATCAAATTTTGTTAAATACAATCAAAAAATCAATTCAAACAAATCCAGCTCGAATCAGAATAATGATTTCCTAAATTCAGGTGTGCTTAAAGAAGAAGAAGGTTCTCTGCAAACTACTATCAAAAATAATAATACTTTATCTCAACTTCATGCATCGAGCAAATCAACTAATCAAGTTTTAATTTCAAAACTGGTTGCGGTTCTGCCTGATAAAAATTCAAGCTCTTCAGATAACAAGGAAATAGACGAATTAACCAAAACCCTTGAGGTGACAACTTTGGATCCTACAAAACTGAAAGATTCTGGATCGCGTCAAATACTGTTGATTCCTTACAGAGAAGCACCAAAAGCCCCTATGAGTCCCACAGCAACAAACATTGACTCAAATACAGTGAATGCTAATAGCAGTCATGGCTCTTCAGTTATTCAAAATGTTGAAAATAAAAGGATAACAATGATTGGGGATTCAATAATGACCAAACACATTACTACTAATTTTGGCAATACCGGAAATAAAGGTAAAGATTTGACTGTGAAATTACGACCACAATCATATAGCGCTGAAACAGCACCAGCAAAAGGTTCTTTAAACAATCAAAATCCTATAGAAAAAGTTAGAATAGCTTCTTCTGTTGCACAACCAAAGCAGAGTTGGTTTTCAAAAGTAATTAATAATTTAGTTTCGTCTGGATCTTCAAATGAATCGAAATCAATTGAAACATTTTTGGCAGCTGATAAATTGGTCCCCATAATTAGAGATTCTTTAAATACTCGATTAAAAGAAGGGACAGTTTCAAAAGTAAAATTTGAACCTAAAAATAATACTATCAACGGCGTTATTCCAGCCAAAGTTGCTCATGGAAGATCATTGAAGTTCAAGTTACATATTAAGCCTTTGGCCACTACAAGCAAAGATGAGCTGACAGTTAGATCAATTGTAACCATAAGTAAGGCTAAGGGATCACTGAAATCATTTCAAACTTTGGTTTCGGCTGTTGAAAAAATAATAGAAAATGAAGAAAAAAATGCTAAAACTAATTAAAGATAATTTTCTGTAATAAATTTAATAAGAATTTATATGTCATTATATTAAAATAAATGACAGTAACTATAATTTTAAGACAGATATTTTGAAAAATTGCTTGTTTTTATAATTTTTATGTTTTTACCTTTTTACATTTTTACCTTTTTACTTTTTGTATATTTTTACTATTGTTTTGATGTTTTGATGTTTTTATTGTTTTAATTGTTTTTATTGTTTTTATTATTTTTATTGTGTTTATTGTTTTTGTTGTTTTTATTGTTTTTATAAGTATTTATCAATTCATTTAGAACTGTTTCTTTTTTGAAAAGATAATTATGATCTAAATTTTTATTGAAATAATACCTATTTTGTTTAATATTAAAAATTTTACCTTTCACCTTCTTTTTATTAATTTTTATTAGTATTTTATCTATTCAAAACGTTTTTATATATTTAAAGCATAAACAAAACCTTTTTTGTGGTAAATAATCTAATCATATTTCATTATTCAATTATTTTATCCTTTTTTAATAATTCCAAAAAAAACTTTAAAACTTTAAAACTTTTTAAAGGTTTTTAAAATTGTTTTTTTTTTCAGTCTAAATTTTTATTTTATTTTATTTTAATGAATAAATCAATTATCTTCGTTTAGTGAAGTATGTTATCTATTATAAAATTTCAACTATTTTATCATCGTCACTATCAGATTCTTCATTGTAATCATTAGAAATAGTGTTTTGATTCAATCGAGTTTTTATGTCGTCCTCTTCATCTCTCATTAATAATTGAACGATTTTATCACACAATTTTAAAATTTTTCTATTATTTGAGATTTTATGCAATTCTCTTATAATAGGATAAATTGATTTTCTGTTTCTGAGATAGATTCTAACAATTTTAGTGGTTAACAATAACAAAATTGATTGAAGGTATTGAGATAAAATTTCAAAATCGGTTTCAAAGTTTTTCTCATCTTCAATAAATTGCAAGTCTGTTGGTAAGTTCATTTCTTCATCAATATCAAATTTAAACTTTGAAGAAATTAATGGGTTTAATAAATAAGTTAAAAAATCGTTGGTTGGTGAATCAATGTCGTCTAACTCATCTGTATCAACTGTTTCATTAATATTAAGTAAATTTTGATGAATCTCAGTATTAAATAGCAAATTCTTTAAAATGGATGAAGCTGCTAATCTCCTTAATTTTGAAAATTTTGAAGGGTCGGAAAAAATTAAAAATTTAAACAAATTTTGAAAATTATTTTCACTGAAAAAATCTAAGTTTAATTTTGATATTGAAGCATTAATGAAAACATATGACAAGTAATCATGTTTTTGATCGTTTTTCAAATAACTATCCAATAAAACATCCAATTGTTGATGAGATAAATTTAAATCTAATTTGAAATTTCTTTTCTTATCAAGTTCATCAATTATATTTTCAGCCTCATTATCGGATTCCAGTTCGTTTGGATCATCGTCGAGAGAGTGATTTGGGAAAGAATGCTGATTGTTTCGAAGATCAATATTTCTTGTGGAGTGATCATAATTTGATAGTGTTAGATTTGATAGTAGCATACACATCAAGTCGGTATTTTTATTATCAGAATTAATTTGATGAATTAGATAATGAATATAATCATTGTTATCAGTGGTTGGTTTATGTTCCTGATATAAATGAGAAAACTTGAAATTCAAAATAATTTTTCTAACATTTATATTATCAGCCAAGTTTATCAAACAGGTCAATGAGTCTTTTTGATTGAGGAAACCCTTTTTGGTTGAAATCAAAATTAAATCGCAAATTGGTTGGAAATTATTAGAGTAAAATAAATGTTTTTGCAAATTATTATTTGAGGTGAAAGCCAAAACATTCTGCAAAGCCAATGTCTGGACAATTTGGTTGTCGCTATGCAAAAAACCAATTAATTCTTGAGCAGACATTAAGTGGAAATCTGTTGGTGGTTCTCGAAACAGATGATGAAGATTTTGAAACTGGGTTCAAAGAAATATTTGTGCAATTTTTTTCAGGGAAGGTGTCTGGATTAGAGAAATATCGCGGAGATATTTGAATTGTCGCGGAGATAAAATGTACGTACCGGAAATAAAGAAAACCAACAATTCTTAAGAGTTCCGTCTTAGGTCATCAACCGACCACAAACCGGTTCTCATTGCAATTCATCCAACACCCATAAATACCTCCCTGCAGCAAGATGTGGGTTTTGAAGACAGTGCTGCTGCTTCTCCAAACATCAAGAACTGTTTCAAATATTGGTCTCAGCTCAAAGCTCAATTAATAATAGATCAAATAGGTTTAGTAAGTGCCAATTCTTCGTGTTATTTAGTTCAAACTGGTTTTTTACTTATGATCCAGCATCAGTTTTTCAAACAAATCACAATCTAGCAGCTTTTATTTCCATTTATTACAACTTTTGGACATCAAATCATTTTGCATGTATCCCTAGAAGGTCTGATTTTTTTAACTTTTGTTTTATTTGTAAATACTATTACAGAATAAAACCCTTTAATCATTATAAAGAGATGTGGTTGCTCCAATTTTTTTAACCGGCAATTTTTCAGATGCCCTTTACCACAATTAAATGGTGTGCATTTTTACAAAAAATCTAAATGTTTTCCAAAAACTTTATCACTAAATGGTTAAGTCATAATATTCAAAAATAATTTTGTTGCTTTATTACTTTATGATTTTAATTTGACTGAATCTATTTGCTCAAAAAATTGTGTTGGCACTGTTGTTATGTTTGACTTTTTAGTTTTCTTGTCTCTGAAGTTTTTTATTATATTATAATAGAAACAACAAATTTTTGGTGGTTTCAAATTAATATTTCATAAAGATCGCTCATCCAGACTTGGTTTTTAATCAAATACAGCAGAGTGTGAAGAATCAAAACTAGTTTTCAACTAAAGTTGGAACGAAATAATTTCACAAGAATCAAAATTCACCAATATTTACTTTTCAAAAAAAAATACTTGTTTCCAAAATCGAAAATCGGTATACAATTAATATTGGCGGTAATTTAAAAGTCCTTATTATCTAGAGTAGCTTGATAACAGGAAAGACGAGTTTTCTTAGTTCCACAACAATAAATTGTTTGGTTATAATTTTGTTTAAATATTCCGTTTCCAATACTCAACAAAAAATAATTGAATATTTGTCATTGGGTGTTTTTGCTTTTTCTTTTCAAAATCTCTCGTTTTTCCAGTTGAACGTTTTTGCATTAGTTTTGACAAAGTTGCATGTTCAGGTTGAATCAAGAAGGTTTTTGGATACTAAAAGTTACCTTGGACTATAATTCCAAATTATGAACAGATGATTTTTCAGCACTGGGGTGGACACATTCTTATTTTAATATTGGTTTTCCTAGTTCGGTACACATCTTCAAAATTTGAAGATGATTATCAAAAGTACCAACCATTAGTAGATTATTGCTAGATTGATAGTGAAATTTGTCTTATCAAAACTCAACACTCAAGCTCAGCATTGTCTTAGCGGTCTACCTGTTATCATCTGTTTTTGAATACATTCAAAAATTTTAGCACTGTAAAAAAAATGACCAGAGGACCAGGTATCTAACGATGAAAAAAGTATACTAATATTATAAATAAAAATTTATACCTATTCAAAAGTTTTGAAACGGGGTATTATGAAAGAATACAGTTTAGTTTGTGATGGCTTCTAGAAATAGTACTAAATGAAATTAGTTTTGCTATAAAAAATTTCTTATAATTGAAGTTTTTCTATTTGGATGAAGAGAAAAAAAAAACAATGCTCAGATTGAAAATGGTAATTATTGGGAAATATAATAAATTCTGTGATGAAATAAAGCCAAAAAAACATAGATATCAGCTTTAAACCATAAAACTTATTGCTTTTCTAGTGAAGTTTGATATTTCCTAACTTTTCCGAGTTCAAATGGATCTTTAACAAATATAAAAATTCCAAAAATTATAATACTGATTTAATATCTATTTTCAAATCTGAAAGAATATATAATAGTGAGCAATTCATTACTCAAAATTGAAGATTGAATCAAGTCATTAAATTGAAAAAACTAAAGTCGTTATAGAATCAGAAAAAAACCACAGCTTATAATGGAACCAAATTTTATTTTTAACAACTTTCCAAATAATAATTTAATTTATCATTTGACTCTTTCACAACAATCAATACATGGCAGACAATCAACTCCCTCAACCAAAAGATCCATTACACCTTCAAATGTTATCTACTTGAGAACAAATGATTTCAGAGTGAAGGCACAGTTTTTGATAGATGTTTTGCTATTGAATGAGTTTAATCAGATCATTGAAGATCAAAACTTATTGATAGGCACTAAAATATTGTTTGGGGTTTCGTTGTCAAATACAACAGGTTATCATCGTTTTGAATTTGGTGATTTAGGTATTATGAGTACTGGCAGATATAAATTAAGATTTACTCTTTCAAAGTATTTCTCCAATCAGAATCCCATTGTAATCAAATTTTTTGATTCAAATGTGTTGGTGGTTTATTCTTCAAGGACTTATTCTAAAGTTATTAAGAACAAAAACAATTAAAAAATAAAGTAATGGCAGGAGGGTCGTAGCTAATAGAAAAATGACATAAAAAGGGGAAAACATAACTGCTTTGAATATGAAGTGAGTTTTCAATCTGTGAGTCTGATTATTTTTTTTTTACTCTTACTTTTACATCACAAAAATAAATAAAAAAACACAAAGCATATAGAATAATTTATGATTTATCAACAAAAAATATTTGTAGTTCGCTAAATCAGTTATATGATCTCGGCTTGAAAAATAGTTGACTATTTTAAGGAAAAGGGACAAAGTAACTCTATGAAATATAAGTCTATTGATTTTTAAATTAAAAAAATCGAATAAACAATACGAATAATAATAAGATATAAACTAATATAGTGCCCAAAAAAACAAAAAAGGATTATATAAAAACCAACAGTTATATTTTACTAAATTAAAAAAATTGAGAGTTAAAAGGCAAAGTGAAGCATTGCTTTGGTAGCTCAGTCGGAAGAGCGTTAGTCTCATATAAATATAGTTTAATGGGTTATCTGAAGGTCGAGAGTTCGAACCTCCCCCAGAGCAGCTTCTTTTTTACGGTTTTTAAATGTATGAATGGGGGAATGTCTCAGCAATAATAAAAATTACACATTCAATCAATTATTTTGTTTATAAAATAATTACGAAGAGCAGCAGAAAATCATCACCTTCTTAAAACTGGCTTATCGTTTGTGGAAATATGGATTTATCTATACTAACAAGCTGAAATGGGTTTTGCTCCATCAGCAAATGGTTTTCCAGATTATAGACATTCAAATGGATAGTTTGATTTATATATGCTAATAAAAATTGTTTATTTTCAGCAAAATTAGGCTTTAATTAAATATAACAAATCGAGCATGTCTAGATTGTTAAATAGAATCTGCAAAACAGGAAATATGAAACAACATATGTACCAGCATATCTGTGCACTAGCAAGAACTAAAGCTATCCTTATCACTATCTCAGTTACCCCAGCTTAATTTTAAATATAGCTTTCGGAAGGAAGGAGTCAAGCATACAGCAAATTGCATTAAAATCCTCATCAAGGAAGAATAAAAAAATACTCCGCAACGGGGAATTGAACCCCGGTCTACCACGCGACAAGCGGTAATTCTAGCCACTAAACTATCACGGACTACCTTAAAGCTAAGAACTTGAAGCGTAATAATTAGATATTGTACTTAGTTATTTAATCTACAACAAATCCTAAGGGTCCTATTGAGATGCAGCAGAAAAGGAAAAAAATTTGAAGGATCAATTCCTCCCATTGAAAGAGATCTAGAGACAAGCAACTTGAAAAACATTGCACGATGGGCTTACGGCACGGCGACCACAAATCCAATTAAATCAATATATGAAAATTGCCAAAAATCAGCGTTCAGGTCAGAGATTCAAAAACTAAAAAATATTATTTCAACATTGAACATGAACATAAATTTAAATAACAAAACAAAACAAATCCCCATTAATCAATCATTGGATAATCAATTAGAAACATTATGGAAAAGCGACATCGAAAACAATCAGTTCAATAGCCACTTTCAAAATATAATAAGGAATAGCGCTCCTAAAATCAAGTTTAATCAAAATCTTCTTTATGTACCAATGAAGACTTACCCTAAATATGTGCTCAGTGGAATTACTCAATTGCAATATGGACATGTATTTGGGTCAGATTTCCAGTGGGCTGCTGGTTATTTAAATAAAAAACTTTGTGTGTGTAACAGCCTATCTCCTACGATATCATTATCTCATTGAATGCCACCCCAACTTAAGCAACTTTTAGGTACAAGAAAAGGATTCAAAATGTTGGTTAGTTTTTTAGAGAGGGTATAGGACCTTAACTCTTAAGATCCTAAACTTTTTCTCTATCTGATTTGTGTAGGTTTTTCCCTGTAAGTTCAGGTTTCCCTACACCTCGCTTAAAATTAAGGCAAACAACAGTTTATACCTACTACATAGGTCTACAAGTCCCACACGGCTGGCTCGTGGTCACGGAATATTAATCAAATTATTAATTTTGTAGAGACTGCTCTACTAATTTGAAAACTATTATTATCATGTAATCCTAATGATTATTGTCAAGTCTGCAACTTGTGAATATTTATTATATACTAAAATTTTAAAAATATTTGATAAAATCACATTCATTCTTCAATTTTATAATCTGGATCTTTTGCATATTGAACAAAATTCTCATAGATTCCTACTTTATTGTATAAGATTTGTGCTCTGTGGTTGAAGGTTTGAGTACACCAATAAACCTTTTCTGATTTTTTTAATTCGGCCTGTCGATAAACAAATTCAATTAACTTTCTGCCAACACCCTTTAGCCTGCAATCTTCTTTCACAAACAAATCATTTAAATACATATAGTTGTTTTCAGACCATGTAGATAAATGAGTCAAGTAAGTAGTAAAACCAATCAACTTTTGTGTTTGTTTAGAGATTGCGACAGCACACCACATTGTATAATCTGAATCAAAAAACCTCTTAAAAGTGGCATCACTAGTTTTTGGTGATAAAATAGTTTTATAGAATTCTAAATAACCATGTTTCCCAGACCATAATTCTAACCATTCATCTTTGTCAGTTTCTTCAATTGGTCTTATATAAAATTCACTCATAATTAACAAGTGAATAAATGATAAATAGTAGTTGTTTTCCTTTTTATATTATAAACAGGATTAGACGAAAGAAAAAATAAAAATAAAAATAACAAGTATTAACAGCTACTTGTAGTTTATTTATTATGAAATATTTATCGAAAAACATTGGACAACAAATTAGTGATTTAATAAGCTGATAAAGGAAACACTAAATTATTAAAACTGCGGTTTGAAATTCCCAAAACAAAAATGCAAATAATAAGAAAGATAAGAAATACTAGATGTGATAAAAAAATAATAGCACAAGCAGAGATTTGAATCGGAGTCCGTGATAGTTTAGTGGCTAGAATTACCGCTTGTCGCGTGGTAGACCGGGGTTCAATTCCCCGTCGCGGAGTATTTTTTTGTCTGTCCTTAATAAGTTTTTTTTGTTTTTACATTTATTTTTCAGAGTGAGTAAGTTGTAATAAATAGGAAAAAATGAAAGTTCAATTAATCGGATATATAGTGGTAAGATTTATTAGAAAAAGAAATGTGAAAGAACAAAAAAAAAGAAGGTTTGAAAATTAAAATTAATTTGAAGATGAAGTAATGAAATTAATTTGAAGATGAAGTAATGAAATTAATTTGAAGATAGAGAAATCCATTGGTTTAAAAAGGCCTCCTCAACTATGCATTCTCTTTCAAAGCAATCGAATTCTGCCAATTCAATTAACCTGTTGATATTAATTAGCTCGCCGCCAATATAAAAGGGAATTTTTTCCGATTTATCTGAGATTGTAAGATCATCATAAAAGTCGATGAATTTTTCATCATTTTTTGAATCAATTGGGTCTATTTTTTTTGGAGGATCGGTGACAAGAGCTGTGGAAGTCTTTTTTTCCAAATAGGCTCTAAAGATAACGGAGACATCAGCAACAACGGAGAAATTATTCAAGATGTTATCGATATTTAAAGAAATATTTGAATTTGTTGATTTGTTGACAAAAGTTGTGGCTCTCTTATAGGGAGGATGGTAGCAAACGGATACAAATTGGTAACTTGAGGAAGGGTCTAAAGAGTCCAAGGAGGATAAGTTATAACGATCAGCAGTGCCAGTTAAAATAGCCCAATCTGATTTTCTTATACCCAATCTAATATATGTTTCTGCCTGATCTGACAATCTAGTCAAGATGCAATTGCTCAAGCGAAAGATTTTGCTTGAAACGTTGGGATCATCGTTTTCACTGATGGCAGTATTATATAAGGCTTGATAATAGGTTTTCCCGACGGAAGTTGTGATGACTTTTTCTTGACCATAACCAATTGCATCAACACAGTCTTCGATATTAGTGGTAAGAACCTTTCTGTCACCAGAATTTAAGTAGTACTTGTCGGGCATTCTGAAGAAGATTTGGGAAAAAATGAAATTGAGGGCGTGGAATTGGGTAGTAATAAGAAGGAAGAGGGAGTTGAAAATGGCGAGGGGGCGATGGATAGGAGAGAAAAAAGAGAGCTTAAGTATGAATCAGAGTTAGAGACAGCATAAGGGATTGAAACAAGGCATTGGAACAAGAGGTTGAGCGAGCCATGATTTGAAATCAAGGAAAGGTTAGCAAGGCCATCGCAAAGAGATTGAGAGTGATTGTGGAGTAGCAGAACAGCCTAAACACCAGCTCCCAGAGCCCACAACCACGTCTCGCCGGACAGCACATAATCACGCGCAGACACATGCAGTCTGCCTTCTACACCATTTGTGAGGAGCAATCCACCTGTACGGGCTGCACACGTGCCGGCACGGACGCTGTAACGGAATAGCGCGCTACGAGCCGCGGGGATCAGGCCATCGGGCGCAGCGCGGGAATATTCGCTTACGCGGCCCGAGCAATCGCAGCACTGCGATTCGCGGGTCACGTGCTGCGTGTGCTGGGCGGATCGGTGGTGTGTGCGTGGAGCGGTACTGGGGCAGTATATATATGAATTTAATATCCTTTTAACGAGTTTTTCTTTTGTTTCTCACTTCACATCTCAATCTTAATTCTCCTTCTTGCTCCAGTTCTGCTGCTTTCCCTATCATGAGTTTCTTGTTCGACGAAGATGACTGCAATGGCTTTCTCTCCATCATAACTGATTTGAACCAAAATGCTCTTTTGAATGAGGACGAGATCCCTTTATCTCTAAATAACAATACCAAATTCATCCCTCCTAATAACAACTCTCAGTATCAAAATCAACATCACAATCAAAATCTAGGCCAAATCCAAGATCAAATATCAAATATTCATTTCAACGATCTAAATTTTAACATGAATATCAACACTCAACCATCTGATTCAACTCTCTATAACATTAATAATAACAATAGCAATATCAATAGCAATATCAATAACAATATCAATAACAATATCAATAAAAATATCAATATCAATAACAACAACAATAACAACAACAACAATAACAACACTGCTGATAAGGCCAATCCATATTCAAACCATTCATCTTCTTCATCTTCTTCCTCTTATTCTTCTTGCTCTTTATCGCCAAATTTACAATCAAACATCAACAACTCTAACTCAATCCAAAATACAAACAGTATCAATATTCAAAATAACGTTAATTCAAATTTAAACAATAACTTCCTTCAAAACTTAAAAAAGATTCATCCCGCAATGCTCAACAATAAAGTTAATTCCTCTTTACCCTCTTCAAACACCAGTGGCATCAAAAAAAAGGAAAAATCTTCCCACAATATGATTGAAAAAAGATATAGAACAAACATCAATGATAAAATTAGAAATCTCAGAGACTCTGTTCCTTCCTTACGTTGTTTAATTGATGATAATTTCGATGACTCCAATTTAGATCTATCTAATGATTTAAATATCAAGCTAGATGGCTTACAACCAGCCAAAAAATTAAATAAAGCTACAATCCTATCAAAAGCAACCGAATACATCAAACACTTGGAATTCAAAAATAAAAATTTAGTCAAAGAAAATAATCATCTAAAAAACTTAATTTACAATATCAACTTAAACAATAATGATATTTTCAATAACATGGTTAATCAAAACCATAACCATACTCAAAATTACAACAACATCAACAACCTCAACCATTTTAATAGTCTAAATAATCAAATCATTAATTCAATTTCTCCTCAAAACAATCAACTCCACCAAATCAATAATTCACTCTCTCCTTTATCTCAATTATCCACTTCCACTTCAACCTCCATTTCAAATTCAATTTCAAGCTCAAATTCAAATTCAAATTCAAATTCAAATTCATATTCTTCATCTACTTCTTCTTCTCTACCTTCGCTTTCATCTCCAAATTCAAACAATAATATTAACAATAAAATCATCAATAATAACCAACTCAATCAAATCAATAATCAAGTCAACAACTCTTCTATTTCCTCCGTTAATTCCTCTCCTTCAATCAATATAGATAATAAAAAATTACTATCCACTGGTTTAGCATGCATGGTGGGTATTAATACATTTAATGGATACGATAATATAGACTTAAAAGGTTTATCATTTATACCGTTCAATTCAGATATCCTTAAATTGGTATTTACTTTAATCAAAATTTTCTTATTTATAAACTGTATATCTACCTTTTATAAATTATACCAAATTAACTTTACAAAAAAAAATAATAAAACAAATAACACCAATAATAATAATAGCAATAATAATGACTTTATAATTAATATCAATAAATTTATTCAAATTCCATTTGAAGTTTTTTTCCACTATAAAAATAATAATAATAATAGTAATAAAGAAAGCTTCTCTCTTTATTTCTTCAAGCTATCCATTAATATTCAAATTTATTCTAAAAAAAATCTTAAATACTTACATTTTGTCAAATTTCTAACCAATGAATTATCTTATTTATTTTATAGATTATGTGTTTTCACCTTGAATAATAATGATAAGAATTTAAAATTGATCCTAAACAATTATACTTATAATGAAATCTATTTGGATTTCATTAATAAAAATAATTTTGATAATTACAAAAACGGAAATGAAATTGTCAAATATTTGGGACTACATATTAGTAAAATGTTAATTAATGATATCGTTAATAAAAAACTAAGCAATTATGATGACAAAATAAACGATTTGGAATTAAAATTAAACATCATTGATAAACTTTCATTTAAGAATTCAATTGAAAATATTCAAATGAAGATACTAAACTTTAACAATATTAGCTTCAATCACAATGAAAAAATCACTCAAGTTATTGATACATTTATTCAAGAGCAGATTGTTAATAACAAAGACATCACTAAAAATGACAAAATGAATTTGATTATATCAGTTTATTCGATTTTAATCTCGAAAATCATTGAACACGATAAAGAGTATAACAGAATCGATTTTTATCTAAAAAAATTGGTTAAATTGAACTTGGCAAATGGAAAAATTAAGAATAACTTTGATTTATTTACATTTTATCATGTATTTAACACATGTAAGTTTATTAAGGATAATAAAGATCAAACTTATCACAATAATATTGACAATATCAATCACAACGAGGATGAGGAATTCAATGATAACATTGAAATGCTAAGCGGAATCTTAAGAATTTGGATTGGAAGCAAAATCTCAAACAAGTTGGTCGACTTTCAATTAAGAAAAGAGTTGTCCGATAATCTATTCAATATTTGTTACTATGCTAGTGAAAACAGCATTTCTAGTGATGAGGAAGAAGAAGAGAGTACAAATATTACTGATATAATGAAATCCAAAGATCATGAAATGTTCAATAAAATCATAGGTAAAAGCAGTATAAATTTGAGCTCAATCGCCTATTATAGCAAATTGATTGATATTTCCATATGATATTTGGATAATAACCATGACACTATCAATACAGTATACAATATAATATAATTTAATGTTTTACGATTTTTTTACTAATTCTTAGTATCCAAGCTAGGATGTGTTTTATGATAGATTATTGAGAGGACCATCAAAGGACATTATAAATGAAATTGATAGAAATTTACAAGATGCAATGGCAGTAACTAGAAATGTTTTCTTGGAACCATCATTGTCGCCAGGAGGTGGAGCAACTGAGATGGCAATTTCAATAAAGTTGTTAGAAAATTTGTCCAAAATCGAAAATATACAACAATTGCCTTATAAGGCAGTTTCAGATGCGCTAGAAATCATTCCAAGAACATTAATTCAAAATTGTGGTAAAAATCCAATTAGAATATTGAGTAAGTTAAGAAGCGAACATAGTAAAGGAAATTATACTATGGGTATTGATGGAGATACAGGAGATATTGTTGATATGAAGGATTATGGAATTTGGGAGCCCGAAGTTGTTAAACAACAAAGCATTAAAACAGCTATTGAAAGTTCCTGTTTATTATTAAGAATCGATGATATTGTTAGTGGTATTCGTAAAGATGAAAGAAAATGAAGAAATAGAACATGAGATAGGAAAAATAACAATTCTAAATTGATTTGCTCCATAAATGAAATTATATATATTAATAATTGTAATAAATAAAGAATTAATTGAAAAAAAAAAAAAAAAAAAAAGAAAAAAGAAAAGGATTAAATCACAGCACGATGATGAAGATATATTAGTGAATTACTGGTAAATTTCTTTATTATTTTTATTAAATTGAATGTCATTTGAGAAATTATTAAAATTTTCAATATTTTCGATATTTTCGATATTTTCGATATTTTCAATATTTTCAATATTTTCAATATTGGCAGGATTATCAGCGTTTTCAGTACTATCAATGTTGAATTCTGGGAAAGCATCAAAGTCTTTAAGATTCTGTGAAGCAGAAGAAGAATCTTCAGATAGAACTTGATTGATTTTATTTATTATAGTGTCACATTGATCATCAGTAAATCTTAAATCACACTCCTCAACCAAAGAATATAAATGAACAACAGATGTAGGCAAGAAATTGATGATTTGTAATTTTTCAATCTTTTCTAAATGATAGTTATTTAAGTGAAGTAAAATTGATTTGAGTTTTTGTTCATTTAGTTTTGTAGTTGTATCAAACTTTTGGAAGTAATCTGTCAAATTTTTAGCTAGAGACTCCAAGTTTGAATTACCATTGTATCTTTTTGTGTATCTTTTATTGCTATTTAGAGTGTCGTTGGAGGCGAAATCCCATTCATTTTCTGCTTTGATGTCTTCGATATGCTGAAAAACTTCAAAATTGGATAAAAACTTATCTCTAGCGACTTCGATCTACAAAAGGACAAGTTAGTTGTAATTGAAAAACCTGAATGGAAATGGAAATGGCAGAAACTAGAAAAGCCCCAGTTATTTACATACTTTCATTGCTGTTGATTCATAAAAGTGGAAGCAAAAAACAGAGCAACAGATAAATCAACAAAAAGACGATGTTACCCGGACAGAATCGTGGGAATTGCTTCTTTTGCTTCATTTTCTGGTAGCAAAACACAACAGGGTTGGCCATAATGGACATCGATAGTGTTGTACCAATCACCAGCAACCAAAGAACTCTCTTTTGCCTTCCATTGCCTCCACTTTCCTGCTATGTCTTTCAAGTCTAGGTCCACAAGCGAGATTTCAATACAATAGAACCTGTTCTGCCACTTGTAGGCAATTTGGTGATGGCCAACAGCTTTATGGTAAGTGCTGCTGCTGCTGCTTGTGTCTAGGTCTATCAATAGGTAGCCGGCAGTGTCGACTATTCTGTAAAACTTGATGAACACAGTGACATCTCGCAAGGTCATTTTCAAATTTAGATCATTGATCGCCTGTTTGTTGTTTTCACTGTTCATAAACTCTTCACTTAAATTGAGTATCATGTTATGGGTCGTTGGGCGCTGATAAAGCGATAGCATGTTTAAGATATTTTTATCGTTATAGTTGAAATAATCGAACAATATATTTTTAGCTATTTCGGTGCTATCGACAACAATGTCGTTATTGCTATCATTCGAGATTGGAAACATATTTTTAAGGGTTTGTTTTAAATTCGAGTCCTTGAATTTTATAAGCTCGTTAAAACAGAAGCATTTCTTGGTTATCTTTTTTGTCATTCTATTATAGGCACAGTTTCGACAATAGTTTGTATCTATTGAATCCTTATACAACCATTTGGGTTTCATTTCAATCACCATAAGTGGAAAATCTCCACTATCACAGGTGGTATTGATAAACAATTTGAGAAACTTTGAATATTTTGTCTTTTTTGTGTGTTCATTAGTAACCAAATGATTATCGATTAGCATTCCATATCTTTCATCAAGATTAATTGAGCAATGGTTTTTGAAAGTATTTGTCAAGGCTTCCGTAAAGACAGTGGGCAATTCGATCAACTCGAAGTTGTTATTGACGATGTATTCCCGTAGGTTGCATAAGCTCCGGTCTGCAACAAAACTGGCGTGAATGGAGTCGAAAACTTCAGCTGTTGAAATATAGGAAGCACTTTGATGGTGCTGGCCAATGAGTCGAACCCGCAACACTCTGTGGAGATACTTCGTGTTGTTCCCAACATATTTGAAAACGGCATTGGCCATTCCGTTGTCGAGATATTCCCATTCGTCGGCAAACAAGTCCATTTTGCTGGCAGCTCAGCTTTCTTTTTTGGAGAAGGCAGTTTATGTTTGCGGTACTCGTCCTAATTATATCTTAATTATAGACGGTTCTTTAGCAGTTTGATTGACTGATTGATTGTTTGATTGACTGATTGATTGTTTGATTGTTTTGTTTGAATATGCAGTGATAATGCAGTGTGAGAATAATTCGCAAAACATTTTTACCACATCCAAGGCTCGTAGGACGGAGCAAGAGGCCTGTCGCTTCCGGAAACCACGACGACAGCAGGGATCTGCAGCTCGATCCAGACGCACGAGCCTGGGTGCATTCCGGTGCTGCAGAAGAGTGGGCTGTTTGGAGAAACAGTTGAGGAAGGCAAGCATTTTGAAGAATATATAAAGGCAAAGGAAAAGTCCCTTTCGCTGCTCAAGAAACATTGTTCAATCAATACAATAAGTCAATCTATATCATGAACCAATCTATATCATGAACCAATCTATATCATGAACCAATCTATATCATGAATCAATCGATACAATGAATTTGAAATAGCTTATAAATTCCTATGGTATAACTGCATTTTAATGTAATGTGTTGCTGATGTTTGCTATTTGGGATATAATTACTTTAAAATCGGTATTCTGGGTTTTCTTTGAAAACATCATCCCTTTAAAAGCAGAATGCTTAAACTTCTGGTTAGTAAGTAATATAAACTGTCTTTCAAAAGTGATTTCTTGATGTTGTTTTAATGTTACATTGATTAAAGGTCAGGATGAATTATGGCCTTCAAATACAAGTTGCAGATATCAAAACCATCTAAATAGCAGCTATTTGCTCTCAAATAGTTAGGATGTTAGAATAAGATAATGGTGAATCATTTGATATTATTTTAAAGACTTCATTTAATTGCGTTGCTTTGGTTTTAAATTAAGTTTGTAAGATTTGATGTGTTTGGATTGTTTTCCAACCCAGATTATTTTGGTTTTAAAATGGTATTGTTAAATATTATCTATTAATGAAATACTAGTCTTTAATTCGATTAGTTGTTTCTTTACTTATCATTCTATCAATTATTTCCGTCTTTGACATTCAAAATTTAGTTTTAATTGTTTTGTTGACACATAAGTGTTTGAGACTACTAATATTGTGTTTTCCCGAGTATTATTCATTAGAAGATCCAAAACCATACAATGGGTATTAGTGTGATCATATTTTTGCTTCTTTTACTGGTATGTTCCGCAACTTGAAAAGAACTGATAAATATGTTTTAAATATATTTTGATGGTTCTTAGTATGGTAAACGGGCCGGATTAGAAGTCGAAAGTGGTCATGTATAAGCTATGCTCATTGGGTGAGTAATTACAGAGGTCTCAATATAAGTAGATGTTGGTATTTTTTACTTAATGTAATTTAATAAATANGGTCATGTATAAGCTATGCTCATTGGGTGAGTAATTACAGAGGTCTCAATATAAGTAGATGTTGGTATTTTTTACTTAATGTAATTTAATAAATATATCACATATCTCTAAGTAATTACTAAACATAACTTGTTCACTGTTGATTTCACTCGGTATATATTTCTCTGAAATGTATTTGTATTTTTTCAGTACGGTGTCTGTTTGCTTGCATATAAAGCAAGTTGCACAAAATAGAGAAGGACTGAAAAGAGATATTGCATTGGGATTTTTAAATCCAGCAGAACACAGTTGGGTTTTCAGAAAAGAGGTGTGTCGTTTATTAAACATGTACCAGACATTTGGTAACAAAAAATAGCAGGAGAAAACAGTAATAATTGCAATTATTGATTGATAACCAGGCAGATTAAATATGTAAAGAATAAACACAGGCCCTCTTGTGAATTGAAAAATGGTCTGTTGGTCTAGTGGTGACGACGCTTCGTTTACACCGAAGAGATCCCGAGTTCGAACCTCGGACAGATCATCTTTTTGTCACCAACAATACCAATCACTTGGCGCCACTCGTATGGGTTGCGTCCTACAATCCCACTGCTGCCTTTCTGCACGAGATGACCTGGAAAATTTTGGCCAGAAGATATAAATTTAGCTGTTTCTCGTTTCATTGCTACTTCTTCTTCCTCTTCTTCCTCTTCCTCTTCTTCTTCTTCTTCTTTTTTTTCTTTTGTGCCACTGCGATACTATGGGCTTGATCAAGTTATCCCACATACTTCTTATCACTGTGTTTATCCAATGGGACTAATTTTGAAAAATGGCTAATTCGTTTTCTAATTCAATCGACATCAATGACAATGTCTCCATCAATTCAAAGCTATCAAGAGCCTCTCTACAAACTGAGCAAGATGTCTGTTTTCCATTAAATAACGATATTGATTATCATCATCATAACACAAACTACATACACAACCATGCTGACGATCATGGCTCCAATCATAATAACAGTAATAACGGCGATGCTACTGTTAATGCTAACGAAATTGCTAATAATTACAATAATATCAACAATCACAGTGACAATAAAAATAAAAACGATACTGAAGAGCTTGGAATTAACAGTGAGAAACACAACAATGTTAATAATATAAAAAATCACATCAATCTTCATAACAATTTTTTCAATAACACTCATAACAAAGAACACGAAAATAAAAAGGAAAAAATTAGAATTGATGGAATTGATTTTAATGAATTAGATGAACTATTAACCATTGATTGTAATAGAGCCATTAGTAACAATAATTGTCCTCATGATTTTGCTGGAGATAACACTTATCCAATATTATCAAACAACTCTCCAAATTCATTGCACACTCTAAATACCTATGACAATAATGACTTGATCATATCAAACATACCTTCTATCAACAATAATAAAAAAAAATTATCTTTAACCACTTTGAAATACGCTCCAAACTATATTTTAAACCATTTGAATTTTAAAAAGAAAAATCGTATTTACACCAATAATGATAATAATAATGATAAAGCAAATGGCATTGAAAAAGATAATGGAAATAATGAATCAAATTCTTTATCCTTAAATTCTATTAAAAATAGTTCGGAAAACATACTCAATAACAACAATTTTGATCACAATAATAATATTGAAAATAATAATGAAAACAGTAATGTAACTTTTCAAAATCAAAGTCACAATTTATTTGAAAGTAATCAACTAGATAACAGATACAGTTTTTTTTCTACCCACTTAAATGAAACAATTCATTCTCCTGATTTACCTTCATTATTAATTAATAATAATCAAAGCAATAGTAATATCAATACCAATAACAATAAAGAAAATTTATCTTTTAAAAACTTATTTGATTTAATCAAAATTAATAATACACCTCACTTGAATCCTCAAACAACCTGGTGGTTAGACTGTGTTTGCCCAACTGATTTAGAGACTAGATATTTATCAAAATCATTTGGTATTCATCCTTTAACTTCAGAAGATATTAGAATGCAAGAAAGTCGTGAAAAAGTCGAATTATTTAAAAATTACTACTTTATTTCTTACCATACCTTTGAAAATGATAATGAAAGTCAAGATTATTTGGAACCAATCAATTTTTATATGGTGGTTTTTCAAAATGGTATTATTACTTTTCATTTTTCAAAAGTTTTACACTCAATTAATGTTAGAAGAAGAATCAGACAATTAAAAGATTATATGAGAATTAAAAGTGATTGGATTTGCTATGCACTAATTGATGATATTACTGATAGTTTTGTTCCAATCATAAATAGCATTGAGTACGAAGCTGATGCAATTGAGGATTCGGTATTTATTTTAAGAGAAATGGACTTTAGTAAAATGCTACAAACAATTGGTGAGGCTCGCAGAAAAGTCATGATACTAATGAGATTATTATCTGGTAAAGCTGATGTTATCAAAATGTTCTATAAAAGATGTCAAGATACTAATGATAATTATAATAGCAATATTATAAACCATCAAATTAACAGCAACACAAATTTAACAGATTTTTTCAATTCAAATTCCTCCTTTAATAATAATAACATCAACAATACAGGTTATAATAAGCATACCAACAATAATAATAATAATAATATTAGTGGCAATAATAACAATAACAATAACAATAACAATAACAATAACAATAACAATAACAATAACAATAACAACAACAATAATAATAATAATAATAATAATAATAACACCAATAATAATAACAATTATTTTGATTACTCTAATGGTAGCGATAAGATTAAACCTGGGGCTGATATTGCATTGTATTTAGGTGACATTCAAGATCATATTATAACAATGTTTTCAAACTTGATTTCTTATGAAAAAATCTTTTCAAGGTCCCATTCAAATTACTTGGCTCAACTACAAGTTGAAAGCTTTAATTCTAATAATAAAGTGACCGAAATGTTATCAAAAGTTACATTAATAGGTACATTGTTGGTTCCACTAAATTTGGTTACAGGTTTGTTTGGAATGAACGTTAACGTCCCCGGTAGTGATATCACTAATAATTACTATTGGTTTATCGGTATTGTTTTATTTTTATTCTTCATCATAACTGTTGGGTTAATTGTGTCTAATTATTGGATAAAGACTATTATTGAACCCGAAAACCACACTGATGATTATAATGATAATGACAACAATGATTATTTGAGTAATCTAACTAATTTGACTAATAACTATAAAAATAAGATGCAGCAAAAAGACCAATCGAACAATCGACACTCTAGAGGTAATAAAAAAAGTAATGGGATTGAAAATGGCAATACAAGTAGTGACTCCTCAAGTAATGGCTTGCTTAACAAGTTTAGCAAGGGATTTCTAAGAAATAACTTTTTAAAAAGGAAAAAAAACAGAAAATTAAATAACATAAACAATAACAGATCAGTTCTAAGCTTTCCAACGAGATTTTCCAAATATGAATAGGCATGAAATCAAACCATTGTTTTATTGATAGTGTAGCATTGGTTTTACAATAATTTCACTAATAAATTGAATCATACTCGCTGATATATTTTTTTGTAGTCATTGTAATTGTTATAATAGACCCCGCTTTGAGGAATAGAGAGAAGAGAAAATAGGGGGCTATCAATAACAGACCCCCTTTTTGGGTGTAGAGTTTCGGAATACTTCCGGAATTTTTCAGAAACAAAATGAAGAATTGAGGAATTTTGCTGTAGTTGCTGTATTTGCTTTTAAGGCGATTTTGAGAATGATGATTGAAAAAAACAAGATATTGGTGGTGGGAGCCAACCAAAGTGGAAAATTGAGATTGATCAAGAGTGTCCTCAAAGGTATTGAACTAGAAACAGCAATTCCAAAGGATTGTGAGAATCATTCAGGGTTGATTTTGAGCTCGAATCTAAAAACCAAATATTATTCAAAACAGATAGACATTTGGGTTGATGAATTTGAGTGCAATCATAATGATGGTATTGATGTTTATCAAGCTCGCTACATTAAGAATTTTAACCAGTGGAAAAACGAATTTTTGAATATCAAGTTTAAAGAAATTAGGGATGTTTTGTCAGGTTTTATATTTACTATTGATTTCGATTACTTAATTTCTTGTATGGAAAAGAAACATGCAAATTCAAGTGAACTGCTTTCTAAATTTACTTTTTTAATTAAAACAATATTGAGTAATTTGAGTGAGATTTTAGATTTACTTAAGGACGAACAAAATGATAATAATCAAAGGTATGAAACAGATCAAGAAAATCAATTAAAAAATGTTGACTTTAATATATGGGATGGGTTTTTTATTTGTGCTGGTTTAATAGATGACAAATTATACAAATCTTATTTTGATGTAATTAACGATTTATTTTGGTCCAATTCCATAGAATTTATTTCAATTAATCGTTTGGACAACTCAAAAAATCAATTCTGCGAGAAAATTGGTTATGATAGAATTACTGAAATAATTCAATCTTTTGATTGGAATAATATTGTTTTGGATGGAAAAATGAAATATGATAATGATGATGACAGAAAAGCTGTAAGTGATACTGTTGATCAATTGAATGAAAAGTTATTGGCTGGTAATTCAAATGATAAAAATAAAGTTGAAAAAACAGATGGATTGTGTAATTCCAACAACACAGACCAGAAAATTGATAAAATTGATAAAATTGATAAAATTGATAAAATTGATAAAATTGATAATATTGATGAGTTGATTTCAAAAATTCAATTAGCTAAAATAGATGCAAATAAAATCACTGATTCAAGTGAAAGAGATTTATTTGCAAAACAATTTATAAAAGAGATTATTCATTTAATATGATATTTTGGTAGAATTTAGTTAAAAAAACATTAAAGTAACATGGGAAATAGTTTTATTGATGGCGGAGTTTACAAGAAATTTGTAGATGATTAATTTATTTGATAAAAATTGGCTTAAATTAGCTACTTATAGTATAGAGATATTAAGCTATACAGTATAGAATAAATAATATAAGAGTAAAATATAATTGAACAAAAAAAAACAAGCAAATAGGCAGAGTATGCATATAAGTAAATAGTATAATACTTTTTTTTTCATTTTTTTTTTTGATTTAAAAATGAAACTCTTTGTCGATTTGATTTGTAATATCACCAAATCTTTCATAAACATAAGGTAATTTTGCATATTTTTCATGTAGTTGATACAATTTATTTAATCTCTCATTGTAGGGAACAATTGATTGTTTAGCTGTGTTATAGATATTTCTCATTGGTTCATTGATTTCAAGAAAATCGTTATCGTTTAATTTGATTCCATTGCCTTCTCTTTCGCATTTTTTAATTGAATTTAACCTACCAATATAACCAAGAACTTTCTTTTTACCACAAATTTTTTGAATAAATTTTTTATCATCGTCATTTTCAATTTTATTACCGATTAAGAATAATCTATCATAGATATCCTTTCCAGCTGCTTTGCCGTATTTTAAAAATTGCAAAACAATTTTTTTACTGTGAACAGTTGGTTCAACAACAACAATAGTCAAGTCAAATTGAGAGTATAGAGTTGATGCAAAAGAATCAATAGCAGCGACCATATCACAAGCCAACAAAATTCTGTTTTTTTTGGTGTTATCATGATAATTTGGTTCATCTTTCATATGAGATAAGATATTTTCTAAGATTGATAAATTATTGTGATAGCAACTTGTACCGATAACATTGTTTAGTTGGGATTTTTCATCTATTGGGTTAGTTGATAAAGATAATGAAGATGCAGATGATGATAAACTTGTTGCACTGCTTGAATGGCTATTATTACTTTGAAGACTTGTGGAACTTGAATCACTGGAGACACTGTTG
Organism: Ascoidea rubescens DSM 1968; assembly: GCF_001661345.1. Lineage (NCBI taxonomy): Eukaryota > Fungi > Ascomycota > Saccharomycetes > Ascoideales > Ascoideaceae > Ascoidea > Ascoidea rubescens. Next base: position 401,560 of record NW_017962923.1, on the reverse strand, counting down.
TTTCTTTTGTATCTTTTTACTAAATGTCTATCCCCACTATTATCTTTATCATGGAGATGATTATGATTATGATTATGATTATGATTATGACTATGATTATGATTATGACTATGATTATGATTATGATTATGATTATGAGCATGAGTTTTTTGGGCAGTTTCCTTATCTTTATCATCAGAGTCTAAATCGCCATAACTACCAACCACAGCCAAATGAATGGGATTAAATCTCTTGTCTTTATAAAAATGCTCTTTTTCATTTTGGTTTTCGTTTCCGTCTTCGTTTTCATCTTGATCTGAATCATCATTGAAATCATTGTAATCGTCCAGGTCACTGTCGTAATTGGATGGTTCGGTTTTGGTTTGTTGATCAAGGTCATAAATGGTGGAAGAGTAATCGTTGAAAAAAGACAAATCAGTAGGATCAATTATATTCGAACCAGCAGCTGGTGGAGTTGTCTTTTTGAAGTGACCAAAGCTTTTGATTCTGCTGTTGTTGTTTTTCAAGAACTTGCGAATTTTTGTGTTGTTGTCATGATTTGATAAATATTTTTTGGTGGGAACATGAATGTTCAAAGTATCGGGTAGTTGCATATTCAAATCAGCGTCAATTGCACAGATCAATGTTGGATAGTCCTTTAATTTGGCATCATCACCAGCTGGGGGATTGGAAAACAAGAGGTCTGGGTTGGAGCTGTTTTCGCAAGCTTGATCAATGTCGTCAATTGAGTCCAAGTTCTTCGAGGCCCACAACAAAAACAACGAGGAAATGGTGGTCTTTCCTGAGCCACCTTTACCAACAAACGAGATCTTCATGGCGAATCAAAACAGTCAGAACAAACAACTAAGACAGTTAGGATGACAGTTGAAATAGTTGAAATAGTTGAAATAGCAGCTAGTTTCGTGGGAACAAAAGGAGCACTCCAGCCTTATTTATATGTTTAACCAAGAGAAGACTGCCAAAAAACACCTTGGTGTCCTGCTAATGGTTATTGTAACCTCCAGCCTTGCGAAGTGTCTCAAGCTGGCGATTTGTGCTGAGAATGTGCTTTCTCTGGTTATAGGCCACAGGAAGTGCTATTTATGGGCATCTTGAGTCTGTTTTGTTTTTTCTGGCTCTTCTGGTGCTTCTCTCGTTGCTCTCAAGCTCCTTCTCTGCTGCCTTCTTCAACATGAACGTCTTCCATGGTGACACTTCGATCTTGGACTACTTCAATCCAGACAACTTGCCCCCAACTCCTTTGGTTGAGATTCCTCTCCATCCTTTCAAAGACGACAACGTCAGGATATTCGCAAAGTTGATGCAATGTCTTCCCATGGCCAATGTCAAATCGTTGCCTGCTTATAACATGCTTCTACAGTTGACTGGTAAGCAAAAACCTAATTGCCAAAGTCTTGATTGCGAAAATCTTAGCTCTAATCTTAACCATAATAACCAGGCGATTGATTTATCTAAAATCGACACACTAATTGAAAACTCTTCTGGGAATACAGTGTTTTCTTTGTCAATCATAGGCAAATTGTTGGGTATTAACAACACAAAAGCCATAGTCTCCAACGAAATATCTCCTGCAAAATTAAAGCAATTGCAATTTTTCGATGTCAACTGCATTATTAACGATGAACCAATTTGCCCCAATCCCAATGACTTGAACTCTGGAATTAATATAGCTAAAAAATTATCAAGTAAACATGAAAACTATTTGAATTTGAATCAGTATGAAAACGATTTAAATCCTTCAGCTCATTATAAATGGACAGCACCACAAATTGTTAGGCAGTTGGAATCACTTAACTTGGACTTGAACTTGTTTGCTTGTGGTTTAGGTACTTCAGGTTCATTAGTTGGTACATCAACTTATTTGAAAAGCTGCTATAATAAACTTAATAACAGCAACAAAAATGAAACGAAAGATCCATTATTTAAAACAATTGGGGTTGTTAGATTACCAAATAATCCGGTTCCTGGGCCAAGAACACTCAATTTACTAGATTCAATTAAATTCAATTGGAACGAAAGCTGTGATTCGATTCAACAAATTGGTACAAAAGATTCATACAAACATTCTTTAGAACTATGCAGAAAGGGCATTTTAGTTGGGCCTTCCAGTGGATTTACATACAAAGGTTTATTAAATTATTTAAATGAAATTAAAGGAAATGGTCAGTTAAAAGAACTTCAAAATCTTCTCAAACAAGATAATAAAACAGTCAACTGCGTTTTCATTTGTTGCGACCAACCGTTTGTTTACATTGACGAGTATTTTAAATATTTAGGTAAAGAAAATTTTCCAAAGATTGAAAATGAATATTTATTGCAAAAAAAACAAAATCTACCAATTGAAATGATAAACAGAATCAATGATATTCTTGCTGATAAAAAGATTAACTTGAAACCAATTGATGCATATAAAATTATTTATAATAAACACAAAAAATGTGTTAATGATGATATTATTATTTTTGATATTAGAGATAACAAAAATTTTAAAGAGCTTCACATCTTGAATTCAATCAATATAGATATCGATAATGGCAATACTAATAATCCGTTAATCGATACAAATGTACTTCAAACTGAATATAATTCTTTAAAACTAATATTGCAAGAATTCATGCAAAATAATGATCTTCAAGGGAAAAAAATATTCAATATTTGTTACTCAGGCAATTCATCAGTCATTTCAACAACAATTTTAATTGATAATGGAATAGAAAATGTTTATAATATCAGCGGCGGATTTATCGAATGGAGTAAAGAAAACTTACCCAGATGGAAGTCAGATAATTGTATCTTGTTGACCAATACAAAATAACAGGCTATCCAGATTCAATTATTAAATAATAATGTGAATATTGTTTTCTATTATGTTTTTTATTATATTTTCTATTATATTTTCTAGTAATTTCTATATCCATAAAAACATACAATTAGTTAGCTCTCTATCATATCTTTGAAAATAAACGTTTAATAACTGCTGTCTTGCAAAGGTGCAAACTCGACTAAAAATAAAGGCAGTCCTAACAATTCCTGACAATTCCTAACAATTTGAGAAAAAACCCTTACAACCAGAAAATATAATATTTCAAAATCCATAAATTTATATATTGACATTGCTTATATGGTTTGTGATTTCACCATACTTGGTAAAAATTAAGAAAAGAGAAAAAAAATGTAAAGTAGACAAAGCAGACAAAGTATTATTACGAATTTGGAAAATATTTTATTAATTATTATTAGAGTTAAGAAAAATCATATTAAAATGCACTAAAGCAGCTAATTATGTAATGGCAATTCAATATATAACAAAATAATAAAGTACAATCAAATTGAAAGAAAGAACTAGTTTTGAAATTCAAATATCAGATGTCTCACTCTTCTAAAAACGCTAGAATAAAAGTTATCTACCATACAATAGTTAGTGGTATGATTACATGAACTGTTTATGCAGCAGAAAATTTGTTAATCAGCTGTTTCTCGTTCCATTGCTTCTCTTTCCTCTTCCTTTAATTGAATTAAAGGACTAAATTTATATCTTCTGGCCAAAATTTTCCAGGTCATCTCGTGCAGAAAGGCAGCAGTGGGATTGTAGGACGCAACCCATACGAGTGGCGCCAAGTGATTGGTATTGTTGGTGACAAAAAGATGATCTGTCCGAGGTTCGAACTCGGGATCTCTTCGGTGTAAACGAAGCGTCGTCACCACTAGACCAACAGACCATTTTTCAATTCACAAGAGGGCCTGTGTTTATTCTTTACATATTTAATCTGCCTGGTTATCAATCAATAATTGCAATTATTACTGTTTTCTCCTGCTATTTTTTGTTACCAAATGTCTGGTACATGTTTAATAAACGACACACCTCTTTTCTGAAAACCCAACTGTGTTCTGCTGGATTTAAAAATCCCAATGCAATATCTCTTTTCAGTCCTTCTCTATTTTGTGCAACTTGCTTTATATGCAAGCAAACAGACACCGTACTGAAAAAATACAAATACATTTCAGAGAAATATATACCGAGTGAAATCAACAGTGAACAAGTTATGTTTAGTAATTACTTAGAGATATGTGATATATTTATTAAATTACATTAAGTAAAAAATACCAACATCTACTTATATTGAGACCTCTGTAATTACTCACCCAATGAGCATAGCTTATACATGACCACTTTCGACTTCTAATCCGGCCCGTTTACCATACTAAGAACCATCAAAATATATTTAAAACATATTTATCAGTTCTTTTCAAGTTGCGGAACATACCAGTAAAAGAAGCAAAAATATGATCACACTAATACCCATTGTATGGTTTTGGATCTTCTAATGAATAATACTCGGGAAAACACAATATTAGTAGTCTCAAACACTTATGTGTCAACAAAACAATTAAAACTAAATTTTGAATGTCAAAGACGGAAATAATTGATAGAATGATAAGTAAAGAAACAACTAATCGAATTAAAGACTAGTATTTCATTAATAGATAATATTTAACAATACCATTTTAAAACCAAAATAATCTGGGTTGGAAAACAATCCAAACACATCAAATCTTACAAACTTAATTTAAAACCAAAGCAACGCAATTAAATGAAGTCTTTAAAATAATATCAAATGATTCACCATTATCTTATTCTAACATCCTAACTATTTGAGAGCAAATAGCTGCTATTTAGATGGTTTTGATATCTGCAACTTGTATTTGAAGGCCATAATTCATCCTGACCTTTAATCAATGTAACATTAAAACAACATCAAGAAATCACTTTTGAAAGACAGTTTATATTACTTACTAACCAGAAGTTTAAGCATTCTGCTTTTAAAGGGATGATGTTTTCAAAGAAAACCCAGAATACCGATTTTAAAGTAATTATATCCCAAATAGCAAACATCAGCAACACATTACATTAAAATGCAGTTATACCATAGGAATTTATAAGCTATTTCAAATTCATTGTATCGATTGATTCATGATATAGATTGGTTCATGATATAGATTGGTTCATGATATAGATTGGTTCATGATATAGATTGACTTATTGTATTGATTGAACAATGTTTCTTGAGCAGCGAAAGGGACTTTTCCTTTGCCTTTATATATTCTTCAAAATGCTTGCCTTCCTCAACTGTTTCTCCAAACAGCCCACTCTTCTGCAGCACCGGAATGCACCCAGGCTCGTGCGTCTGGATCGAGCTGCAGATCCCTGCTGTCGTCGTGGTTTCCGGAAGCGACAGGCCTCTTGCTCCGTCCTACGAGCCTTGGATGTGGTAAAAATGTTTTGCGAATTATTCTCACACTGCATTATCACTGCATATTCAAACAAAACAATCAAACAATCAATCAGTCAATCAAACAATCAATCAGTCAATCAAACTGCTAAAGAACCGTCTATAATTAAGATATAATTAGGACGAGTACCGCAAACATAAACTGCCTTCTCCAAAAAAGAAAGCTGAGCTGCCAGCAAAATGGACTTGTTTGCCGACGAATGGGAATATCTCGACAACGGAATGGCCAATGCCGTTTTCAAATATGTTGGGAACAACACGAAGTATCTCCACAGAGTGTTGCGGGTTCGACTCATTGGCCAGCACCATCAAAGTGCTTCCTATATTTCAACAGCTGAAGTTTTCGACTCCATTCACGCCAGTTTTGTTGCAGACCGGAGCTTATGCAACCTACGGGAATACATCGTCAATAACAACTTCGAGTTGATCGAATTGCCCACTGTCTTTACGGAAGCCTTGACAAATACTTTCAAAAACCATTGCTCAATTAATCTTGATGAAAGATATGGAATGCTAATCGATAATCATTTGGTTACTAATGAACACACAAAAAAGACAAAATATTCAAAGTTTCTCAAATTGTTTATCAATACCACCTGTGATAGTGGAGATTTTCCACTTATGGTGATTGAAATGAAACCCAAATGGTTGTATAAGGATTCAATAGATACAAACTATTGTCGAAACTGTGCCTATAATAGAATGACAAAAAAGATAACCAAGAAATGCTTCTGTTTTAACGAGCTTATAAAATTCAAGGACTCGAATTTAAAACAAACCCTTAAAAATATGTTTCCAATCTCGAATGATAGCAATAACGACATTGTTGTCGATAGCACCGAAATAGCTAAAAATATATTGTTCGATTATTTCAACTATAACGATAAAAATATCTTAAACATGCTATCGCTTTATCAGCGCCCAACGACCCATAACATGATACTCAATTTAAGTGAAGAGTTTATGAACAGTGAAAACAACAAACAGGCGATCAATGATCTAAATTTGAAAATGACCTTGCGAGATGTCACTGTGTTCATCAAGTTTTACAGAATAGTCGACACTGCCGGCTACCTATTGATAGACCTAGACACAAGCAGCAGCAGCAGCACTTACCATAAAGCTGTTGGCCATCACCAAATTGCCTACAAGTGGCAGAACAGGTTCTATTGTATTGAAATCTCGCTTGTGGACCTAGACTTGAAAGACATAGCAGGAAAGTGGAGGCAATGGAAGGCAAAAGAGAGTTCTTTGGTTGCTGGTGATTGGTACAACACTATCGATGTCCATTATGGCCAACCCTGTTGTGTTTTGCTACCAGAAAATGAAGCAAAAGAAGCAATTCCCACGATTCTGTCCGGGTAACATCGTCTTTTTGTTGATTTATCTGTTGCTCTGTTTTTTGCTTCCACTTTTATGAATCAACAGCAATGAAAGTATGTAAATAACTGGGGCTTTTCTAGTTTCTGCCATTTCCATTTCCATTCAGGTTTTTCAATTACAACTAACTTGTCCTTTTGTAGATCGAAGTCGCTAGAGATAAGTTTTTATCCAATTTTGAAGTTTTTCAGCATATCGAAGACATCAAAGCAGAAAATGAATGGGATTTCGCCTCCAACGACACTCTAAATAGCAATAAAAGATACACAAAAAGATACAATGGTAATTCAAACTTGGAGTCTCTAGCTAAAAATTTGACAGATTACTTCCAAAAGTTTGATACAACTACAAAACTAAATGAACAAAAACTCAAATCAATTTTACTTCACTTAAATAACTATCATTTAGAAAAGATTGAAAAATTACAAATCATCAATTTCTTGCCTACATCTGTTGTTCATTTATATTCTTTGGTTGAGGAGTGTGATTTAAGATTTACTGATGATCAATGTGACACTATAATAAATAAAATCAATCAAGTTCTATCTGAAGATTCTTCTTCTGCTTCACAGAATCTTAAAGACTTTGATGCTTTCCCAGAATTCAACATTGATAGTACTGAAAACGCTGATAATCCTGCCAATATTGAAAATATTGAAAATATTGAAAATATCGAAAATATCGAAAATATCGAAAATATTGAAAATTTTAATAATTTCTCAAATGACATTCAATTTAATAAAAATAATAAAGAAATTTACCAGTAATTCACTAATATATCTTCATCATCGTGCTGTGATTTAATCCTTTTCTTTTTTCTTTTTTTTTTTTTTTTTTTTTCAATTAATTCTTTATTTATTACAATTATTAATATATATAATTTCATTTATGGAGCAAATCAATTTAGAATTGTTATTTTTCCTATCTCATGTTCTATTTCTTCATTTTCTTTCATCTTTACGAATACCACTAACAATATCATCGATTCTTAATAATAAACAGGAACTTTCAATAGCTGTTTTAATGCTTTGTTGTTTAACAACTTCGGGCTCCCAAATTCCATAATCCTTCATATCAACAATATCTCCTGTATCTCCATCAATACCCATAGTATAATTTCCTTTACTATGTTCGCTTCTTAACTTACTCAATATTCTAATTGGATTTTTACCACAATTTTGAATTAATGTTCTTGGAATGATTTCTAGCGCATCTGAAACTGCCTTATAAGGCAATTGTTGTATATTTTCGATTTTGGACAAATTTTCTAACAACTTTATTGAAATTGCCATCTCAGTTGCTCCACCTCCTGGCGACAATGATGGTTCCAAGAAAACATTTCTAGTTACTGCCATTGCATCTTGTAAATTTCTATCAATTTCATTTATAATGTCCTTTGATGGTCCTCTCAATAAAATTGTACAAGCTTTTGAAATCTCAGAATCTTTGGATAAAATATATGTAAAATATTCATCTCCAATTAATTCAATCTTGAATAATTTACAATTTATACCAACATCTGAGTCTTTTAAATCATCAACTTGATTAACAATCGTTGCACCAGTAACTCTAGCAATCCTATTGTTATCTGACTTTTTAACTCTTCTTAATACTGTAACGCCACCTTTCAAAAGATAGTGTTGAGCTAAATCAGATACTCCCTTTTCTGTCAAAATTAAATCTGGCTTGAATTTTAATAATTCATCACATAAATTTTTAATTTGTTCTTCTTCAATTTGTAAAATTCTATTCCAGTGATCTTCTTCAGTAATTTCAATATTAGTTTGAGACTCACCTTTCTTATATTCTAAAGGACAATCTAATAATATAACTCTTGGATTTTCAATATACCTTTTCATTTTTGGATGAGTAATATCTTTATTTAAAATACAACCATTTATGAATTGACAATCTTCAATTTCTCCACCAGGAATCTTTTCCACTCTGACATATCTTTTAATATCAATTTCTTTATGACCATCATTATAGTTGATTGAAACCGCTCTAACAGCTTGTAAAGCTAATTTGCACATTTGATCACTCCATTTAGAGATATATTTAGTTCCGATAGTTGATTTAATTAAATTTAATAATTCTGATTCATTGGAAAGATCAATTGGAACCGAAATTTGATGTATAAAATCTAACGAATCATTCAATGCTAATTTTAAAGCTCGAATTATAATAATTGGATGAATATTTTTTTCAATATAAGGAAAAGTTTGAGCCAATATTTCACCAGCTAAAATAATAACTGATGTTGTACCATCACCAACTTCTTCATCTTGAGTTCTACTTAACTCAATCATTGATTTTGCAGCAGGATGAGAGACATCAATTTCTCTCAAAATTGCATGGCCATCATTTGTTAAAACAATTCCACCCATCGGATCCAATATCATTTTAAGCATTGCTTTAGGACCCAAACAGGTTCGAATAATATCAGCAACAGCCTTTGCAGCTGTAATGTTAGCAGTTTGAGCTTCACGACCAGTTTGTCTGGTAATTGAAGAATCTATTGTGGTAATAAAACAAATGTCAGTTAAAAATCCATGAAAGGAAGGCAAAATGAACCATTGTTGGTTAATAGTGATAAAATACTTACTTAAAAATACAACTGGTGCTTGCATTTTAAAACGAGATTCAAAAAATAAAATAATTAATATCTTATAAATAACTAAACAAAAAACAGGCAAGCAAAAAAGTTTTTAGTCTGTTTGAATTATTTATCTGTTGTTTTTTTTTCAAGTTTTTTTTGTAAATTCAAAAATGACAAAATCGTCCTCATTTCTGAATTTGAATTTTCAACACGGCTACCAGAAAAAATAATATTTTTTTAAATTTACTTGAAATAATTTTAGAAGCTATAAATTGACTTCGTGGCCAAGCTGGTTAAGGCGTAAGACTGTTAATCTTAAGATCGAGAGTTCGATCCTCTCCGAGGTCGTTATTTTTAATCTATCATATGCATATATGTTCATACTGTTGCATAAGATATAAGCTCATTAAATGTGCCTTTTTTGGCGTTGATTTGTTTGTGTCTGCTCAAAATATGAATCTGTTTATATTCTCTTGAGCATGTAAATCTGGTTTTTGTTGTTTTCCATTCATTATATTCTGTATTAAAAATGGAAGCTGGTTTGTTTTTTCCTGCTCGATATCTATCACTTTTTTCTTTGCTTTTTGTTAATATCTTAAATTTTATATTCTTTGCTTATTCCCTTGAACATCAAATTTGTGATCCAACTTTTGAATCCTGTCCCGATACAAATGTGCCACTGGGAACAACTGTTTTGAATGATTTTACTAAAATTCCTATTCTAGAACCTAACTTTTCAATATGGTCTCCAAGAGGCTCTTTCACTTTCTCTTCTCAAGATGGTTTAAAAATATCTCTACATAAACAAAAGGACAATCCTTCAATCAGGTCTAATTTCTACATTATGTATGGAAAAATTGAGGTAATCTTAAAAACCGCTATAGGTCAGGGTATAGTATCTTGTCTAATGTTTTTAAGTGATTCAAAAGATGAAATAGATTTGGAATGGTTAGGTGGTTCAAATTTTAGAGATCAAATTCAATCGAATTTTTTCATTCAAGGAAAAAATTCAATTGGGTTAAATCATTTTGCTGATAATCACTCAAATATATATCATAACTATACTTTGGATTGGACAGAAGATGTTTTAACTTGGTACATAGATGGCAAAGAATTTAGATCATTATATAAATCAATTTCTAATGGTTATCCTCAATCTCCAATGGCTGTCTTGTTAGGTTTATGGGCTGGTGGTGATCCTGACAACCCTCAAGGCACAATCAATTGGGCTGGCGGTTTAACAGATTATAACCAAGGACCCTTTTCTATGTTTATTAAAAATATTATTGTAACTGATTATTCCTCGGGCTCAATATACAGATATTCTGATAACACTGGCAAAAACATTAAAGCAATAAATGGAAATATTTACAGAAGATATGAAAAAGCAAATGACGAATTTAATGAGCTTCATTTGGTCAATTTATCTTCAAAAAATATCACTAAATATCTTCCATCAGAGGATTCTGATAACAAAAACTTAGACAGCAATTATCATCAAAATATTGATAAAGAGATCAACCAAAAGGATTCACATGATGGTGATGGTGATGGTGATGGTGAATATGATGATGAATATGATAATGAATATGATGATGAATATGATGTTGAATACGACGATGAAGCAGAATATGAAGATAATACTTTAGATCAAATGTATTTTACTGCTAATTAATATTTTCATAATACTAGTATTGACATTAATAACAATCTATAATGAAAATAACCCATAACATAATCTTAAATTAAAAATAAAAGAGATAATTAAACATTTTTAAATAAACGAGATAAATTTAAATTTTTATAATGTTTATAATTTTTAAATTGAATTTTTTTTTTTTTTTTGAGAGCAAAAGTATTAACCAGATTTTGTTTTTAATAAATTGAAAGCAAAATATTGTAACTAACCAATCGATATTGAAATAAAATGGAAATTAGTTTTTGTGTAAAATCCAGTTTTAACTCCTTTTGTGTTTTCACAAATTGACCTAAAGAACAAAAATTCTATATAATGATTAATTTTTTTTTTTGAAGGAAAGGTTGTTTTTCTTAATCAAAGAAATTAAAAAAAAATTATAGGTAAGAATATAAATATAGATATAAATATAGCTTTATAATTGAGATCAAATTTAGTTTTAATAATAATGAAATCATTATCGTTATCATATCCATCAGCTAGTTTATTTAGGTTTATATCGCTACTTTTAATTTTATCACTAGATCCTTTACTTGTTAAAGCAAATAGGTTGGGAAATTGCAATCCATTAAAAGATGAAAACTGTAAACCATTGAATGTTGGATTGAGTACATCAATTATTGATTACTTTGAAGAAAAATCACCAAACTATAGTATCTTTATTGATAGGGGATCATTTACATTTCATAAGAACGACGGATTAGAAATAATTATGGATAAAAGATATGATAACCCTTCCATACGATCAAATTTTTATATATTGTATGGTAAAGTTGAAGCAATAATTAAAACATCAAGTGGGCAAGGAATAATATCGTCGTTTTTTTTGCAAAGTGATGATGGCGATGAAATTGATATTGAATGGATAGGTGGTGAAAGGGATAAAGTTCAAACTAATTTTTTCAGTAAAGGCAATGTTACAACATACAGCAGAGGCCAAACTCATAAAGTTATTGGGCATTCAGAATCATTCCATAAGTATACCATAGATTGGAAAAAAGAGGAACTAAATTGGTATATTGATGATAAATTAGTGCGATCAGTAAAAAATAATACCGATGAAAGATATCCATGTTCTGCAATGAGTTTGATGGTGGGAATTTGGGCAGGAGGAGACCCTGGTAATGAAGTTGGAACAATTCAATGGGCAGGAGGAGAGACTGATTTTGATAAAGCACCATTCTCGATGTTTGTTAAAAGAATTGTTGTTTCGGATTACTCGAGTGGCTCATTCTATAAGTATTCCAGCAATTACTTGAATAACCACTATAATGAAAACTCAGATAACAAAGGAATTGAGATTGTTGGTGGAAATGTGAATGACAGATTTGAGATTGCAAGCAAGGAGTTTTCAATTTTGACCACCACAGGACAACCAAACGAACAAGTCAAACCCTTCAACTCGAGAAATGGCAAAGAAAAAAGAGTTCATTCCACATTAACCAAAAAAATCAGCGAGATGAAGGACCAGGCACAAAGTAGCTTGCACAACAGCAAAAGAGACCTTGGTAACTCATCCAGCTCGTCCAGATTTGCTGCCTCAACTGGGGCTGCTGCTGGTGGCAAACAGCACCTAACCAACTACTGCAGATACATTTTGGCCATTTTCGTAGCAATAGCTGCTTTCTCTCCAGATGTGGGCCTTTAGTGTGTGGAAATGGAGCATTTGGACTTCAGAGCACTTTATAACCGTAGATAGTAACACAGCTTTGTTTTGTATTGGAGTAACGACACGTCTGCGGATTTGGTGGCGCTTCTTCTATTCTTCTCTCTGCGTTAGCAAATTAATCAGATTCTGATTCCACAAACTCCAATCCACCAGATTCCAACCCAAATGTTTTCCTTTGCTGCTCGAAGAGAGTTTTGCTTCTCTGATTTGAGGTTTCTTGAGCCTGAGACTCTACGCGTTTGGCTTGTTGAAAAGAAAGCCCCCTTTATGATCATCGATGTGAGGGAGGACGATTACTCCATTGGCAAGATAAAAGGTTCGTTTAACATGCCTTACTATACACTAAACCAAACTATGCTAGACAGTATCTATGAAAGGTCGATCAATGAAAACATTCAAAATATAGTGTTTCATTGCTCTTATTCTCAACAAAGAGGTCCTTCAACTGCTTTGGCATTTTTGAGATCGTTGGACAAGGAAGGCTTGCAAAGGTTGGACCAGAAATTATTAAATGTTTGGGTTCTCAAAGGTGGTTTTAGAAAATTTTATAAAAAGTATGGAAATGATCCAAATTTGGTTGATATGATACAAAACTAGCTATACTTTTTCTTGAAATTCTGTTCACTTAATGTTGTTTCAATATCCCATATAATATTTTTTAAAACCTCGCCATCATTATAGTTGATCTCCAACCAATCTTCAAACATTTCTCTAAACTTCTTTAGCTTGCCTGTTTTAGGTAATGTGCAATCATCAGCTTTCTCGTCATAGCAATTTAATAAAAAATCAAACAATGGTTCCCACAACTCAGTTTTCCAATATCGTTTAAATTTACTAGCCAATTTGTATCGGTTTATTCCATTATTATCAATCCTTTCAATCTTGATATACTCTCCAAATAACATTGAATAAATTATACTTGCCAACCCAAAATAGTCAATTTCATATGACCACACTTCATCTTCTCTTAATTGTGGGCAATCTTGACCACCTAAGTTATCAAATCTCTTGTTGCTGGTCTTAAATCTTATTTTTTTGCTTCCACTTTTTTTTTCTTTATATAATTCAACATCAATTGCTCTACCAAAATCAATTAATTTAATTCCTTTGAATTTCCAGTTATCTTCTCCATTTCTATCAAACTTGGGATTCCAATTCTTTAATTCATTGTTTTCTAATTTTTCAAAATTTAGTAAACAATTATCAGATTTCAAATCTCCATGAATTATTCCAATCTCATGTAAATTCTCAACAATTCTTAAAAGATGGATTGTAAAAAATATACATAGTTTTTCACTTATCCCAACATTCACACTTTGATTATTATTCATTTTAGATTTTTCTTTAAAAAAATTAATTATATCAAGAATTGTGCCTTGATTACAATAATCCAAAATAAGATAAGACTCGTCTTCAAAATAATGCAATGAATCAACATTAATTACAGAGTTTGAAACACACAAGTTTTTATCATTCGATATTTTCAAAAACCTCTCTTTAATTTGATTTAAAATATAATATTCCCACATATTCGCTGGCTTTTCTAATTTTATAGCCCGAAATTCACCCTTAGATGTTTCTGATAAATAAACTTTGGCATATCCACCTTCTCCAATTTTTCTTCGAATGCAAAAGATTTCATCACTTTTTGCCAATGGAACCGATTTTTTAATATTTGAAATATTAGCATTTGCAAACGCCTTTTCAAAATTTTCTGACATATTTACTGATTCATCTTTAGAATATCTATAAAAATTTTTGTATGAATTTAACAAAGGTAAAATATTATTATTAATAATTTCTTGTTTGAATTTCTCGTTAAAGGGATCAATTATTTCGATTTTCAAATCTTCAATGGTCTCTAGTTTAGAATTTTCTGCTTGCACTTCAAAATTTTCTTCCTGGTTTTTTATCAATTTATTCTCACTCTTGATATTATCTGTTGTTTGAATTCCATTTTTAGGTTTACTATTTAAACTTAAACACTCAATTTTTTCTTTGGAGCTAAAATTTAATGGATTTGTTATAAATGGAGAACTGTTTAGTTTGTCATCAAATATACTAGAGGTTTTGTCATCAGTGATTGATTTAAGAGGCTGTTTGGTTGTAGTTGTTATATGAATACCCAATTCATTTTCATCAAATTTTATATCAACTTTAGGGTTTTTTTCTTGAGTTTTAAAATTATTTTCTTTTTCTGGATTTATTGCGTTTTTTTTCTCTGATATTGCCAGATTTTTAAAATCAGTAATTTCTTGACTATCACCAAATGAACTGATTTTTGATAATTGTGTTTTTGTGTAATCAGTGAATTCATCTAAGTTTTCATTCTTGTCTTGATTATCTTTTTCTTCGGAACCAAACTTTTGATTAAACATAAATAGTACTTCTTCAGATGCTTTTTTGGTGAAGATTGTTTGTGTTGGAGATTGTGGTTTTTTAATGATTCCAGATGATTGATGTTTTTTATTTTTTAAAGTAGATTTATCTATTTGAACCTCATCATTATATCCAATTAATTCAGTATGTACTTGAGGTTTATGATAATTATTGGAAATTTTTAATTTTTTTGGGGTACTTGAAACGGTTTCTTCATTTGTTTTATTTAATGGATTTGAATCCAGTTTATCGTTAGAAATTTGGTCAAATGGTCTTTTTAGAGCTGGAATTGAATGCTGATTTGAAATTGAAACAATGGTCTTTTCGTTATTTTCTTCGACAATATTTTCTTCGGCAATATTTTCTTCGCTAATATTAAATAAATTGTTATTTAAAGGATTTTTGTAATTATTTTCATTAATTTTTGTGTTGTGAGTTGTGGATTTATGTTGATTTTTTTCATTTTTAAAGTTGATTATGTTATTTTCATTAGTTTTATTATCAATTTTATCATTGGTTTCAGTATCAATTTCGATTTCAATTTCATTATGTTGATTATTTTGATTATTTTGATTATTTTGATTATTTTGATTTGAAATTATATGATTAAAGCCTTTCATTAAAGCATAGATTTCAATTAAACATAATTCATCTTTTGAACCGTTTGGGTTGGTTAGTAGGTTTAAATTCATATCAAGAGTTTCGGATTTTTTTTTTGAAAGATTAACAACAGAATAAACATGTTTTTGTGAAGATTGAGTATCATCATCTCGAAAAATAGGAATTTTTGTTCTGGTGTTATTGTTTAGAGCATCGGGGATGACGTTATTAAATGTGTCTGGAAAAGCATTATTTATGTTGTTAGAAAGGTTGAAATTGGGAACTGGCAATTGTTTTAAAATTACACCATCCCATGAAGTTGGAGATATGTAATTTTCTTTTCGATTTTGAGCGATTGTGCCAATGTCGTTCCAATTTGTTAAATTTTTTGATAAAGAATCTAAAAAAGAGTTATTATTAGTATTATTGTGACTATTATTGTTATTATTTTCTTCATTAGAGGATAGTTCTGTGAAGATTGATATTTTTTTTTTATTTTTGTTTATGGTTGGGTTAATAGAAGGTAGAATTCCGATTTGATCAGTTGTTGAATTGTGATCATATAAGCCAATATTTGTAGATGGAGGTTGAGTTTCAGGTAGATTAATTATTTTAATATCGTTATCGATATCAATATTTGAGATATCATGGGATTGAAAAGAGATGTTTAAATTGGTGTTTAGTATGAATCTATTTCTTGAGAGAAATTGGTAGTAGTTTGATATTAGTCTCTTTATGGGTCTTGCATTATTTTGAATTCCTTTCAAGTAAATTTTCAAAGAGTTTAAATAGGAGTGTGTTGATTCCAAGTAGTTGGCAAAAAACTCATAATATAGAGATAGATTTAAAGCGATTTTATTTTTGTATAAAAATTTAAAGACAAGGAAGGGATTATCAGTGTATTTCAAATAAATTAACCAAAATTTCAAATATCTTGGATCATTATGGTAAAATTTATAAGTTGAATTTGATTGAAATTTGCGAATTGATTTTTCCAAGAAGTCAATGTAACCATTATTTAGAGTTGGGCCTTGTGGAAAAGTTTGTTGAAACCAGTCCAAGTAATCAAGATAAGGCTGAATTGGATCATCTAGTAGATCTGCGTTGGATAAATTATTCTCGAACTTCAACTTATCGTTGATTATTGAAGAATGAAATTGGTCGTAGTTTTTAGCTCTTTTGAAAGTGTTTGATAGAGCAGCGACAGATCTCCCTTGAAGTATAGGCTGTATGTTTTCTTTTTCATCTTCTATAGAATTGAAACTGGTTGGCTTTTCAGTTGTTCTATCTTTTTTGTTTAGCAATTGAGCCATTTTAAAGAAGGATATTTGTTAGATAGAGGATGTTTTTGATTTCTGGTGATGATAATCTTTGTGTTGTGAAGAAACAAAAACATCAAAAGTAAACAGAGCAGCCCACACGTGCTACGACCGACAGCATCGAGCAGTGAGACCGGTTTTCAAGTATCCAAAACTATATCCGAGAGTAACGTAATAGAACGCGGTTGCAGGCGCATGTATTCAAACACAAGATTAAGTTTGTCAAAGATTTTGTTGCAAAAGGGTTCTTGATTCTCCCAACATTTCCAGATTTATGGTTTGCACTATTCAAAAGTAGAATTTTGCAGGGATTTGTTTGTTTTCAAAAGAAGCTGCCCAGACTTGTACAACCTCTTGCATTGCGCTGCTATTGAGACCCAGACTTCTGGTTTTGGGCTCCAGTTCTGTTCTGTCGAATGATTGCTTTAGAGTACGACCGTCAGTCTATGGTCTACAGGTTCAGGGAAAGGGGTCGTAGGAGCATTGTGCAATTGTTGGGAATAAAGTGGCTCCAAAACCAGAAGTTGTGCTGAGACAGCGGCGGCATGCTTTGTGCTATTGACACAATAAAAAACCAACACCAGCAAAGAGCTGTTGCAAAGTGATGTTGGAAAAACCAACGCTTTGTGCGTCTTTCTGCAGTGCGATTCGCATTGTTATGCGTGTGTTTGTCCCGATAATTTGGAAGGTTCCACATTGGGCTCTGTTGGGCGCACTTAATTTAAAGATTGTCGGCTTCAGCGATCTGCAGAAACAGGACGACACCATGCCCTTGGAAAGTGGATATCTTAGAGACATAACGACTGTGGTTACGTGTAGGCTATTTGCATTTTGTTCTGGGAGCTCGAGATCGTGTTTTCCTTTATATCTGGTCGCACTATCAGAACAATCCCAATTTCAATCCCAATACTCAATCTCATGGGCTTGGGGCTGTCGATCCAATTCTCGACAGACGACTGTGACTCAATGCCCTAACTTCCATCAACACGCTCTTTTCTATGCTCAGCAATTCTACTTGTGTCTGGTTGGATTTCCAGCTTTAATCTTCACCCTTTTGAAACTCCACCATATCAGATTGTCAGCTATTGCCTGTCCTGGTGTGGCGATGAGTAACTTTTCAGATTTAGTTAAGTTCTCCCCAAGAAAAACATTGTTGTCCATTTGCAAACCTGCAAAATACAGTTTGAATTTCAGCTATCGCCAGCTGCTTATAGTGGTCAAAACAGCTAAAGGAGTATTGCCCCCAAGTCCATTGGTTGGTTATCTTCCAGAGCCCTGAGGCATTCCACGTCCATTGCAGGGCTTTATTGTCATGAAGTTATTCTAATAGAATATAAGAACAGCTATTTTGTTTTTTACGACCCAAACGATTCTACGCAATTATGCTCTTGGTAGGAATAGATTGGATGCCATTCTTGGAATTGAACCCGCTAATTATAATATATATTAATTATTAATTATTAAATATGCAACAAAATATAATACATTGATTTTAATATAATTTTTTTAAGAAAAATTAGAAATTAGAAATTAGAAATCAATAATTGATAACTGGAGAAAAAAACTTTCGGATTAAAAAAATTTATTCATGTAATAAACAAAAGTAACTTTTTTTTTTTTGATTCAAATATAATATAGAAAAAAATAACACCTGACTTTTTTTTGTTTTTTTTATTTTCATTTTTTGCTTTATCATCCAATAGGATTAGAATTGGAATTGGGATTAAAATTAATATTTCTGCAAAGCTCATGAAAACCTGGCAAAGTAGGGCCGGAATAGTTATTCGTAACATTTGAATTTTGCATATGAGCAGATCTATTTACACGATTGGAATGATTGGAATAATTGGAATAGTTTGTATAATTGACATAACCAGAATTAGAACGATTTGGAAGATTGGATTGAAGTAGATTATTCGAACTCATATTAATATTGCCAATATTGTTAATGTTAGCAATGCTATTGTTTGATGATTGTAATATAAATGGTTGATTGTTATGAGAAGAAGCAGTCAAACCACTAGTTTGATTTGAATGTGTATACAATTGGTTGTGATTCGAGGGGTGATTAATGTTGGAGTTTAATTGGGCCAAATTTGAATTGCTTTGGTTATTTGGTAAAACTGGGATCAACAAATTAGAAGTAGATAATCGACGTGGATAGAATTGCTGTGATGCATTGGATTGTAAAGGTTGTGGGTACTGAGCTAAAGAAGTCGAGGATGGCATTGATAATGGTAATTGTTGTTGGGAATAGTTTTGGAGCTGAGAATGACTTGCCTGGCCGGTTTCTGCTGCACGTTGGTTTTGTGAAAAGACTTGAGGTTGAACAGAAACACTTCTTGATGATTCAACTATACGTGGCAATTGCTGGATTTCATTGACAGGAGGTGTGATACTAGCATTCGCATGCGAAACGGAATATTTATCATAATCGACATAATTAAATCCATCTTGTTTTCGATAAAAATCAATATACGAAAAATTGTTATTAAAACGATGAACAAAATCGATATTTTCATCAAACAAGTGGTAATTATAATGACTGTCGTTGATTGCAGTTGGTGTGGAGCCGATTTTTTTAATTAATCCAATATGCTTGTTTTTATAATGTTTCGCGCAACTCTTATTTGTTGTAAAACCTAGTACTGAAGCATAGCACGTTTGAACCTTACATTTAAAGGGTCTTTTAGCATTGATAAGATCAAAATGCTTTATAATATGAAACAAGGATGAAAATGTGTGAGGATTTGGACAGTGATTGCAGCGATAACCACCTGGTTTCTTATAGCCATAATCAACCTCATAATGCTGCAATAACAATTCAAGAAATGTTGTGTTGGAGCTGTCTGGAGATATCATGTAAGAGCTATGTAATCCCAATTGTGAATTGCCTTGGTAAATAGGTTGACACACAGTATCTACGGTATTAGCCTGCATTGTGCTCAATGGTTCATTAGTTGCTATCGGTAAAGTTAAAAATAAATCAATCTAGTTCAGCAAACAGTGTATATGATATATAGTCATTCAAACAAAATCAAAAAAAAAATATTTTCACCATCATGGAATCGGAGCTGTTTATATATTACTGACTTGCTAATTACTGAAAAAATTTATTCAAATGAAGTGCTTAAAGGACATATGACAAATTCTGCTGAACAATTCTAGACATGCATGCTTCTACACGCCGGCCGAACTGCCCCGTGTTTATTATCTGACGGGACACCGCGGCCGGTTTTTCAACCGGAATGTGCGCCAAAACAACTGTACCGTTTATCATAACCGGATATCATTGGTATTACGAGGGGATGGCCGTATTTGAACATACGTCTGGATGCCGATTGCATTCCGGTCGAAGTCCCGGTGCTTGCCTCCAAAGGCAACGGGAGAAGCCACTTCATCTGATGGATTTGTTTTTGCTGGAGCTGCTGTTTGTGAGGCACTCTTTCCTTTGCTGCTCTTCTTCTCCAATGGCCGATTCTATTTCCAGGATAACCTCCATGCTTGAGTCTGCCAGAGACTTGACCTTTGAGACTGCTGCTGCTGCATCCTCAAAGTTGGTAGAAACTCCTTCTCATCTACGTCCAAAGCAAATATCAAAGTTCTTGAATTCGCCTTTAGAGAGAGATAAATTGATTGGTTTAAAATGCTTGTTCTCTCTAATGTCCAATTCAAATAACAACTCAACCACTTCCAACACAAACGATCTTCTACTATCCTTCTTTCCTGATGTCATTAAGAATATCACTTCTCCCAATATCAAAATCAAAAAATTGATCTATATCTACTTGTTAAGATTCGCCGATTTGCAACCAAACACAACTCTATTGTCCATCAACTCTATCCAAAAGGATTTGTCTAACAATGATCCCAATATAAGGTCTTTATCCTTAAGAACCTTATCAAACATTAAAATCCAGGCAATTATCCCCATAATCATCTTATCTATCAAAAACTCAATCAATGATTTATCTCCCAATGTTCGGAAATCTTGCTCAATTGCAATCTCAAATCTATTCAATAACTTCAACTCTTCATCAATCTTGGAGAAAAAAAATTTATTATCCTTTTTATCCACTCTATTAAACGATTCCCATATTTCGGTCTTAAATTCTTCAATTTTGACTTTTAATAAAGTTTGTCCCAATAATTTTAAGTTAATCCATAAAAATTTCCACTTTTATATAAATAATTTAAATCAATTCGACGAATGGACTCAAGCTATTTTAATTCAAACTTTAACTAATTATTCAAGGTTTTTCCTTAAGAGACCAAAAATTATATCTTTAAGAGATAATTCAATGATTTCCCCCCTACCTGAATTTTCAATTTCAAACTCGTTTTCAAATTCTCTTTCTTTCAATTCAATTGACTATACAACCCAATATGATGATCATGATTTACTATTGTTTTTAAATTCATTGCAATTCTTATTTTACTCAAGAAATGATGCTGTCATCCTATCAATAACTAGAGCAATATTATCCCTATCTTCTCCTTTGGATTTTTCATCTTATAAATTAAATCAATCCCTAATAAAACTATTAAAATCAAACTTATTAGCACGAGAAATTAAATTACTAATTTACAAAATTATCTATTCCATAAATTTAATTTCTTCTAATCTTATCAACTCTCAAAATATTTCAATCTTTAAAAATTATTTAAACCATTTTTATTTATTACCAAATGACCCCCCAAAATTATCAAAAATAAAATTAGACATTTTGATATCTTTAATCGACGATTCAAATGTTTTACAAATCATAAAAGAATTAAAATATTATGCTCTATTTTCAAAAAATAAAATTGTCGCCAACTATTCTGTCATCTCCTTTGGAAAAATTGCTCAATTAACTAATTTATCAATCGACTACTCCCCAACTATTCTAAATTGGTTACTAAAACAAATTAATTCAAAAAAATCAATCAGCAAACAAAGAATCCTAAATGAATGTCTTAATGTTGTCAGATCTTTTATTCAAAAAGATCCCCATAATAATATCAAAACTGTTGTACAATTATCAAAAATTATTTTAAATGATTATGAATCCTTTTTTAATGACACTCAAGATCAAAAAAAACCTCAAGATTCAATTCCAGATTCAGATTTTGCAAACGAAACTGATACCCCAGACAAAGAAGCCGATAATCTTGAAAATCAAAAACTAAATTCTAAAGCAAAATCAAGTATCATTTGGTTAATTGGGGAATTTATTCCTTTAATCCCAAAGATTCTACCCAATTTTTTAAGAATTTTAATTAAAAATTTTAAAAAGGAAAAATCCTTTAGAGTAAGATATCAAATTTTATTATTAGCTTCTAAATTCTTGTCCTATGATTATGATTTATATAAAAAAGTTAATCAAGTTGATTCAATTGAAAATTATCCAAGAATTAATAATCCTGTTTATCAAAACTATTTATATTTAATTCAACTATGTAAATATGATGATAATTATGATATAAGAGATAGAACAAGATTATTTAATAAAATCTTATTAGAAAATGATGATAGAAATGAAATTGCTACTTTATTATTGCAAGTGAAAAAACCGATTTCAAAAATTTCCACAAATAGAACAAAAATCAGTATCAATGTTAATGATAATGATAATGACAATGACAATGATAATGATAATGATAATGATAGTGATAGTGATAATAATAATAATGATGGTCATAATAGTAGTCAAAGAGAAAACATTCTATTTCTGTATTTATCTGTTCCCCCATGGGCTGATCAAAAAACATTGCCAGATCCATCAATACGTCAACCTAATACCGATAAATCTATTCAAACCCAAACCAACCAAATTCAATACAAAGATACTCGCCAAAATTTTGGCAATAACTTGTCTAGTAATGGTATTCAAACAAACACTAGAGATACTCTTCAAATTAAAGATGAACAACTTAGAAATAAATATAAAATTCAAACATTAGATGAATTTTTTGCCGAAAATGATGAAAAAATAATCGAAGATTTCAACTCCGAACACAAACATTTTGAGGAAACTGAAGATGATGATAGTAGCGAAGCTGAGTATGATGAGTATGAAGTCGATACTGATGATAGTGAAGATGATAGTGAAGACGATAGCGAAGACGATGCTGAAAATGATATCGGAGATAGCAAGAATGATAATCAAAAAAGTTATAATAACGGAAATGACCAATATTCTCAAATTATTTATCAGGCAGATGAAGAAGTTGATGAGAAGGAAAAAATGTTAAAATAAATCCCATAGATTTACCCTAAGGTCGGAATTACACCTTTTGATGATATTATAGATTGAAAGTTTACATTTGCAGTTAATCAACTTGAATCATTTGGCAATCGAGACTAAAGATGGGAAACGTTTACCTTTAACTCTTTTTTTAAAGTCGATGTTGTTGATGGAGAGATTCAAAGTTGGACTATCGCTTTAGTAAATATAGTATGTCAAATCTACCTAATGATCAGCTTTAATAAATTAGGCTTTGTTGAGTTATTCATTTTAATTTAACTTCAATTAACTTTAAATAGAATGAAAAATAAAATAAAATTAAGTTTATTATACAAAGTACTAAACTTTTTTTTTTACAGATATACTTTTAAAGGACTCTTTTAAAAAACTTGGAGTAAAATAAAAAAAAATGAAAGACCTATTTTCAATTTGAATAAAACTTTTCACTTTTGATTCTAAAACCCATAAGAATGTTTTAAAAAATCATGAGCCTTTATCGTACCTGAATTTTAGGATTATTTTTCAATAATCATTTATAAGTCTCAATGCAACAACCGTATCGTTAATGACTAAAAATATTGGTAAACAGTTTATGGTTTTTTTTTGTTTTTGTTTCTTTAAAACAAAAAAAACAAAAAACAAAAACTATCGTATACAGGGAAAGAACTAGATAAATTCATCATAAACTTTCTAGATTCCAATGTATATAGTCCTATAAACTCATCATCTTGCTAGTGTTTACACCTCTCATTTTCTCGCCATTTAAAACATCCTTGCCTATTCGTTCCATAACTTCTATTTCAATTAAGTTTCCAGAATTTTCATATTCCAAACTGATATCATAAACATGTTCAATTCTTGATTTAGTTATTCCAATTTCGCAATGCGATAAGCACTTCAAGCAATTTTTGTATCTGACTATATTTAGTCTGACATTATTGGAGATATTTGGATCATTTTTATCAGAGTATATTTCCCAGGTTGATTCTTCTTCCAATCTTGTAATTGAAACCGATGTTGAGCCAGGAGTATAATTAGAAGAGTCACTATTTAGCATCGTTTGGAATTTGTTTAGATTTGTATTTTTTAAAGTGCTGGAAGAAGATAACGAAGTTTTCAATGGAGTCTTGTATAACCAAACGAATCCATTCACACCTAGTATAATGCTGACATTTCCGGGCAAATCAAAGCTATGGTTTTTAGTTCTGACAATTAAATAACTTGGAACTAATACCAACAATCCATTTCTCAATTTACCATACTTTAGTGATCGTGTATGTAAACCAGCAGCACCATCATTGTAGAGCATCTGCACTTCACAATTCAATAAATCGCCTTCTTTTAAAAAATTTCTCATAGTAAGCTCGTCATTTTGGGATTTTCTCCTGAGGATACCTCCAGGCAAATTGACTGAGCCTAGTAATAGAATAGCATTCTGTTCGCCACCAATATCGACTTTCCATCTTTTGTTTCCCACCTCTGTTATTCTTCCAACGATATGATCTCCAGTTTCTGGTCGAAACCTAGACTTTAGAGGAATCACTGATAGCAACTTATTAACTCTGGAGATGGTACCTGCAACTGAAGAGTAAGTTTTATTGCCAACAGAATATGTTCCATGGCCTCTCATCAACATTGGATCTGAGGTTACCAATTCTCCAGGAGTTACCACTGAGTTTTGAAGAGACTGTTTTTGGGGGCTGGCAAAATCTAGATCCAAATCCGAATCTGAATCCGAATCAAAGTCTTCTCTGTTCTGTATGGGCTTTGATACTGTTAGCACTTCCATTGTTGCTTCTGCTGGTGCTTCTCCTGCTTCTCCTGCTTTTCCTGCTTCTCCTGCTGTTTCTTCTTCTGCTCCCCAACACTTCTGCGAGCTCCAACCGTAGCAGTGGAACGGCACGAAAATTTTCAGCATAACGAGGACATCACAAAAATGGGCATCACAATCAGAAATAGCCCAGTTTTGCTTTGATGTTGAGCTCATTCGCTTTTCGAAAGGAGATAATATCACTGTGTTTGTTCAGGAATACAAAACTTGTTTGGCATCGACTGAACTCCAGGTCTACGTTTATGTCCTCTATTGTTTCAATTGCTCAAATGACAACCTCTGCTCCTCATGAACTGTCCTTGAGCGAAACCTATCTTCCTCCTGTGAACAAAAACATGAGACACCTAGATCGTTCTTTCTTTTACAAGGAAGTCCCACTAGTTGCTTTGTATTTTGAAGATCCCAAGCTCATCAACGACTTTATTAAGAACCATAAGGATGTGTTGCTAGGAGTCAGATCTGTGCCAAATCTAGTCAAAGTGCCTAACATAAAAGAGCTTTTAACCAAGTACCAAATTAACAATCCCAATTTCCACATCGAGACAAATGGCAATGTCTTTGATAAGGTCTGTCTATTAAGAAATGATATTAAAACCACAAATCTTCATGAATTGAAGTCTCAAGTTTCTACTGAAATATTTCACTATTTAACTGCCAATCAAACATTATTGTTTCCATACACCTTAAAATTGGATTATTCCTTTTGGAAAACTGATGAGATTTTAAATGCAATCCTACCCATACAAAATGAAGAAAATCCTCCATCATCGTTCACTACAACAGGTCATATTGCTCATATGAACCTCAAAGAAGAATACTTACCTTATAAAAACTTGATTGGCCAAGTTATCTTGGATAAAACTAAAGCTATAAAAACTGTTGTTACAAAAACAAACTCAATAGAAACAAAATTCAGAACTTTTCCAATGGAAATCATTGCAGGAGAAAACAACTTTGATGTTGAACAAAAAGAATCAAACTGTATTTTCAGATTCAACTTTGAAAAAGTTTATTGGAACTCTAGACTACATACTGAACATGATAGATTGATTAACTTGTTTCAGCCTAATCAATTGATTTGTGATGTTATGGCTGGCGTTGGTCCCTTTGCTATACCTGCTGCTAAAAAAAAATGCGTTGTTTTGGCCAACGATTTGAATCCTGAAAGTTTCAAATATTTAAAAATCAACAATAAATTAAATAAAACAGAAAAATTTGTCCAATGTTATAATCTCGATGGTAACGATTTCATAAAAAATTGCACTCAAAATTTAATTGTGTTTTTATCAAAACATTTCGATAATACAATCATTGTAAAAAAAGAGATTAGAAATAAAAAACAAAAAAAAAACGATGGAGAAATATCTCATTTGGAAACTATCAAATTAAAAATCCCAAATTTTTATTCTCATTTTATAATGAATTTGCCTGATTCTGCACTTGAATTCTTACCATCCTTTATTGGCTGCTACTCAGATATCAATTACCAAAAATTAATTCAATCTGACGCTTCTTTCAAGTTACCTTATATCCATGTTTACTGCTTTGAAAAATTCTCTCCCTCTGAAAAGCCTGAACCATCAATTGAAGAATTGCAGCAAAGAATTTATCTCAAAATTATAAATCTTTTAAATTGCAAAAAAATTGATGCAAAGTTTCATTTGGTAAGAAAAGTCGCACCAACTAAACCAATGTTTTGTGTGTCTTTTTTGCTACCTGAATGTGTAGCTTTCAAAAAGCATTTCAACTCCTGATGTAATTACTGTATTTTACTGTTTTAAACCATTAAAGAAAAGGTATTTTAAATTAAAACTTTGTATTTTATTTAACAGAATATATATTAAATGAAGTAACACAAAGAACACAGAAAAATTAATAAAAATAGTCAATTTTGTAAAAGAATTAAAATAAACATTGTTTCTAATTTCTAGAAACATGGGGATTAATAAAGTAATATCACAAAAAATGAGAAACAGGAAAAAAAAAAGAAAGTAATTAAATGCTAGAAATAAATAGACAACATAAATTTTCTATTTGTTTTTAATTCTAAAAGTATATTTTAAACTAACCATTAGTTTATAAATGGAAACAGCTTTATTGCTTTTTATCTGTTTGATTTTCAATTGTTTGATTTTCAACTGTTTGATTCTGCACTCTATCATTTTTTTTTGGAACTCTTGCTAACCAATACAAAAATATTGTCAAGATGAAATTGATGAAAATATAGGAAATAAATATACCAAAGTTTCTCCATCTTCTGGAAAAATCACAGTTAATAGAAGCAAGGAAAACATCTGTGCTCGCAATAGAACAAAAATCACATTGCCCTGTGGCATTTTCATCTAACAAATAACCACCATCAGTTGATATATAATCACTCATAAATTCACCACAGGTTTGACCGCTTGGAGGAGAAAAATTCAAATACTCAATACTAGAACAAACAACTTCATTTCCAGATAATCCAACAGATAACACACCATCAATAAAATATGTAAAAGGTGATACTCTGTACATAAAAATCCAGAAACGAGGCAAGGCATCTGGGCCAGCAAGAACACCACAAAATGTTAAAGACATAGTGAAAAGCAAAGAACCAACATTTGCAGCAGCTTCTGCCATTTGAATTCCTGCAATACAAACTTGACCCAAAGTCGAACAGTAAACATAAAAAGAAACAAAGAAAAGCCACATTGTTGCGCCTCTAGCATTAACATCATCTGTTGGAATAGCATTTTCATATAACCCAATTGGATAGTAAAAACAAAAGTAAGCTAAAGTACCGCAAATAACTTGCCATGGGATTTCAACAGTGATTTGAGCCAAAATAAAGGCAAGCCAGCTAAATGTTTTTGAAGGACGTTCCCTAACTTCGTACAATTCTCTTTGGAAGACGAATCCTGGCATCATTTGTTCAACAAGAGAGTTAAAAATAACTAAAGACATAAACACAGCAAACATTTGGTTTTGCAAACCTTGTTGAGATGTACCTGCTTTGAAAAACGAAAACCCAATAAACAAAGCAGAAAAAACTGTTAAAAAGATTTTTGGATAAATATAGCTTGGACTTCTCCAATATTGCTCAAAAACTCTCCTTGTCACAAGAAGATATTGGAAAGGTAATGAAGTTGCAAATGATTTATGATGTTCAGGAGAGTCATCAACTGGCAATTTAATCAATTCGTTTTCCATCTGGGTCAACTCTTTTTGAACTTCTTGTCTTTCGCTAGAACTCATCCAGACTTCATAATAATCTTGATTTGCTTTGGAACCAGGAGCAGCACCAATTACAGCTAACATCCATTCTGCAGGATTGGCATTTTTTGGACATTTTGGAGCACCATGCTTTTCAAAATAATTGATAAGAGATTGACAATTTTCTCCCAAATTCCCGAAATAAACAGTTCTACCACCTTTAGCTAAAAATAATAAACGATCAAATTCTTTCAAAAGAATAGCAGATGGTTGATGGATGGTACAAAGAATGGCTTGACCGTTATTGGCAAGTTTCCTCATCAACTGACAGATTGACCAAGCAGTTTCAGAATCTAAACCAGAAGTTGGTTCATCTAAAAACAACAATAATTGTGGTTTTGCAGCCAATTCAACACCAATTGTCAATCTTTTTCTTTGTTCAACATTAAGACCTTCACCTGCCACACCAACAACTGCATCTGCATATTTTTCCATTTCAAGAATCTTGATAACATTATCAACATATTCAATTTTTTCTTCTTTGGAAACCGAAGCAGGCTGTCTTAAAAAAGCTGAAAACAATAATGCTTCTCTAACAGTACTTGTTCTTAAATGCAAATCTTGTTGTTGAACATAACCAGTTGATCTTTGAAATGAAGAATCTCTGAGGTGACCGTTGACAAACATATTACCAGTAACAACACCCATTGTAACACGATTGGCTAATACATCGAGAAGTGTAGTTTTACCAGCACCAGAAGCTCCCATCAAAGCAGTCAAAGTACCAGGTTTAACCCAACCATCTACATGACTTAGAATTCTTCGAGTTTCATCTTTAATTTGGATATCATAACAAACATCTCTCCAATGGAAAATGTCTTTGCCGGATATCATTTTTTTGGCCATATCTGAGCTATCACTTTCATTTTGTCCAACTTGAATCTTTTCATTACCGCTTTCAATATCAATTTTTTGTTTTCTTACTTTTTTCAAGGTTGACCTTTGAAAGAGCAAGATTTCACCCTTCTGTTTTGCACCCTCATTATATTCACAAAGAACTAGATAGATAAAAAGGAAAAAAACTGCAAAAGCTAACACAATACCCCAATTTCTCCATTTATGGTCATTATAATATTCAAAAGAGGTATTGATAAAATTATCACCATTGACGTAGCTTTGACCTATAACACTGCCGACGGTGGAGCAAACTCTATTACTGGGATCAATATCATCAGCGGAATATCCAGAACCAGAAGGTATAAATGTATCGCAAGGAAATTCTCTATCATGAAATTCATTTGCCATTAAAGATTCAAAAGTATAAGCAATAGGGTTAATATAATTAATCCATCTAGACCATCCAAGCATATCTCTTGTTGGGATAGTAAAACCAACAAAAATAGTCATGGCTAAAAGAATAACGGAAGCAGGAGTCATGGCTTCTGTAAGAGATTTAGTTGCAGAACCAACACATCTAAAGACATGAGACATGGCAAAAGTAGCAGTAATAACATTCAATAGGTAAAAAAAGAAGTGACCGGCGGATCTACGAAAATTGACCATGAAATAATAAACCAAATTAAAAGCAATTGCAGTGATAATTTTGGAAGGGATTTCAGTTAAAATAGAAGAAAAAGAGGCAGCAGATGGATGATAGAGAGCATACATTTTATGTTTTTCAGTAACCAGTCTAGCTTCATAAAGAGACATGATTTCTAATAGAGAAGAGAAGGAGTTGAATAAAACAGCAAAGAAAAGAGCAGCACCACGCTGAAAAAAGGAAGAAGTGGTTTGATCGAGATTATAAAACATGGAACCAAGAATAAAGGACATTCCGGTGTTACCAAGAACACTTACTAAAGTGATGGATAAGTCATTTTTAATTCTTTTAAAATCTCTTTGAATAAGATATCTAATTTGTTGACCATAGCTTACTCTGTAGGGAGAACTAGCTCTTTGATTTTTTGATTGAGCTGCTACATGAGATTCTCTAATTTCTTCAACAACATTATCAGTGATACAATGATTGACATATTCATCGACATCAGTTCTTAGTTGGGAGTACTGGGGAGAATTTCTCCAATAAGATTCAAATTCTTCGGCGGTTCTTGGGACTTTATTTTCATAACCTTTTCTTGGGATTCTTTGAGATGGATTGGTTAAAGAAGTCAAGTAATCAGCAGTGGTTTGTCTTGGAGGACAATTATAACCCATTGTAAAAAAAAATTCTTTAGCATCTTCAGTTGAGCCGAAATAGATTTGACGGCCTTCATATAGTAAGATAACTTTATCAAACAAGTCATAAGCATCTTGAGAACATTGATAGATTGCTATAAAAGAGGTAGAATCGAGAACGTCAGCAGAAGTTCTCAAAGCTCTAATGAATTCTAGAGCAGTTGCAGCGTCTAAACCTCTAGTTGCGTTATCCCACAATTGAAGGGGAGCACCACAAAGGGAGACTTCAGCAATGGAGACTCTTTTTCTTTCACCACCGGAGACACCACGAATTAATTCGTTACCAACTTTAGTATTTCTTGTATGAGACAAGCCATAGGTTGCCATATAAACTTCGGTCAAATGGTTAGCATAGGTTTCTCTATCAACACCAGGGGCTCTATTTTCAGGAGTTCTGAATTTGGCAGCAAAGGATAAGACATCATAAACGGTGAGTTGAGGAAAATGGACTTCTTGTTCAGCGTTATAAACAATTTCACCACGATAGTTTTTACTGATCTGATGTGGAGTTAAACCGTCATAACAAATTAAAGAGTCATTTGATACATGGAAACCATGGGTTTGAACACCAATAGTTTTCAAAAAAGTCGAGCAACCAGAACCAGGTCTGCCTAAAACAACGACAACTTCACCAGGTTTGACTAGACCATCCATTGGTTTCAAGATGTCGAAATATTTACTTTCATCAGTTTTTTTAAACAAGTTGACAAAATTCGAAGCTAATTTTATTGGGAAATTGGAGACAGTTTTGAGGTAGTCAGCGTCAGCAGCGACACCGTAAGATCTCAAATCCTTCCAGGCTAAGCCTAGAGAGAAATGTTTGTAATGATCAGGATCAGTATCAATGAGTTTTCTCAAGTTTTTAATCCAGGCTTTTGAACTAAATTCATCGCTATTTGGATCTAATTTGGGATCAATATCGTTATGAAAAGTGTTTTGAGCAGGACCAGGAACAGTTGAAACTCTGGATAAAGTTTTGATGATGTTGAGGAATGATTTACTGTTACTTTTATTTTTATTGTTGCTATTAAGATCAGAATTCAATGAGTTGTTAGTAAACTGTCTTGCTAAAGATTGAATATTTTGATCAGCATTTGAATCAAAGCCGCTATATTCACGAATAGAATTATCATCGTAATCGGAATCATGTTTTAAATTTTTTTGAGGAGATTTCTCATAAGATGAAGATGTGCCTTCACTCATTTTTGATGGAGAGGCTGACAATTTCAGGTGATTGGACGATGGCAAAAAAGGGTAGTTGAAAAGAAGTATTATGT
Source organism: Ascoidea rubescens DSM 1968 (assembly GCF_001661345.1). NCBI lineage: Eukaryota > Fungi > Ascomycota > Saccharomycetes > Ascoideales > Ascoideaceae > Ascoidea > Ascoidea rubescens. The sequence continues at coordinate 369,859 of NW_017962923.1, read as the reverse complement.
ATGTCTAATAGAGTTTAAGGATAGAGTTCTGGTGAAAATTAAGGGTATATGATAGAGTATTCTGTAAGGTGAATGAGAGACTTGAGGATAAGAAGAGAGGAACCCAGATAACAAAGAAGAAGAAATAATATAAAATAATATAAAATAATATAAAATAAAATTAGATAAAATTAAATCCAGTGAAATGAAATGAAATGGGGTTAGATATATAACAAAAAAAGAGTGAAAATAAAAAGTGGATGAGATAAAACACAATAAAAACCAACGCCTATATATAGCAAACAAAGGAGCACAATTTCCTAAAGAAGCAAAACATTTCCGGCAGCAGAAACACGACCGCCAGCAGATAAACGTAAGTGCTGAAATTCTTCCACACAATTTGGCGCCAGAATTACAAATCATCCCCTTACAGAGGACCCTTGCCGGCTCGCGCCCTGCTGCCGGGCCCCGTTGTGTATATACACGTGATCGTCGGCTTTCTAACTTGTCCGAACAGGCGTAGCGGAACGGCGTTATTCCGCTGTGTTCCGTCGTGTTCTGCCTTGTGCAGACGCATGTGCAGCGGTGGCTGACGACTATGCGCGTATTTGAGCGTTTTTCTATTGTGTTGTCGTTAATCCATCTGCGTGGACGCGGTGTTGTGTATTACTTTTTTCGGTTCCATCTTTTGATCAAGCCGCCGAAGACGCTGCTCTTCTTGGAGCCTGTCTTCAGCGGTGCTTTTGGTGGTGCCGTTGCTCCAGCCGTCAGAGAGGCCGCTTGTGCTGCAGGCCCCGCCGGTTCCACTCGGCTGGATCTCCTGGCAGTGTCGCCTTCCTTCTCCAGCTCGCTGGCAACTTTGTTCGTGTCACATCTCGCCAATATCTCCTGGTACGACATCCTCCTGCTTCTACCGCTGGAAACCAGATCTGTTCCCAACAACATGTTCGTCGCGCTGACTGCTTTCTTCGTATTGCTATTGTGGTTGAGCTCATCTAAAAACTGGATGTGAGAGGTCATTCCAGCCACAGAAGTGTTGCAATTGCTTCCTGCTCTGGGTTTTCCATTCAACTGCAACGTGGTGTTTGCTGGTGCTGCCCTCTTGGGCTTCAACTCCTTTGGGAAGTATGGCTTTTCATCCACATTGTCATCAGATTCACTGTCACTTGAATCTGTGTATTCACTACTCATCTTGTAGTCCTTCAATTCTTTTCCAATTTTTTTATGTCCTTTATTTTTCATATTAGAATAATCATATCTTGAGTTTTTGATATAATTTATACTCTCCTTACGGGATTTATCACTCACTTCAGTTAGCAACTTTTCAAAAAAATCCTGACAAACTATTTTATCATTATCATTATCATTATCATTATCATTATCATTGTTATCATAGTCTCTTTCTTTCTTTATTTTTTTTATTTTCTTTTCTTCACTCAGTTCATCACTATCATATTCTTCATCATATTCTTCGTCATAATTATAATTATCATCATCATCATCATCATCTATGCCATCCCAATCATTATCCCATTTCCTGTTGATATTGCGTTTGTTTCCTCCTCCGTTTTCATTATAATAAACATCTGGAACAACCAATACTGGCATCTTGCATGTTTTAACCAAAAATTCAGATAGTCTAATTCTTTTATTTTTAATTCCCTTTTCAAATTTAGTCACACCGTCAATCTGCGATAATGAAGTTATTGTTCGACTTAATACATCTGATCCACTGTTATCTCTTGATAATTCTCTTTTTACATCATAGTAAAGTAACGAAGCAGAAGTTCGAATTTTAGATAAATCTCCTTCTTTGCCATTAATGCTTTTGCTTTTATTTCTCTCTTCGCTTAAATTAGCCTCTGATGACATTGTTGTAACCTTTGATAAATTTTCTAATTCTTCAACTCCGACAGTTAACTTAAGATCGTCTCTTTTAGATCCAATGACAATCGTATTGGGACTATATACTTCAATCACATTTCGGAAAATATATTTCAAATCTAACTTCTTATGCAATAAATTCTTGTACATTGATGTTAATTTTGATTCTTTTTTATTTATTTCACTGTCCTTTTTATACAATAGAAAATCTTCAATATTGGCAGAGTTTTTACGGAATCCATTAAGATTATTCATATTACTTTCACTTAGATTTTTTTGCTTTAAATAATTACTTTCAATTTCCTTTTGCTTGATTTCCTCATATTTTTTATTAATTGGTTCATCACAACAAACTTCAATAGTGATTTCAATTTTTAATCGTTTCTCATTACATAATTTGATAACATAGTCCATCAACTTGGAAAGCTTTTTATTGATATATTCAATTAATTTTTCATTTCTTTCGTTGATGTCTTTGATTTCAATTGAGTGCTCATTATTATTACTATTATTGCTATTATATTTATCTCCAGTAATGCCATCACTATTCTCACCATTATATTTACTAAGACTATTACTATTAATATTACTATTACTATTAATGCTATTGCTGTTGCCATTGTAGTAAAAATTTAAACTCTTATAACTTGACGACTTGAAGCCTTTATCTTGTTTTTCTAGGGGAACAATTTTATAAGGCGCTCTACTTTTGTTGTTTGTATTTGCTAGTGATAAACTATAAATCGATGGAGCCGGTTTCGATTGAAGACTTGAAAATGAAGATCTCGAATTAACTCTGGATAGTGACGATTCCAAATCATCTAGCATTGAAGATGTTTTGTAGGACTTTTTTTTAATATTTTTTTTAATTTTCAATAAACTGTTAGACTCTAGCCAGTTTTCGATCAGTTCAAAATTTGAAGGAATGGTTGTTATAAGAATCAATTGATCACCGTTATGAATCAAGTTGTCCAAAGTGTAATCAATTGAAGACCAGGTATGTTTTCTGCCACTTAAATAAAGTAAAATTATTTGAGAGGAAGACTGAAATTCTTCTTCTAAATCTTCTTTGATTAGTGGTGGTAGACTGTTAATATTTAAATTGGCAAAATTTTCTTGTTCTTGTTTAAAAGACGTGTAGTGATCTTTGGGTTTATGGATTGTATTTTTCAATAAAAATTGATCGAAATCTGGATGTCTTTTTTTTAAAATAAAGGATTTGTAGCCAACAGTTGGCCTTGAAGGGTATTGTTTATTGAATAAATTTGTTATGTTTGTACCATCTTCGCTATACTTTGGAGCGTCATCTACAGTATAGCTACTATTATTCATGCTAAGAATGTTATCATCATTAGTGTTATCAATAGTATTATTGTTATTCAGGTTAAACTCGAAGACAAGATTTCCTAGAAACTGTTCAGTGTTTATGTCAGTTGATTTTTTCAAAGAAAACTGATTGTCTAATTTTAAAATTTCTTCGTCAGTCATTTCAGTTAATTTCCTTCTTTTTTTTTCCTCGGTTAAGGAATTGTTTATATTGTTAAAGGCATCAATGTCAATTGCAGAAGATTGTTGTTGTTGTTGATAAAAGAAATTGGAATTATCACTTGTGAATAGAATATTAAGCTGAGTATTTTTTAAAGTTTGAGAGTCTTGATCTTCAGAAGAGAATTTTTTTGAGACCGAAGAAAAGGAATTCGGGTTTGAAAAGGAATTCTTTTTAGAATTGGGTGATTTTGAGTTATTTTGAATGGAAGTAAGAGATTTTGGATTTAGAAATAAATCGGGATGAATTGTATTTAATCTTGTGTTTGAATCAGTTAGAGCTTGATCATCTAATGAATCATCTGAAGAAGTTAAAAAGTTTGAATTTGATAATCTCAAGCTTGAATTTTCGCTCAGAGAGGAAGATTTTAAAGAAGTTTTTTTTAGAATACTTTTATTTTTTGGAGGGGGTAGTTTTTTTCTTTTCCTTTCTTTAATTTTTTCTCTCTGTAGTTTGTATTCGTTTGATTTTTTTATATGGTTCAATTTAATATCCTGAGAATTGACTACATTGAAACTATCGAATTTAAATAAGGAAGGATCAAGGTTTGAGGAAGCCAAAGAGGACCTGACAGGAGCATAACCAAAATTTAAATCTAGCTTTTTTTTTTTAATTTTTGCCAGAAGATCAGTGGTTGAAGAAGAATTGCCGTCTATGTTGTAAATAAAAGATGGAGCAAAACGAGGCTTTTCAGGGTCTATTATGTCAATGAAAAGACTGTTAAAGGAGACTCTTTTTTGAAAGTGAAATGAAGAGAGATCGTGGGGAGAATGATTTGAGGATATTGACATTTGAGAAAGAGAGAAAGATATATGGATACAGAAAGCAAAAAAAAATATAGTATATGACGAAAAGCACAAAACGAGAAAGAGATGGAAGATATAGTATAGTATTGGTGGTAGGAGTATTATGGACAACGAGAAAAGATAGAAACAAAGAACAAGTCTAAAGCAGATAAGCCAGAAGAAGCAGCCAGATGAAACTGGAGTAAGAGAAAGAGGGACTTTTCGGGCAGTATTTATACCACGCTGATCTGGAGCTGCAGACGGAAAGCAACGCACACATGCAGTAATACCAAGCAATAGAGCTGCTGCAGCTGCAACAAAGGACCTTGGGCCTTGGGCCTTGGCGCTGCTGTGTCTACGGTTTCTGCGGTTTCTGCGGTTTCTGCTGCTTCTCTGGTGCCAGTGCTAGCTGCTGCTGTCCTTGGCGCTGCGTCGCGCCATCCACACCTTGTCTGGCTACAATTCACCACCGCTGCGGCAGCGGCACCCGCAATCAGCCATCATCAGACGGGCCTGCCAGAGGCCAGCTCCCCCGCGCGCTCTGCTTCCACAACGCAGGGTCCAGCGTTCCAACGTGTTTTACCGCTTTCTCAAGTCCCACGCGCCCACCTGTGCCTGCATCTCTTGGCGTTCTTGGTTTGTAATTTGCTCCATTTATTTGCTGTTATCGAGGAAGAATTTCACAATCAAATCAGCAATCAACAAATTGTCGTTTTTCAACAGCTCGGTTGATTCAAGCGCTTGCTTGATTACGTCTTCATCAATTTCCTTTTTTTCCAACTTCTCATACAAGCTCTTGAGGATAAACCCTTTGGAAAACTCGGGATGTCCCTGAAAGGTCAACACCTTTTTCTTTTCGCTTATAAATCCTTGATTGGAACATATTTCCGATGTTCCAATGATTGTAAAATCATTCGCTTCTATGTTCTTACTGCCTTCACCGTCCAACTCTTTAAACACAACGTCTTGGTGCGATTCATTGATCACCAATTCCTGCCTACTATCCAATTCACCAATTACCTCCTGAAATTTCTTCCCAAGCTGGACTACAGTAGCTCCTATCTCCCAACCTTTCAAATTTCTTCCAATTTTATATCCAAGAATCCTTCCAATAATCTGATGTCCAAAACAAATCCCGACAATTGGCAATTTAATATCGTCTTTTTCCAACACCTCTCTCAAAAACTTGCTCAATCTTAAAATCCATTCTTCATCTGTAAAACTATCGCTTCTTGATCCTGTCAAATAAATTCCCAAGCAGTTTTTTTCCAAATCTTTCACTTGTTCAGCATCACCTAAGTCTGGCAACTCAATTTTCCCGATAACATCAAATCTTTTGAAATAAATCTCTTCCTGATCATAAAACTGTGATCTTTTCATCAACTCGATTCCCTGATCGCCAAAATCCCCAAACTCAGCGTAGATATCGTGGCTTATGGGTGTGTCCAAAACAAAGACACTGATGTATTTTTTGTTTGAATCAATAGTCATGGCCTGTCTTTCTTGGTGCTTTTGCCCTCAATCTTTATCTCTATCTATCTCCATCTTTATCTTTATCTTTTCTGATTGGGAAAATCCAAACGTGACTTTCTCGTGCACAGAGCTCGCCCTCCTTTTGACTCTTTTGTGCTTCCACACTACTGGCTTCATCCAGCTGGTTGGCACTTTTCCGGCTTGTCCATCTCGCTCCAACAACTTGCTTTATCAGTTTCATTATTCTCTTGATCTTCTCTTTGATATATTTATATTCGTTATATCTTTTATATCTTTTAGATCCAGTACATTGACTCAATACCAGTTTCTCAGTTGTATTTTTCAATTGCATTTTCTGAAATGGCTATTGCTCTTTGGTTTGTTCCCAAAAAAAGCTCTCAGTTGTATGATGTTCTCTCAAATTTGATTATCAGCTTACAACCTTTATTTGATGATTTTCCTCCAATTTTTGAACCTCATATCACTATAACCTCAAATTTATTTATCTCTTCAAACTCTGATATAAACAAAATCTTGAACGCTTCTTTAATTGCCTTGTCCTCTTTAAATATATCCTCTAATATCTTGCACAATGATTCAAATCAAAGCAATACTATTGATTCTAATAACTCAACAATTAATGACCAAATCTCTTTAAATAATTTAAATAATTTAAATAACTTGATTCAATTTGATAAGTTTGCTGTTGGAAGAAACTATTTTAATAAAATTCATTTTCAAATTTTTAAAAATCCAAACTTGATCAGTTTTGCTAGAATTATCAGAGAATTATTTGTTGAATTACCTAAACTAAAAATTTTAAATAATCCAAACAATTATTCAATTCAATTCAATAATAACAATAATAACAATATTAACAATAATGATAATAATAATAATGATTTTAATAATAATAATTTTAATAATAATAATACCAATATCAATAATAATAATAATAATAATACCAATAATAACCAAGAAAACTCCACTATAAACGAAAAAAATACTATTGATCTTAAAAGAAACTCCTCAATCTCAAAGACTCTGTCTCTATCAAGAAATTCGTCTCTAAAATTACCTTCCCATTCAAGGAATTCCTCTAGATCAAGATCAAAATCGATTAATAATCATTCTTCTCATTTCTCAATTTCCTCATCTTCCTCAAATAAATATAATAACTCAACTTTCAACTACGGTTACGATTTAGATGCAATTATCCCACCAAACGCAAAACCACCATCCGTTATTTTAAATGAAAACGATTTAACTCTAAAAGCAAAAAAAATCGCTGAAGATTGGTCAACCAACCAATTTAATCCTCACTTATCTCTCGTTTATTCAAATATTTACAAATTAAATTCCTCTTTAATTAGAACCATCAAAATTAGAATAGAAGATTCTTTAGATATTTATAATTTAAATGAAAATAATTTAATCAATTACCCAAACTTAGGCTGGAATTATGGAACTTTGAAAATAGTAAATTGTGAAGGAAATGTTCAAGATTGGCAAGTTTTGGGCTCAATTGACTTTCATAAATAACTCGCTTATTATTATAAACATAAAAAACACTAAAACGGAATTTTCTTTAGTTTTTTGTTTTCATTTTCTAAGTTTATTCAAGTTTAAACACAAAAATTGTCTTTGTGTTTTTTTGGTTTTTTTTATCTTTACAATATTCTATCAGTTGGTCCTTCAATATAAATCCAATTTCTTTTGATCAATTCCTTTTTCTTATTTTTAGTTTCTTGTGAGAAACAATTAATATCAATTTTTTTTTTTTAATTTTTTTTATTTTATTTATTTGGATTGTTTGTTTATTTAAAAGAAATAATAACATGGTTGATTGTTACCAAAAAATGGATACTCTACATGATAATATGGTAAATAAACACATATTTTATTAAATTATTATAATTCAGTTAAGATAACTAAGATTCTAACTTCCGTTTATATTTTATTCTAGTATTTAACTCCTGTTCCTAATAAACTATTTAGACCGGATTTTTCATTTTACATGGCTGCTCCTCCAGATTCTGCTTATGTTTCTCCTTTGCTTCACAATCATTATACAGCAAAAAGTCCAAACAAAAGTTTATCCCCTTCTTTAGCTCATCAAAACTTTTCTCCCAAAACCTTTCTCTTGCCTCCTCAATCCTTTCCTCAAAATTATGAAGAATTTATTGCCACAGGTTCAAAGCCAAGTTCAATTGTTCATAACGACTTTATTAACTTAAATAAAGTGGATAATTATGGTACAAATAGAAATAAAAGAAATAATAGAAATAGTAGAAATAGTAGAAATGCTAATGATAATAAAAAGAAATTTTTTCATTATGAAACTGAAATGAATACATTTCCTGAATCTTTTAAACCAAGACAAGCTTCAAATATGCCTCATAAAGAAAAAGTATCTAAATGGATTCTTGATGTTCCAATTTTCCCCTTAGGCGACACAATTTGGTCCAACGATTGCTATCCTGCATTGATTGATGATTCTTCATTTTCAATTTCTGATGATAACAATTTTGTAGATGATTTTCCTTTTAATCCAAGTGCAGATGATATGCTGGAATTGCAAGCAAGAAGAATAACTTATTATACCAACAAATTATATCTCATGGATCCCCATGAAGAAATCATTAATGGAAATGAATTGTTGGCTTTCATTAAATCCCAAAATCAGAAAAATACTAATGATAAGATTGAAGTTGAGTCTGAAGTTGAATGTGGCCATATTAAGACAAATTCCCCTATTGCTACTGCTTTTACTAGTCCTCAATGATTGAAATCTTTTATAAAATTTTTCATCAACTATTCTTTTTTTACTTTCTTACTTTCTTACTTTCTTACTTTCTTACTTTCTTACTTTCTTACTTTCTTATTTTCTTATTTTTTTATTTTCTTATTTTTTTATTTTCTTATTGTTTAATTATCTGCTCTAATTTATTTTAGTTCATAATGAAATCTTATCAATAAACATTTATTTTACTATTGTTTATTTTGTGACCTTTAAAATATGTACTACATATTATTCACACTGACTTCCGTAAAATTTTTTTTGGTTTGAGACATAAATCATTTGTAACATAATATTTATTAAGTAGCACACCTTAGAGAATATTAGCTTTCAAAAAAAGATTCTCGAAGGAATTATACAGCTTTACTCAAATTGAAAATGCGATGAGGTATGTTATAGTTTCAACTAAAGACCTATTAAAAAAGTATTTAAAATTAATGAATCTGTCTTAGAACAAAAATAGAATCGTTTATTGTGAATGCAATCATAATAAAAATCTATTACTCCCTTAATTTTGGATCAAGATAAATAGGATTGAAGAACGATTCCAATCAATTAATTCAATGCTTAAAGATTCTGAACTTATTTGGGTTTGAAATGAAGTTTATAAAATTACAGGAAAGGTAAAACAAAGATAAAAAATTGGTAAATATTAATATAATTGAAAATGAAGGTAATAAGATGTACAAGTAGGTGAAATAATTAAAAATATAAAAATATAAAAAGCTTGTGACTTAAATTAGCAGATATAGTATGAGATTAATAAAGAAAAAATAATCATCAAAATACAGTAAAAAAACAAAAAAGATAAAGTGTTATTATAAATTATTAAAAACACAAAAAAACTTAAAAACGATTGAATTTTTTTAGCGGTAAATATAAGAATAAGGATAATAAGGATAATAAATAAGGATAAAAATAATAGTTTCAAAAATCTAATCAACTGTTAAATATTGACCAGAAGATCTTCTTGAATTGTCACTATCATTATCTTCATTGTCATCACGATTATCATCATCGTCATCATCATCATCATCATATTCTAAATCAGAGGGGTTTTCACTTCTACTAATCCAACCTTTAAAATTATCAATAAAGGATTTCTTATTTGGTTGTTGTGAAGGATGACCTAGGGAGTATCTTGATGCAAAATCAGTAGCTGGAGACATATAACCAGGAAATGAATCTTCATCATGAGACAGACTATTAGTACTATTGTTGATGTTTTTATTTTTATTAATATTATCATTGATATTATCATTAATGGTATTGATATTATTTTTGTCAATAAATTTGTTATTATCGAAATTGTTAATTTCAGAATCTGAATGAATGGTAGTATTTTTGTTTTTGTTGTTATTAAAGATATTATTTTGAATTGATTTTGTGTTCATTGATAGAGATTTGAAATTTGGAGTGGAAGTGATTCTTTTAAATGCTTTTATTTTAAGATATTCTCTAATTTCCCAGTATAAATCTTTTGAGACATTTGAGATTGATTTGGACTTTTTTATATAAGATTTAAAATCATTAATATGTTTTTTAAATTCCAATTCATTTTTTTTGAGCCAAGAAACGTTTAGTTCTTCTCTTGTAGCGCCTCTAGCAAAATTTCTCATTAAATATTTATCATAGTCTCTTATAATTTTAGTTATAATATCGGAAGTAGAGATACCTTCAGTTCTTTGGGAGACTAAAAATTTTCCCAATTCTTTTATAGGTTTATAGACATCGTCAGAGTTAGCAGAAGCATAGGGAAGATCATCATGAGCTACAAAATCAATGTTATGGTCAAGTAAAAAATCTGTATTAAGCTCCCATGGGGCATTTGGTATAACTTGATCAACCCATTTGCAGTGTAATAGAGTTTCGCATCTTTGAGTGTCAGATAAAACGGTTAAACCTTTATTTTTCCAGGTAATTTCATCACTTGGAACACCAACAACTAAGAAAACATTTGGAAACATCAATTTGCACTGTTTTAGTTGGTTCATATGGCCCAAATGAAATAAGTCATAAATACCATCACAGTATATTCTGACTTTTCTAGTTTGGATATCATCAGGCAAATCAAGTGGGAAACCTTTTGGGCGATATTTTTTATAAATCTCTGGGATTTTTGAATCATATTCAATTTCTTTTTTACGAAACTCCTTTAATTTTCGCAAATGATCAAGCTCAGATTCAGGTTCAGAACGATTGAGACGAGAATCAGATGTGAAATCTTGATGTGAACCTTTTATCAGTTGGTTATATTTTCTTTTTCTTGAAGATCTGGTCCTGTCAGGGATAGTGTCAGATACAGCATTTTTCAAAGCTGTGGAGGAGTTTGAGTGATTGGAGGAGGCAGAAGAAGCAGAAGAAGTTGAGGAAAGATCGATAAATTGGGCGTTCTGATCAAGCTGTGATTTGGTGCCATTGGCAACAGACTGAGCGCTGCGACGAGAAGAGGAAACTCTGGGAGACATGGTGATGAGGGATCCAGACAGCAGTTGGAAGAACCAGCAGCAAAAACAAGAGAATGGGAGCAGATGTGACAGCAAAAGCAGCAGAAGAAGGAACAGATTCTCGAAAACAGAGCAATGTTGAGTAGCCCACTTTCACATGCCAAAGCAGACGATGCTGCACGAGCGCTCTTTGCTGCAGAACAAAAACACCCAACAATGCCAGACCGGCACGTGTAGTGAGGTAAGCACAAATTGCATTTCCTCATTGCAATTATATAATAACCATGTATGTAGCGGTGTATGTGCGTTTTTATGCGCTAGTCCGCGACAGGAATTTATAACTCGATTGGGAATAGTCTAGGTCGGACTTAATTTTATATGATTCAGGATAACTTTCGAAGATATCGAAAATTATTTCGGTCCCATCTCCTATCCTCATCGCAATCTGTGGATCATGATATCAGCAAATCTCTACAATTGTTTTTTTCATTTGGTTTCTTTGAGGTTTGAGTTTCCTTATTTTTCAACCTTTCCTAGATTCTTTATATAAATACCTGCCAATATATTCATTTATTTATTTTTTCATTTTAACCATTCATCAACGAATTTATATCTTAAACTAAAGGCTATTTGATTGTTTTATTTCTTTGTTTTCTTTTCCCAACTTCACAAAATCACATCACAACTTATCAACAACAAACTGAACTCAAGATAAATAAATAAATAACTAAATAAATAAATAAAAAAAAAAGAAAAATCAAAATTTATATTAAAATGTCTACTACTGGAAAGTCTATTTTTTGTAAAGCAGCTGTCGCATGGGAAGCTGGAAAAGAATTATCAATTGAAGATATTGAAGTTTTACCACCAAGAGCTCATGAAGTCCGTATCAAAATCTACTATACTGGTGTTTGTCATACTGATGCTTACACCTTATCTGGTGTTGATCCAGAAGGCGCTTTCCCAGTTGTCTTGGGTCATGAAGGTGCCGGTATAGTTGAAAGTGTTGGTGAAGGTGTTACCAACGTTAAACCTGGTGATCATGTTATTGCCTTGTATACCGCAGAATGTCGTGAATGCAAATTCTGTAAAAGTGGTAAAACCAATTTGTGTGGTTCAGTTAGAGCTACTCAAGGTTTGGGATTAATGCCTGATGGAACTTCTAGATTTAAATGCAAAGGCCAAGATTTGTTACACTTTATGGGATGTTCTACCTTTTCACAATATACTGTTGTTGCAGATGTTTCTGTTGTTGCAGTGAATCCAGCTGCTGGTATGGATAAGACCTGTTTATTAGGTTGTGGTATTACAACTGGTTATGGTGCAGCCACCATCACTGCTGATATTAAACCTGGAGAAAATGTAGCCATTTTCGGTGCAGGGTGTGTTGGTTTATCAGTTGTCCAAGGTGCTGTTGAAAAGAAGGCCGGAAAGATTATTGTTGTTGATATTAACAACAAGAAAAAAGATTGGTCATTTAAATTTGGAGCTACTGATTTTGTCAATCCATTGGAATTACCAAAAGATACTGCAATTGTAGATAAATTGATTGAAATGACAGATGGTGGATGTGACTTTACCTTTGACTGCACCGGTAACGTTAAAGTGATGAGAAACGCATTAGAAGCCTGTCATAAAGGTTGGGGTACATCCATTATAATCGGTGTTGCAGCAGCTGGTCAAGAAATTTCAACAAGACCATTCCAATTGGTCACTGGTAGAAACTGGAGAGGTTGTGCCTTTGGTGGTGTTAAAGGTAGAACTCAATTACCTGGCTTGGTTGAAGATTATATGGCAGGAAAAATCAAAGTAGAAGATTTCATTACACATAGATATCCATTAGAAAAAATCACCACTGCATTTAATGATATGCATGCTGGTGATTGTATAAGAGCTGTGATAAATATGGATTAACTATCAACTTCTTCATCTAGATTATAAATATTAATTTTTATTGTTTAGATGAGGAAAACACACGATGAATTAATTTACTCGTTTATCTATCCATTCATTTATTCATTCATTTATATAAATATATATGTGTAAATATGTATGCGTAAATTTATATGTACTTTGTTTACACTAGAATCAAACAATTAATTATTGAGAAAAAAATCTTTCACTTTATCTAAAGCTTTGAATCTATGACTTATAGAGTTTTTAACTTTCTTATCTAGTTCAGCATAAGTTTCATTAAAACCAACAGGTTGGAAAATAGGGTCCCACCCAAAATCTGTTGGGCCTCTAGGTTTATCAACTATAATACCTTCAGTGATGCCCTGGAACAATAAAACAGGTTGATTTGGACCCTCGCAATAGCCAAAAGTGCAAATAGCCTTAGCAGATTTATCATCGAATTTGTATAGCAAATTGATCAAACCAGTTAGACCTAAATTTTTCAAAAACCACTTGATATAAGGACCAGGCAAATCATTGACACCATTGTTTTCCCCGTAAAAGGCATTGAAAACCAAAGCAGTGTCCTCAACCAAAACCGGTTTATTAATCCAATTTGCAGCTTGTTGGGCTTTCTTTATTGTTACTTCAGATATAGTGCCCTGCACCTCATCTAAATCCAAAGATTGATTCACAATCTTGTAATGGCCTACGACATTAACAGAAGCCTGTGAGTCAAAACTGGGTCCCGAGAGAATGGAGACGACTTCCTTTAACTTGTTCGAATTTCCAGTCACAAAGACCACTTCTTTAACCATTTTGACTCAAGCAAAGACCATCAAAGCTCTCAAAAGTGTTAAGTGTTGTTTTTTTATTTTTTTTTTAGAAATAACCGCTAAGAACACACCTTGTGTTTTGTGATCGCGTCGTTTTGTCATAAAAAAAAATAAACTGGAAAAAGGCTGCAGAAATAGTTTTTTTGAAAATCAACAGTGTTCTGCTTGCTGTTTCTTTGGTTTCTTGGCCCAGTTGGTTAAGGCACCGTGCTAATAACGCGGGGATCAGCAGTTCGATCCTGCTAGAAACCATTTTTTGTTTTTTTGGCTCCTTTTGGCTTTCAAGAAACCAAAGCACCAAAAACAGCAGAAACACCAAAAGCACTGTCTTCAACCTCCCCCAAAAATGGGCCACTCACTAACACTGGCTCTTCTTCTGCAAACATTTCAGGCTGTTCCTATCTTCTCAGCCCCAACTGCTGCTTTGATTTTTTTTGCTTGCTTCTGTTTACCTTCCAGAAGCTTTGGATTAAATTCTCTTTGCTTAACCAAAATTAGCACTTGCAATTTTGTGTGTTTTCCTGGTGTCTATCTCGTCTTTTATGCTTTTATGCTTTTATTCTTTCATGTTTTGATTCTGGTTAGCATTGGAGAAATCGATGAAAACTAGAAAACATAACTAAAACTATAGTTCAGATCTTCCCATTTACAAAGTACAATGTTTTTGTTTCTCTAGCGATCTTTTAAACTTCTTGCTTTGGTCTAATAATAAGTTATTTTGTGTTTAAAGATCTTAAGCTTATTATACAGCGTAAATGATGACAATATATCAAAAAGATTTAAGCCAGGTCAAATGGAGCTTTTTTTTAATGCCTATATTATTTTCATGTTATTTTGGAATTATTTTTGATTCAATATTTTGAAATAGATTTTTCATATTGATTTCAAGGGTTAATATCTATCTGTTGCTCATTCTATTATTTTTTTCACTGTTTTAAATTACATGGTAATTTCTTATCTTATCTTATCTTATCTTATCTCATCTTATCTTATCTCATTCTATCCTATTTTATCTTATAATATGGCAGTTATTTTATGAGATAATTATCAACATGCTTAAATTTCTGATTAGAAAATTCAAATGGTTTTTGTTTTTTTTATCTCATGTTTTATAGCATAAACTAAAAAAAAACGATGTCATTTATATTATCAATACCATCCATATTTTGTTTATTCAACCACAAGAAAAACTACTTCTATTACTTGTTTGGTTAAATTTAAGAATATTATTGTTTGTTCTTATTTCATATAACATTTCATATGATTTCTCTACAATTTCATTTTTAATTAATGAATTAATGACCCTGTTTATTAAAGCCTTGCTTTAATTATTTAAATTCTACTCTTTCTTCAACAACTTGTTTTTTTATTTAAAATTTAAAATAAGAAAATTATGCAACTTTTTTTGTGTAAAATTCAAGACATTCATTGCTTCAAGGGTTATTTAAAGCGAAACAGTTATTTAAACTGTGGGCTTTTTTACTTTCTTTTTTGTTTTTGTTCTTTTTTCTGCTCAGTTGTTAAATTTTAATATCTTTCTATTGTCTCGGGTAAATTTTGAAATCTTTTTTACTTTTCTTTATTACAATATTTTAATTCAATTTAATTTTAAAAAGTAAAGGAAAACCTAATTTAGAAAATCATTTAGAGAAGTACTCACAAAAAATATTTTAAAAGACTTTACAAAAAAAATTGAGAAAAAAGTCTACAAAAAATTGAAAAAAAAATTCAATAAAATAATTGGTAATAATAATAATAAATTAATCATTGGCCATATTCTATTTGTTTTAAATGATATTATGAAAATCAAAATTAATAATCATCTTTTTTGAAAGGAAATAATTTAAAATAAAATTTTCACTTTTCAAAAAAAAAAAGTTACTTTAATATGTTATGTTTTTGGTTCTGTACAACAATTTTTTTGTGTGAGAATTATTTAAATTTTATCTGAGACTTTATAAAGTCAAAAGTCTCAATCAATAGAATGATAAAAAAAAATATACCTAACTGATAAAAAAGTGGGATTCATTCAAGTTGAATTGATTTTTTGGAAGTTACATGTCGACCAATTGTTTTACAGAAATACTGAAAATGGTGAAGAGTGGGTTTTGCTTATTTTTTTAGCATTATTTAACATATTTTTCTTTCCAGTTCTTTTTTTCCATTCCTTCTTAAATTATACTTATCAGTTAAAAAAATAAGGGGATAAAATCATTAATTATTGAGTTTTTTATTAAATATAAAAATCAAATTCTGCTCTGATATTCTTTTCATTCACAATTATTGTTTTTAATTGTTTTCATTATTGGTTTTTTACTAAATTATTTTTGTTTTCAATAATTTCTTATCTATATTTATTTATTTATTTTGGTTTTATTTAAAGTCAAGTTTTTAAAATGTTTTTAAATCATACAGATCCAGTTACCAGTAGCTATAGAACTTATAATAATGATTCTTCTTCTGCTTTGAAAACAAGAAATAATTTTGAAAATTCCTTAGAAAACAATGTCACCTCAAACATTTCTCCTTCATCTACTTATACTTCGAAATGTGCTTCTTCTTTTGCTTCTCCCTCTTCTTCTGTTGGTCCTGTTAATAACTTAGCATTTAATTCTGTTGCTCTTAATGAAAGACCAAATACCATTTATAATTCCCATTTCAATTCATTGGATGGCAATAAATTTCTTGATAAATTTGATAATATTGTCAATTTTGCTAATGCCAAATTTATAAATGATAGTCCAGGTAATTTGGTCAATTTTAATAATGACTTGAACTTCAATAATAATTTTAATAGTGGAAATAATGTTTCTGCTTCTTATTGTGAAAACCTTTTGAGAAATAACAGTGTTAATTATGGTTGCATAGATAATCTAAATTGTAGTAACTCATTTAAATCAAATCGTTTAGGCATTATCAATAATACTGTTTCTTGTAGGGCCCCAAATTCCACTTCTTTTACAGATAATGCTGATTCTAAAACTCATAGTGATTCTCAAGCTAATTTTATTTTCCATGCCTATGATCAACCTCAGAAACCGGGTTTTGCTAAAAAACTTCATAAAGGCAACCATGGGATGACTCAACCAGTTTCCCATTCAAATTCACATCAAATTATTGACGATAGTAGCCATAGTTCTTGTGACCTGAATAACAAATCTAAAAAAACTGGTTGTAGTGCTAAAAAGCCTTTTTTTCGAAAAAACAAAAAGTATAACTTTCAACCAAAACATAATAATGGAGTTCCAATATCCAAACTTCTATATGATAACAGAGAGATCGATTTGAATGCAAAGAAAAAAGGTGGATACAAATGCAACTCTTGTTCATTAATCTTCACAGCGCTAGAAGAGTTTGCGCATCACTTGGATTATTACAACCACCAAGCCTCCCATAATTATAAATGTGAGAAACAATCTTGTATTTACTCTGTTTTTGGTTTTGCTGAAAAGGATGCTCTTGTTCAACATGTCAAGGAGCATGAACCGCCAGGTCAACAATGTGGTATTTGTGGCATGACTTCTCATAGACGTTGGAGAATCAAAAAACATATGTTAACACATAGCAAGAAAACCTCTCTGATTAATGCCTCTAGAATCTCAAATGGAGAGCCTTCTCTTTTAGGGAGGGAAGAAGTTTTGAAAATCAGTGATATGTTAAACTGATTATATAATTAATTTTTTAAACAGTGGTGCTATGAATTATTTATACTTAAAAAATCTATCTATGTGGGTATGTGGTATGTTTCATATTATAACAGATAGTATATAATAGCCAATCAACAGAATCAAAATCCTAACCACAATTCGCGTTTTCTTTTGTAGATCGGTTATAATAACACACAAAACTAATTTGGGTTTTTTTTTGCTTCTCAATGCTTCTTCAGCAACAGAGCCGATAGACGATAAAAGAAGTGAATTTTTGCTGGAATCCAAATAAATAAAGCAAGATAAAATGAAATGAAACGAGAAGAAACAAGAAGAAATAAAAAAAACAATAGGAAAATTAAATAGTGTTAAATAGTATCAGCAGCTAAGAGAAAAGAATAATCAAAATGAGGTTAAAAAAAAACAAAGTATCGGTTTCTTAAAAAAAATAAATAAAACAGTTAATATAATAATTAATCAAAAATAATTAGATTTTTCAAGTCACAATTCTAATACTTTGTAACCAAAAAGAGTAGTGTAGAATCGAGATTCAAATAATTCTGATCTAAGCAGTGAACTATGAAAATTACTCCATGATAAAAAAATCAGAAACTAAACCAATCATATAGCTTGTTGAAGCTAACAATCTTTGAATTATCACCAGAAAGTGATGGTTCAATTATTTTTTAACTTTGTTGATATAATCATTTTGAGATTAGATAACAACATTTTTTGCAATTTAATGAAGTTTTGGTTGATGAATATTAAAGTATTCTTATTAAACTAACTATTGAATAAATTCTAAAATTAACAATAAAATCAATAGCTCTTTGGAAATTGTTTTTCATGAAGAACGTTTTTTTCGGTACTATGTAATATTGGGTAATCTTGAAAGAATATCAAAATTATTTACCTGGAACAAATGCATTGTCTAATAAACTGATTTAACAAATAAATCATTCAAACTACCTAATAATTTATTAAAGAAAAGAAATAGCAAAAAAAAGGTCAAAAAAATTTAATTGTTGATGCAAATATCACTAACTATTTTGAACAAGGTAACTTCAGAAAAAAAAACTTATGTGATTATGAAGAACAAAAAAATACAGTCTAAAGCAGAAAGAATACCGAAAGGCGGATAGAAATCGCTAAGAACAAAACGAAAAGCAATGACTTCAATCAGAGTAAGGCAAAGCGTTAAAACTAAAAAAATTGAGTAATAGAGATAAAAAGCGATTTGTATTTTATCAGCGAACAAAAAAACTGGCCAATAAAAACACACCCCAAACACAAAACTGTCCCAAAGCGGAAATTGCAAGTTTACATCAAAACGGCACTGCCAATTTTACTCTGCAGAATAATGCGTTTACGCATGATCCGTGAGACTGGATATATCAGATCTTTTTGTAGTTTCTTCCTACAGAAACAGAAATCCAAAAAAAAAGCTAAGTCTATAATATATCTAAAAAACTTTGGTCAAAAAAACCATGAACTCATTTCTAGCTATTTTCCATATAAATTACTGAGGAATTTGAAAGTATTTTAGGAGCTTGAATTTAGCTAGGGGTTTCATGCTTCTCAAATGTAGAGTTTGAACCGCATCTTGATATTGCTCGATTATTTAATGTTAAAATGTTGGAATAATCCAAGTTTTCATACTGTGATAGAATGTATGGCGATTTAATTACAGCGGAATCTTTTGTTTTAAAATCATTTTCATATTGTGAAACCAGCAAATTATTATTAGTATAGCCTAGATTCTTTTTATTAGTATTTTTTCTATTTGTGCAATTAAATCTCTGTTCTTTTGTTATCTTGTTAGCCTTTGAATTTAAAACTTTTTTTGTTGCAACAATATGTGAATTTTCTTTAACCGGTCCATTTTCTTTATTCATGTTTTCTTTGTTTTCAAAAAATTCATCGCCATAATCATAATCATTATCATCATTATCTTTAAAATTAACCTCAAAAATACTATTATTGTTATTTTTATTATAATTTTTTGATTTTTCATGAGATCTTGTCCAAATTTTTCTCAACACTTCTTGCTTTTTATCAGAAAGTTCTATTGGATCAATGATTGAATCTGGCAATAATAACCTACCCAACTTAATAACTTGTGTTGCCCACCTTTGGAGTTCATTTCTAGGATATTTTATTTGCTTCCATTTAGTTCTACAACCTTTTGTTAATTCTTTTATTGTTTCTTCTTTTCCCCAATTTTCTTTCCAATTACAATCTGCTAATCCTATTAAATGGGAAAAAATACCCGAACAAAGTGCTGCATCTGAATAGCCACCTTCTAGTAATGATAGAACTCTGCCTTTTGTAAACTTCTCTGACAATTTTACAACATCTTTAGTAAAATTGCAGTAAAAAGAGGTTGGAACATGCACATCATGTCTTCGCATATTTTGAGATTCATATTCTGAAGCATCAAAACCTGATGAAATTACAATCATCGGTTTAAATTCCGCTGGTTTTAAAGGTTTTTTAAGTTGAAAACCTTTATTATAGTTTTTATTATAGTTTTCATTATGATCCAAGCTATTCTTTTGATTCTCATCAAAAATGTAATTCTGTGTCTGAAAGGATTGAGATTTCGTTTTATTGTATCGATCTAGTTGAATGTAATAATCATCTAGTTTGTTTTTGTATTCTAATTTTTCCTGTGTTAAAAACTCTTCTGCTTTTGATAAAATCTGATTGTATCTGGTTTTATATTGTTGATAAAACTCATTATCATCTTTATATTTTTGTAAATGGACATTCCATATACATAGGCCATGACCTATTAGACAAGTTGAAGCATTCTTAATTCTTGATGCTGTTGCATGTCCTAATTCAGTTGGAAATGAGTTAATATCATGTAAAGAAAAATAACCAACTTTTGGATCCAGGGATTTTTTTTTGGTAGATGAATCGTATTTATTATTAGAAAATTCATTTTTATTGATATTGAGATCAAAAGCAGAATCGAAATCAGAAACCAAATTCTCCGAGTTAAAACCAGCTCTTTTCCAGCAAATATCTTGAGTTCCATCTCCATGATGCAAATCAATATCTAAAATAACAGCATGTGTAATGTTATAAGTATCGCTAGCATATTGAATAGCAATTTGGGCGTTATTTATAAGGCAAAATCCCGAGGGTGTGCAAGGGTGAGAATGGTGGCCTGGAGGTCGAATAACCACAAATACCTTTTTAAATGAATTAAAAAACCTTGTTTTCTCATCAAAAATTGAATCAACACTTTTTTCTAAAGTTCCAACTACTCCCTTTAAAGCCAATATAGTGTTTTTGTTCAAGTAAATGTCGCCATTGGGCCAGCCCTCAGGGACTTCCATTTGATTTTTAGCTAATTTTTTTTCACTTTCTTGACATAATTTTTCGATTTCTTGAGGCCATTTTTTGCCATGAATCTTGACAACATGATGAGAATATAAAGAAGATTTGAAATTTGATAAATAAACTTTGAAATTTTGTGGGAATAATGAAAGCGCAGCAGCTATACCAATCGAAGCAGCTAATAATCTTTGGGGTCTTTCTACTATACTTGAAAGGTCAGATTTTGAAACCCAACTTCTACCAAAGGTATGATTTAAAGACAAAGGCGATAAAATAATCAAGGGTATATTTTGATTGTTGATTTCATTAAACAATGTTTTATGAAAATGAGCAAAATGAAAATTGCTTTTTATTAAATTGTTAAGTTCAATATCAAATTTTACCAATTGATGATTTTCATCTTTCTTTGTACTATTTTTATTCTGATCTTGAGATGAATGCGTAGAATCATCGAAATTTGAGCAATGTGAATAAACATTGTTGTTACCAGCTAATCTTGTATCACAATTATTGATTTTAATGTCTTTTCTATCTGAGGATGGGAATGAATGAGTCTCAATGTTTATTTTGTTGGGAATCATTGATGATAATGGTCAATGCTCAAGGTATTCAATTTATATGGCTGACAAGATTATATGTTGTTTTTAGATATGTTTATTACCAAATGTTGATGAAAAGAATAGAAATTTAGAAAATGGCCAAATTCGAAATGTGCTAAGTGGTATTTTGTGATGATAAAAACAGCATAGAATGTGGACCGTAATGGTGGATATGAATCAAATATTGTGTTGGACATAGAGTCGAGAAGGACAAGGATAATTTTACAGTGATCTATGGAAATAATCTATTTGAGTTGCTCGTTTCTCTACATTATCACACACATCAACAGAGGCAAACAACAGCAGACAATCTGCTTTCCTTTCCCAAAAAACAACAGAGAGTTCATTAAACTGCGAGTCTGTAAGAAAACCCCAAAAATGAAACACTCAGCAGTCTCCCCTGCAGGTCCAAGCTGGTTTTCAAAACCAGGAACACAGTATGGCCTGCTCCTGGTGATAGTGGAAAAAAATGCTGCTGCGTTTGGTGTCCAGCTCCAGCTCGATATTGCTCTTCGAAAAGTCCAGCACAAAAACCGAGAAGCTGAGAATCTGAGAATCTGAGCACCAAGAAAAAATCAAGCAGTACGCTTCATCATGCGGTGATATTCATATTTATGTGTAATATACGAGATGCATATGCAACTATGCTTTGACCCAGAACCATGGATCTGTGTGTCACGTTTTGAATTATTCAACGTGTCAACCAAAAAGACAAAATCGATAACAGATGGAGCCTGAATAAATGAATTGAACTGAAGTAAACTGAACTGCCATCCTTTTGAGTCAATTATCTCCTGAGCAATGCTATCCATATCCAAGAATATAGATCCACAGGTGGTTGTTAGCGTGGTATTGTTGTTGAAAATTGCGATTTTTGTATCCATCATTGGCGCAGCAATATCTTCACGTTTGTTTTCTGTTATAAGATTTGAAAGCATTATACATGAGTTTGATCCCTGGTTTAACTACAGAGCAACACAGAAACTAGTCAACAGCTCATACTATGAATTTTTTAATTGGTTTGATGACAGAACTTGGTACCCTTTGGGGAGAGTCACCGGCGGTACTTTATACCCAGGTTTAATGATCACTTCGGCCTTCATATGGAATTTTTTGAGAAAAGTTTTGAGATTGCCTGTTGATATTAGAAATGTCTGTGTTTTACTTGCTCCTTTATTTTCTGGTTTGACTGCAATTGCGACCTATTTGTTTACAAAAGAAATGAAAGATGAATCTGCAGGTTTACTAGCTGCAGCATTTATTGCAATTGCTCCAGGCTACATTTCCAGATCTGTTGCAGGTTCATACGATAACGAAGCCATTGCAATCACATTATTGATGGTTACTTTTTATCTTTGGATTAGATCAATGAAATATGGTTCCATATTTTGGAGTGCCGTAACCGCTGTTTTTTATTTTTATATGGTTGCTGCTTGGGGTGGTTATGTATTTATTACCAACCTCATTCCTTTACATGTTTTTGTTCTATTATGCATGGGAAGATACAATCATAAATTATACACTTCCTATACAACTTGGTATGCCATTGGTACTATTGCATCAATGCAAATTCCTTTTGTTGGATTTTTACCAATTAGGTCAAACGATCATATGGCTGCTTTAGGTGTCTTTGGTTTATTACAACTTGTGGCATTTGGTGATTACGTTAAATCAAAGGTTTCTTCTGTTCAATTTAGATTTTTTTTAATATTTTCCATCATTTTAATTACTATAATTGGGATTTTTGGTCTTGTTGGCTTAACTATGGCCGGTTTGATTGCTCCTTGGACCGGAAGATTTTATTCATTATGGGATACTTCATATGCTAAAATTCATATTCCAATTATTGCTTCTGTTTCTGAACATCAACCAACTGCTTGGCCTGCTTTTTTTTTTGACACCCAGTTTTTAATTTGGTTATTCCCTGCCGGAATTTATCTTTTATTTCAAGAATTGAAAAATGAACACGTTTTTGTCATAATATATGGTGTGTTATGTTCTTACTTTGCTGGTGTTATGGTTAGATTAATGTTAACTTTAACTCCTATTGTCTGTGTCAGTGCTGCAATTGCTTTATCTAAGCTATTTGATGTTTATATGGATTTTTCTGAGTTTATCAAACAAAAATCGAAATCTGAGACAGTCAAAGCAAATTCAAATAAATTGATCAAGATTGTTTCCAAATTTTCTGTTATTCTTACTTTTGGTTTGTACCTTGTTTATTTTGTTTACCATTGTACCTGGGTTACATCCAATGCATACTCTTCACCATCCGTTGTTTTAGCATCAAGAGCTGCTGATGGCTCTCAACAATTAATTGATGATTATCGTGAAGCTTATTACTGGTTACGTATGAACACCCCCACAGATGCCAAAATCATGTCTTGGTGGGATTATGGTTATCAAATTGGTGGAATGGCAGACAGAACCACTTTAGTAGACAATAATACTTGGAATAATACTCATATTGCCACTGTTGGTAAAGCCATGTGCTCGTCTGAGGAAGTTTCATACGGAATTTTAAAAGAAAACGATGTTGATTATGTATTAATAATATTTGGTGGTGTTATTGGATTTTCTGGGGATGATTTGAATAAGTTTCTTTGGATGGTTAGAATAGCTGAAGGCTTGTGGCCCGACGAGGTAAAAGAGAGGCTGTTTTTTACTGCTAGAGGTGAGTATAGAGTTGACGATCAAGCTTCTGAAACCATGAAAAACTCATTGATGTACAAAATGTCTTATTATAACTTTATTGAATTATACAACGGTAGAGATGGCATTGATAGGGTAAGAAATCAAAAGTTGAATCCTTCTTTAAGCCCTGAATTGAACATTCTCGAAGAGGCTTTTACGTCTGAAAATTGGATAGTTAGAATCTACAAAGTGAAAAAGGAAGACCCTTTTGGAAGAGATTTAAAAGAAGTTTCTCAATTCGATAAACAGCTAACAGGTGCTGGAAGAAAAAAAAGAATTGTGAAAAAGCCCCAATTAGACTTACACATTTGATTGAGTTTATTAACCTATAACTTAAAACAGATATCATATTGTATAGATATATATTTAATAATTTATTTGATTATTCATTAATTTAGGATATTATTTCAAATACTAAAAGTCTTGACAGAAAGAATACAAAAATAAAAACAATTAACTAGTGTTCTAATAAACAACAAGAAATCTGAAACTATAAAATTAATTAGGAAATACAGTACGGAATTTCAAAAAATAAAAAATAAAAAAAACGATTTAAATATTCGCAAAATTAAAACAAATTATTTTTTAACAAGAAACAAACGACTGAAAAATATGCAGAAAAAAATAAAATAAAAATAAAATTCGGAAAAACTAAAAAATAAAATAAGACACATAAACAACGAACAAAAGTTCTAACAAAATAAAATCTGAAATAAATAACAATAGCAGAACTGAAATAGAAAAAAATAAAATAAAATAAAACAATAACCTTTAAATAAAAAAGAAAAGGAAATCATAGCCAAAAAAAAAGCAAAAAAAAAAAAATTATTAAATAATTTATAAATAGCATCCAATCAGAAATAAGAAATTCTATGTTTTTAATATTTATTCTAATTATTTTAATTCCTTGTTCTTCATTTTCAAAAGAAAAATAAAAAAAACAAGAACGATTAGTTAGTAAAATGGTATATTGATCGATTCAACCTCTTTACGATCTATTTCTTGAATATAATCCCCTTTCTCCCAATAAAACTTATAGTTTGAAATGAATTCAATTAAAATCTTTGTATCAATATGTAATGTTGGTGAAAAAACAATAGAAATGTTTTTAACGTTCATTTTATTCATGTCTTCATTTTTGATAACCTCAACAAGATAGCTTATAAGAGCGTATAGGGTGTGAGAATTTACATCAGAAACCTCGCAACTTAAAATTCTTTTAAATTGCATTATGTAGTTTAAATATGCGTCACTGCTTTTATTTTGAGGGTTGAATTTGGATTTTCCTTTTTTTACCAAAAACTCATAATCCTTTATCACACTTGAAAAAGAGGCCAAATTTGTAGCAGATATTAATGGGGATGGTAACTCTCTCAAATATAATTTCAATAATCCTGTAATACAATGAATATCAGGACGATATTTAGGATTACATAGGTCTAAGTCAAATTTTGAATCAAACTCCTCTTTTAAATTTTTGATTGTTGTTGACGAACCACTAACCCGAAATAACCCTTCTTCATATATAGCACCAGTTTGATTCAAATAATCAATGCATCGAAAAATAATACTGGGAATATCTTTCCCTTTATAAGAATGACTTGATAATTTAAAAGCCTTGTTAATTTCAACTCCAAAGAGGTGCTCGGGATTGCCCTCAGAAAGATTCATGTTATTAAGTGTTTCTTGAATCGACTTGATATTTGTGTTTGACAATGATCTTGGATATTGATAAGACTTGATTGGCATGTTTGGTGTTGGTAATTGGTCATTGCTTCCATTCAGTTGAGACAATTGAGTAACTGGTTGTAATAATACACTTTCACTGTCATTTTTTTTACTAGAACTAGAATCTTCATTATTCATAGGAAAATTCAACAAAGTAGAGACTCCAACGCTTGTGCCTCGTTTTCCATGATTATAGTTTTTCTCACTATTGTTTCTAGAACTTGATTGTTCTTGCTGTGACAAAGAGACTGCTGGTCTATGTTTTGTTCTAAAATTTGAAAAGAAATTTCTTTTCTTCATTTTTCCTCGAGAGTGAGTATGTCTACTAGCATTATCGTTAAACAATATCGATTCCGAGCTATTAAACTTTTCTGACGATGTTGATGTTTCAAGCAGCGTCTGTTGACCTTGATTAGTTTGAGATTGTAATAAATGAGGTTGAGATAAAATTGCATTAGAGTCCACGGACTGATGTCTTCTATGAGCCTTTGATTTGTTTGTAGAAATTGAGCTATTAGAATTTTTTTTAGTAATGGTCACAACGGGACTATCAATTTGATTAGTATTGCCGTTTTGAACTGGATATTGATCTAAAGAAACAAAATCAATGAGAGCATTTACCCATTCATCTCTTTCTTCATCTGTCTCACAACAAAATATATGTCTTGTAAATGGATTAGAGCTTAGAGTTGCTTTTTTGGGCTCCATGATCAAAAATGCATGTCTATAACCTTTATTTGCACCTGCTATTTGACTTTCGTTTGAATTATCTCGGTATGGAGAAGTGTTGGAATTATTTGAAGATTCTGTGGTTTGTTTTCCAATTTGTGCCCCTGGTAATCGAATTGACTCAACCAACTGCCCCCCAATAGACAGATGCAAGTCTAATGAAGGTCCATCACATTTAGCATATCTAACTTTCCATGAATTTCCAGAAATAGCTTTAGATCTTTTAATCAAATATCCGTGTTTTTTAATGTCGTGGTTCTCACCACCTTCTATTTCTAAGCCAGATGAAACATTGGAATTAAAATTGAATTCCACATCATCCAAAGGATTTATAACATTTAAAGAAATAAATTTACAAATTCTATAAATTAGTTTATAAGGAAGGTTGTTTAAACTAATTAAGGTTTTGAAATAATCGTTTAATCCTGTTCTTCTTTGATCAATCTTTATTGGCAAACTTGTGATAAACAAAGATTTATCTGGAATGGGAGGCAATGTAAAGGAATCCACAAGAGTGCTTCTAATTTCGATATCCAACTCATAAATTTGAGAATAAGTTTTTTTAAACCTCCAAATTTCTTTTTTTGTTTGTTTATCACAGGATGCAAATAAAATATAGGGATCGAAATCGACAGCATTGCTGTTATTTATTGATAAAGTTGAAATAATATTCAAAGTAATTGTGTGGAAATCTTCAGGTTTAACAAATAATGAAGTATCTCTGGGTATTTCTTCCAATTCTTTATCATCTTTTTCCTTTCTTCTTGAAAGCATATTAGATGAACCTGGAGAATTTATAGGAAAATGAACTGATTGAGGAGATAAAATAGATGTTTCTCTTGAAACATGGTTATTTCTAGAGTTGAGGTCGTTAGTTGACTGTTGTTGAGATTGTAATTGTTGAGAAGAATTTTGAAAGGATGTGACAATAGGAGTTGTAGGTTGTGATACGTAATTTCCTCTGTAATCCAATAAAATTTTGTTAGAATTAAGATTTTTAGTTTGGTGGTTATCCAGAAATGATTTTGAGTGATTAGGGTCTAAGAAATTATTGCTGTCAGCGCGATTTGAAAAATCGTTATTGGAATTAATAGACTTTGTAATAATTTCATTTTGTTGTTGTTGAATTGGAGAAGTCAAATTAGAATGGGATGTATTTTGCAGTAATATCTGTGATTGTCTGATTTGTTGAAACTGAGGAAATTGTTGTTTTTGAGAGGACAAGCTACTTGAAGAAGAAACAGATTGATTTGATATTCTTAAAGATGGCCGCGGATTGGATGTATTTAATTTATTTGGTGTTGGAGGTTCTTTTTTGTTTGTTATTTTATCAAGAGATCTAACGTTGTTTAGTTTGTGAGAATTGGCAGATGTTGTGTTTGATGTATATCCGGGGAAGGATCTTGCTGGAGATCTATTAAGAGGTGATTTTGCAGTTGATGATTTAGCAGAGGGGGATCTTGGTGTGGGAGATCTTTGAAGTTGAGATCTTGATGGTGAGGTTGGAATTAAAGATCTGGGGGAACGAATTGACCTTGGAGAAGAGGTTAGTTCTTTCTTGACAATGACAGGGGAGTGTAATTTTTTTTCTTCCACAGGTGTAGTTGAGTCCCTATTGTTTTCATTGAAATTATTAGACCTATCGTCATCTTTATTTGAAGGTATTTCTAATTTCAGTAAAATCATACGTCTTTCCGAAATATTTGAACGAAATAAATTATTATGCAGAGATGAATACGAGTTTTGGATTGAATTCAAAACGTCTAAATTTGAGTTTGATTTTTTATAGGATAAAGAATGACTCAGTGATGATGCAACAATACCATTGTTGTTGGTATTGTTGGTATTGTTATTATTATTATTATTGTTGTTGTTGTTATTTGGTAACTTTAAAGAGGAAGAAGAAAATTGTCTTTTTGGAGATGATTTTAAAATAACATCATGCGGTATAACAAATGAATTAGATTTCAAAATCGTAGAATCTGGACAAGAGCGTAAATCAGGAGCACTGGATTGGGATTGGGATTGGGATTGAGGTAAATGAATTCTTGAATTATTTAAAGATTTGGAGGAGAGATTAATTGGTAGAGTAGGATTTGTAATTATAGACAAATCATGAATAGTGTTATTATGAGAGATATCTTCTTTAACAGGATTATGATCAAGATCTGATTTTAGGGTTAAATTTTCAGAGGATTTTGATTTTAAAATGGAGGAAGAAGAAGATAAAGATGGAGATAATAAAATTAAATCGGAGCTTAATTGGTTTGTGTTTGTTAAAACGGGGCTTTCTTGAAGAGATATATTATTAGTATTGATGTTATTAGGTAATCTATTTGATGATCTTCTTGGAATTTGGATACTGTTAGTTTTAGTGTTAGCGTTAGCGTTAGTGTTGGTATTGGTATTAGTATTATTATTATTATTATTATTATTATTAGTAGTATTATTATTGGTATTATTATTATTAGTAGTAGTAGTAGTAGTATTGGTATGTTGATTTAAGAAATTAATTGGTAAAAATTGATTTTTTAATTCCATGTTTATAAAATGATCCAAATCATTTATATTAAAATCGATAAAATCATAAGGAGTGTTATTTTTAATGTTTGAGAGATTAGCCAATTTTTTTAAAAGTAATAAGATTAAATTATTTTTAGAATTTATGGAGATATTATTTGGATTGAAGTTTAAAGAGTTTAAAAGGTTTAAATTAAGGTTGTTGATATCTAAAATTTGGTTATTAGTGGATTGAGATTGTGATTGTGATTGTGATTGAGAATGAAAAGGAAAATTCAAACGATTTTGTTGTGAGTAAGATGAAGAAGAGTTTGAAATGATAGGTTTTAAGCATTGTTTATCCAAGTCGTTATCAGGACGGATATTGTCGTTTGATTCAAAAGAAAATTCTGAATTTAAAGATAATCTATTGGGATCATCTAGCTGATCGTTGATGGTATTTGTCAAAGAGGTGGGAGTAAGAGTGGAGATATTACTGTTGATATTGCTGTTAATATTGTTGTTAATATTATTAACATTATTAATGTTATTAATATTATTGTTGATATTTTGAAAAGACATGATAAATTAAAAAGAAAAACAAATTATTAAATTATATTAGGCATTAATTGAAAAAAATTGGATTAAATTTTGTTTATATTTTATTATTATTTTTTTGTTTATTTTTGTATATATGTATATTGTTTTTGATTTGATTTTATTTGATTTGATTGATAACAATTGAGCTTTGTAAGATGGTGGAAAAAAGGTGGAAAAGAATAAGGAATAGGAGATAGGAATATTTGAAGGATAGTATTGCAAAACTTGGGGAATAGTGGATAAGAATAAAAGTGTAGAGGATTGCAGAGAGGATGAGAACGATGGTTTTGAAAGAAAATGAGAGATTGTGAGTAGTGGAAAGATAGTATCAGTGTTAAGAGGTTGGGAAAAATATCAGCGCTTAGAGGTGTGGTTAACTCTGGCAGAGTGGACAGAGAACAGACCCAGGAAAGCAGAGCAGAGCAGAGCAGAGCAGGTTTGAGAAGTATAGATAGGGATATAGAGGAAGGTAGAGCAGATCTGAGAGAGAATAAAATAGATATATTAAGATCGATATAACGAGATCGATATAATAAGATCGATAAAACGAGATATAATGAGATGGAGTGGAATTGAAGGACGAAGAAAGATGGAAAAACAGATGGAAAACAGAAGATGATTTTTATACACGCTACAGTGTTCTTTCTTTTCGCAGCAAGTGAGCAGCCGCCGTGTTGCGCGGAAACAGGGCCGCAGCATGGTCTAGGCTCGTACTCAGGTATTGGAGCCCGGTCTTTGCACGTGTGTATGGATACACGTCCCACACACAGAGGGACACGCGCGTCAAAAAGAAATGCGTGCGAGAGGTGGAGGCAGGGTTGAGCGAGTGTTGGAAGTATAATTTGGTGATTATGCAGCTGTAGAGGTTGGATGCTGAATGATGTATAATAGATTAGAGTATATAGATTATGGGTTATAGATTATAGATGATAATTATAGATTATAAATTAGAATATATAGATAGTATATAGATAGTGTATAGATGCCAGGAATAGAAAAGTAAACAGTTGTCCAATGCCGACAGGTATGCAATGCATTGGTATGAATGAAAGCCAGCCAGAGTTATAACAGAGAAAAAGTAAGAGAAAGGAGAAAGGAGAGAAATGAAATGAAATGAAATGAAAAAAAAAAAATATAATACAGTGAGCAGTGTCTTTTGAATCAATTGCCAGATTCAATTAAATCTAATAGAAAACAGGTGTTGATTTGGAGGTTGATTATGTCCAACTTGAAGTTTTCAAAAACATCAAAGTCGTAATCGTGTTTTGGTGGTTCCACTTTGTCAAGATTGGTAACATTCAAATCCAATTTGATGCCTTTATTGATAAGAGAATTGTTTGAAACTGTCGATTTCATTTTGTTTAGCTTAATTGATGAGCTGTTTTCAGCTAGCTTATTTCTTTTGATGGTGGTGTCATTGGACTTATTATCCTTAGTGACGGATAATGTGTAGAAAAACTTGAAAAAGGATGAATATTCATTAATTAGCAAATTCATTGAAAAATCCTTTTCATTTTGATTATCATTTTGATTATCATTTTGACTATCATTTTGATTATCATTGCTATTATCACGATTATCTTCAAGGGCTAAATTTTGCAAGTTTTGTTTGTTTTCATCAACCTTTTTCACTTCTTTAGACAATAAATTTTTAGATAATAAACATTTGTTCAATTTCACTGAGAAATGTTCAAATCTCTTGCCAATATTAATAATATCCTCTTCATTAATATCATTATCACCACGGTTTGCAAAAACTGGTAACAACTCATAATAATACTTGTCACTGGAAGACCTTTTATTTTGTGGGGAAAACAAACTTAAATTTAACTTGTTTAGAGATTCGTCGCCATTATATTCTTGTTTTAACAAATCAACACCCAATATCTTGGAGACTTTGAAATTTAAAGCAAGTAATGTTAAACATCTTAGTTTTTTGTTGGTTTTCAATAAATTGACACATGTTTTGATATCACTTTTGCAAATAATCTTGAATTGGAGTTCAATAGGTAATAAGTTAATAGGAAATGACATTTTGAATGATTATTTAAAATTGTTAAGATTTATGATATTAAAGTGATAGTGATAAAGTAATAAAGTAATAAAATAATAAAGTAATAAAGTAATAAAGTAATATTGAAAGAATGATGAAATAATATCAAAATAGTATCAAAATAGTATCAAAATAATATCAAAATAATATCGAAACAAGTATAGAGAACCAAAACTAATTCTACTTATATCATCAACGTTCTTTAATCTGCTACCCATCAACTGCAAAGGAATTTGAAGATTATTTATATCAAAACAATCTACCATTTCTCCATAAACTTGATGACAACTAACTTTTTCCCATATCAAATGGTAAATACTAAATAGTAAATAATGTGGAATCTAGTAAGAAACACAGCGTTATAATCGATTAGCTTTCCAGTAAAAAAAAAGCAAAGCTCAACACCTTTCCATCTCAGTGCAAGCTTCTGACAGTTCCGATAGTCTCCAGCTCTGGGGTGGGCATGCACGTCTATGCCCGGGTATTGAGGTTGCGCCCAGCACACCCTCGGCACACAGACAGGGTGACCCCCAGCCGGAGCACGGACCCGTCTGCGCGCTGCCACACTCTGCGCCTGAGAGTCTGCGCCGTCACCCTCCCTCGCTGCGCTGTCTGCCCACCCTGGCTCTGCTCGCAGGCCCGCAGTGCGACGCACCCTGAACCCGTTCTTATCCTCCTCGACCTGGAGCCAATTCCGATTATCGAACTACCCGTCTCCTGTTCTCTCTGGCCAATCACCGCACGGCCTGGCTCCTGCCTTTCGTGTTCCGATGCTCTGTGCGGGTTTGTTTGGTTGCTTGATTTGCTCACCTCTCTGGGGAAAAATGGAGCCTGCTCCGTCAACTTTGTTCCAGCTGTCACGTTGCCCGTAACTGACTCAGAATCATCAATCCGCGCATCCACTGAACCCGCTCCACCAACACGCTTCTTTCTCCGTCCTGCTCGCTCCAGAACCGCTCCAGAACCGCTTCAGACCACTCCTGTGGGTCGTCTCTTATCAGTGTCCCACCACTCCCTGTCACTTTTTCTTTCTATATAAACTCCGTCTTGATTCCTTCTTTCTTCTACAATTACCTCCAAAGTCCAAAACTATCAAAGAATCTATCACCTTGGTTTCCTTTTCTTCTATTTAACTCGATTATCTATTTCTAGCACCTACTCAAAATGCCTGAATCTTGTTGCGGTGGTTCCTCTTGTTCTTGTTCCTCTTCTTGTTCATCCTCCAGCGGTTCATGTTGTTGTTCAGGTGGAAAATAATTGATGATTTTATATCTCCCTACTAAATTTATCTTATTTTACTTTATTAACTAATTGTACATAGATTTTTCAATACTAAATTACTAAATTACTAAACTAATAAATTGAAGAAGTGTTCTTGTTCCGATTTTTTTCTCTTTTTTCTTATATACTCCACTTATCGGACTGAAAACCAAAAAATTAAATCAGCTGTGATAAAAAATGATTGTAAAATAAACTAAAACAAAAAAAAAATGCAGAGACACTAAACTTCTATTGTATATAATTAAATAACTTATTATAAAGTAAATAACTAACTAATCACTCAACAAAAATATTAAAGTTGCTCGTCTTTGATAACATCAATCAACCAATCTAGTCCCTCACTTAATCCCTCTCCTTTGATCGCACTACTTGCCACAATACTCCAGCTTCTATCCTTCAACTCCACTAAATTTAATGCTTTTGAGACTTCCGCAGCTGTCATGGCTCCAGGTTGATCCTGTTTATTTGCAAACACCAACAATGCTGAATCACTTAATTCTTCTTCTCTTAACATCATATGTAATTCTTTACTAGCTGTCTCAATACGATCTTTGTCCGTCGAATCAACAACAAATATTACTGCTGCAGTATTGGCATAATAGCATCTCCAATATGGTCTTATAGAAGTCTGCCCACCAAGATCCCAAACATTTAATTTGAGATTCTTATATGTCAACGTTTCAACATTAAATCCAATCGTTGGTTTGGTTTTAATAACCTCTCCAATTTGTAATCGATACAAAATTGTAGTCTTCCCTGCTCCATCCAATCCAAGAATCAATATACGTATTTCTTTATTCAGACTCCATAGCTTTCCAAAAATTTTGCTAAACACTTGACCCATTATTCTTCAATTTTGATACACCCAATATCAATCCCCTATACTTGGCTATGCGTGCTATAGTTCACTTCTATGTACTTCTTAGCTACTGATGTATAATAATCGTTTATTCAAATCTAGAAATCTAGAAATGTTGAAATCTTTAATCGTTTGACTGCCCACCTAGATGTTCTTTTGATTTGTGTTTGGTTATACCTGTTGCGTTGCGTTGCGAGGAAAATCAAATGACTTACCATCCAGTGGGATGCAAACGTGACTGAGCTTCTCTTGCCTACCTCATGCAATGTTGGTCCCAATAACGCAACTGTGCCGGGTCTGCGCATGAGAAACTTAAATTGTTCCATCCCTATAGTCCTACATACTTTACCAAATCATCTAAATAATATCATTCAACACCATGAGATTTTGATATCCATCCTCTTTGCTGTCATTACCCATCCCAATTTCCTTTGCAAATTCCTCAATTAAAAACCCGTTTCCCAAAACATCCGTCACATACTGTATATCCTTGTTATTGTACCTGTTATCTGGATCGATATCATTCTGACAGCTATTATTGTTTTCGTTTATTCTGTCCATTTTGTTCTGGCTTCTTTCTTCTGTGCAGCTCACAATTGGAGGCAAAAAAAAACTTAGAAAAAATTGATCAATTTATAACACTAACAAAACCAGAAGAATAGCTGCAATAATTTCGATTGTTTGAAGATAATGGTGGGAAAAATTCTATTGAAAAAGTGACCTGGCGAGCTGATTTGTTAGCAAATTCCAAATTTGTAATGCGAAATACAGTCGAAAAATCAATAACTGATTTGAAAACAACTGTCCAGCTGTCTAAATGATTACCTGATTACCCGATTACCTGATTACCTGACAAGAAAAAAGCACTCAAAAATTCAGATCCTACACTATTGTTCTTGATACATCTAAAAAAAAGAAAAAAATGATACAGATTGAACACCAAGCTTGCTGACTTTCACACCTCTTCCTTCTTTGTTGCTTTCTCACCAATAACATAAACCAGTGCCATGGGTGTGCGTCTACCTGCAGATTACCACGCTTGTGGCGCAGGACCACGATATTGGAAGGAGGGATGTCTATTGTCTTCCCAAAGCTCATCCCGTCTGGTTTCTTGAAGCGTGCAAAAGGCGTGTGCGCCGCGGGGTGGGTGTGTTTGGGACATCATGTGCTCATCTTCTGCTCTGTTTTAGGTGATGTTATTCATGTTTTATATCGTCTTCACTTTGAGTTTCTTCACCAGATTCTCTTCTGATGTGAACCACCTCTTGCACAAATGAAAATTTTATTCTTTCTGTTTTATTCTTTATTCCTTCTTTTTTTTGAGAATATACTGCTGCTTATTCTCCTGATATAATTGCTGTCACTACTATATCAAAAACACCCTGCTTTTCTCTTCTGTTTGCTTTGTTATTTGCCTTTATCAACACCTTCCACTGGTCTTACCATGGCTTATCAAATAGCTTCTACTATAACTATACTATTAATTATCTCCTCTACTTTGCAATTAATTTCTGTTTTATCTGTTCCTATATCTCAAAATATAACTCTTTGCAGATACGATGGCTATAGATTTGGTGTATTTGGAATATGTAACAATAATGGTGTTTGTTCTTCTATCTCAATAGGCTATTCTGATGACTCAATCATCGATGAATTGTCTGGGTTTTCTTTACCTTCAAATGCAAGACATGTAGTATCAAGATTGCTAATTGTTCATCCCATATCCACTGGTTTCACCTTGATTTTACTAATTTTATCGATCTTGATTCATTTTAATCGTTTCAAGAAAAATTTAAAATTGTTATTTTTCTTATTACTTTGGACATTACCAACTTTTCTATTAAGTCTATTAAGTTTTTTAGTAGACATCCTATTGTTTATTCCTCATCTAGGCTGGGCTGGCTGGATAATCTTACCTGCAACTGTTTTAATTGCTTTAGCAAGTGGTGTCATCTGCGTCTTGCGGAGATCAATAAGCTCAAGAATCGCCATGGATAACCAAAATTTCCTTTTTTCTTCTCAAAATCAAGATAATTTACAGCCATATCGATTAAACAGCTACAAGCCTTCTGATTCATTTTCAAACTCCACTAATAACTCAACAACTAATCCCATTTCAAATCACAATCTACCAGGAATTAATACAAATAACTATAATAATCATAAACACCCATTTAGTGTTATTTATCCAACTTTACCTTTACCTTTAAACTTGGACGCTGATAATAAAAATATAAGTAATAGCAATAACAATACAAAAACCATTTACAATCAAAATTACAATCAAAATTACAATAATAACAATAACGATATCAATATTAAACAAGTTAATCATCAACAACCGATGACCATTCCATTTGATATAACCCATGATAATCCCCATCAATACAACAGTTTTACTCATTCTATAAAATCAAATCCAAATTCCTCAACGTTTAACATCAAAAATAGATTTTCTGGTGCCTATAATATCAATGAAATACCCAGTGGTTTAGAAAATTCCTCCTCCAATCCCAATTCCAATAATAATCACATTATAAAAAATTCTGATTCAAGAGACTGTGGTGTAACAATAGATTTTGACAGTTATCCCAATACAACACCTGCACAATATAGATTTGGAAATAGTAATGATACAATTAGTCAACCCAACAATCTCTTCAATAACCAAAACAATAATCCTGATAGAATTATTTCCCCACTACTACCAATTCCAGTTGATCCAATTTCAATAACTGAGCCCGTTGAAATGAAAAATATAATTCAAGATAATTCTAATAACAACAAGAACATTTCAAATCTGCCTCCAAAACCTTTAATTCCTTATTCGGTCACCGCAGGTTTAAACCCCAATTTTACTGGTTTAAATTCTGATATTACCACTGCCACTACTACTACTACTACTACTACTACTA
Organism: Ascoidea rubescens DSM 1968; assembly: GCF_001661345.1. Classification (NCBI taxonomy): domain Eukaryota; kingdom Fungi; phylum Ascomycota; class Saccharomycetes; order Ascoideales; family Ascoideaceae; genus Ascoidea; species Ascoidea rubescens. The sequence goes on along the minus strand of NW_017962923.1, from coordinate 333,261 downwards.
ATAATAATAATAATAATAATATATCAAAGCTACAATCAGAAAATACACATTCAACCTCCATTTTAAACTCTCCAAATGAAAACGTTTCATCAAACGTAAACCAAAGTCTGTTTGAAACAAATGAAAATAGTCAAGTTTCTAATATGGTTTCAAACAAAAATTCTACTCTTCCGTATCCTACAAATAAGCCATTTCCTAATATGCCTTCAAGTTTGAGAGATGATTCTGTCTCTTTGCTTTAGGAAATATAATTTGCTCATAAAAATAATTATTTTGATCAATAAAATTCTCTATTTTGATCAATGATATTCTCAATTTTTGATTTATATTTTAGTAATAACTACAAGCATAATGTTTTTTTTATTTTTTTTTTCATTTCTTTTGTGTTATTTCATTCGTTTAGGGTTTTTTTTTGGTAGTTATGAAAGCTGTGAAATATTGTAATATCATTTAAATTATATTTTAGTTTTTTTTAAAACACCTTTTTTTTTCATTTTCAATGTTTAATTATCTTTTTAGATATTTCAATAAAATTGGCGAATTTTTTAATTTTAATTTCAATTTTACGATATAGATCAAATGTAGACAGTTATTAAATTATAAAATTTATCAAATATAGATAAACATAACATATAAATTTATTATACAGAATATTAACCCAAGTATAAAAATAATAGAAAAATAGAAACATACAAAAATGACATTAAAATACAAAAAAAATCAAGACAAATTAATGATAGTAGAATAAGGTTCTGTAAAGAATCCCTAAATTTATAATTCTTGAGAAGCCTTTGGTTTTGAAGTCTTTTTTGGTAATAAAGTGTGATGGATATTTGGCAAGACACCACCCTCGGCGATTGTGACATTACCCAACAACTTATTCAATTCTTCGTCGTTTCTGATGGCCAATTGCAAGTGTCTTGGGATGATTCTTGTTTTCTTGTTGTCTCTGGCAGCGTTACCAGCCAACTCTAAAATTTCAGCAGCTAAATATTCCAAAACAGCAGTCAAGTAGACTGGGGCACCACTACCAACTCTTTGAGCGTAGTTGCCCTTTCTGAGCAACCTGTGAACTCTTCCAACTGGGAAGGTCAAGCCAGCTTTGGCTGATCTTGTGGTGGTTGTCTTTCCTGAGCTGCCAACTTTGCCGCCAGATTTACCGCCCGATTTACCTTTTCCTCCAGACATTGTGAACGATGAGAGTAGTTATGAGAGCAGTTATGAGAGTAGTTATGAATGTAAGTGTGAGTGTAAGAACAAGATACGTGATAGCAGAGAAATGGCAGAGATGCTTAAGCAGAGATGGAGAAGCAGAAGAAGCAGAGACTGATAAGCGCCCACACAGCTATTTATACAACGAACCAGAGAAGCAGCGTGCTGGGATCTGCAGCCGCTGTGGCACATCTGGGAACGGCGTTGAGAGCAGTGCTTTCACCAGCGGAAAGCGCCCGGGCAGAAAAGTGCCCTGCTGCTGTTTTTTAGTGTAGGCAGGTAGCGCCAGCTCTGCTACTTTAGGAAGGAGCCCACTGCTATATAAGTTCAGGCTGCTGCTCTTCAAGCTGCTCTTCCCTTTGCTGTTGCTCACGATACTCTGCTCTTCCTACTACAACACTCTTCCTAACGCCAACACCAACACCAACACCAACAACACTACTTACTATGGCTCCCAAAACCGCTGAGAAAAAAGTCGCATCAAAGGCCCCCGCCAAAACTGCCTCCAAAGCTGCTGTTCCTGCTGCTCCTCCTACCGAAACCAGAAAGAAGAACAAAGCCAGAAAGGAATCCTATGCCTCCTACATCTACAAGGTCTTGAAACAAACTCATCCAGACACTGGTATGTCCAAGAAGGCCATGAGCATAATGAACTCCTTTGTCAATGACATCTTTGAAAGAATCGCTTCTGAAGCCTCAAAATTGGCATCCTACAACAAAAAGTCCACCATAAGTGCCAGGGAAATCCAAACTGCTGTTAGATTGATATTGCCTGGTGAATTGGCTAAGCATGCTGTCTCCGAAGGCACCAGAGCTGTCACAAAATATTCCTCCCAATAAATTTTCTAATCTAAATATTATGTCTGTTTTATATATATTTATCAATATTACCCTAAAAACCCCAATGTATTATTAGTTTGATTTCCTATTTTCTATTTCAATATATGTGTTTCTTTTCCAGCATCTAAATTAAGTGAGTTGGTAATCCAATATCAATCTCTAAAACTAATGAACTTTCGATCATTTGTTTTACCTCTAACGCAATTTTTTTTCTCTAGTGATCTGTAGAAAGAGTTGGTCTTTGATCCTCAAATGTCTTATCACTTTTCTGTTATGCTTTCATGAAAACCTAATTGTACTGATTGAAAAAGTAGTTTACTTTGAATTGGTCTTCTTTTAGCTTCAGCATGTTTCACATTGTTGAAAAGCAAGACTCCTTTTACTCTCTCCACGATTTGCTCAAAGAAAAAGAGATCGCTAATATGGGTTGAAGATTCAATTGTACTTCAGGCTCCTGGAATATTCATTGAATCACAATAGCACTGCTCTTATCAAGAAAGATCTTTATTTTCTTCTATAATACTTCATTTGCTTCCTCCTTTATTTTTGCAGTTTATATGTTTTTTTGATCTTTCAAATAACATTTTATTTGCTTTCCATACCAGCAGTTACTCATTTAAAGGAACTTCAATTATTTTTTTTTACCCATTTAACACCATGTTAAAACAACCTGCTAATATAATCAAAAACACTGCTGTTGTTGAACATGAAACCAAAGAATTTACAGATCTTCTTCCTCCTTTTTTATTGCAAAATAATAATGATTTATTCTCAAAATTTAACCAATTAGAATTTGATGAAGCTAAAAACTTGTTTGAGCCTTCTGACACTCCCTTTTCTAGTCTGCTTTCAGGTTCAATGATGAACAGAAGTTATAACCGTTACTCAAACATTTTCCCATTTGATAGAAACAGAATTAAATTGCCAGTTGTTGAAGACAAAAAAACCAAGTTTTCAGATTACATCAATGCTTCCTCTATTAATTTAGAAGATCAACAATACATTGCTGCTCAAGGTCCACTATCCAATACTATAAATGATTTTTGGCAAATGGTTTATGACAATTCTTTATCTGATAATAATACTTACCACTCAGTTATTATAATGTTAACTCCTTTACTTGAAAATTCTATAGAAAGATGCACTTGTTATTGGCCAATGGAGAAAGATAGTGAAATTTTATTAGCTCAAAGAAGCACCAACACAAAATACAAGTTCGAATTAAAACTTAGAAATTTGACTAAAAAGTATGTAAAGGATGGTGGTTTTACCCATTCTCAACTATTACTAACTCCATACATTCCTGAGGACAAAGATAATGCCTCTGAAAATGCTTATCCCTCAAAAATTATTCACCATCTTTATTTTGCTAGATGGAATGATTTCAGTCAACCAACTAACCTTGATGATCTATACAATCTAATTAATTATACCCATTCTTTGCACAAAGTTAAAGATTTTAGTGAAAAGAGAATTTTTATTCCATTCATCAAAAAAAAGCAAAGTTTGCCTTTATTTATTCATTGTTCTGCTGGCGTTGGTAGAACTGGCACTTTTATAACTTTGCATTATTTATTAAACTACCTGAAGCAATTCAAAGACAATTATTACAGTTTAAAATATTTGTTAAATAATAAATCCCCAAACACGAATAATGATACTGACCCTATTTATGAAACAATTAAGAAATTGAGATCACAGAGAGCTAGAATGGTTCAAGATTTTTCTCAATTTTGTTGCATTTATAAATTGCTTTGCAAAGTTCTCATTGAAAAAATAAAACTGCAACCTCAAAATTTTAATTGAATTTATGAAAAGCTGATATTGTTAATATATACAATTCTTGAAATCATTTTCAGGAGTTTTTTGAAGTTGCTTTTTTTCTTTTTTGAAATATATAAAATGCATTGAATTATAATATAACTTATATAAAATAGGGAAACTATTTCTGAATTAATAGATATCGAAATAATTATAAAAATAAATAAAAGTATTGATATTGTATAAAAATATCGATATTTATGAAAAAATAAAAAAAAAACCAAATATGATTAAGGTTTTTATTTTCTTGAATCTCTAATTAGATCATTGAAAGGATTTCTTTTCCGTTTTTTGGTTAAACCAAATTTATTTAGAAGTTTTTCATTTGCATTTTTTCTTTTATTTTTATCATTTTTTTTTTTGGGCTTTAAATATGAATATGAATCTGAATCTGAATCTGAATCTGAATCCGAATCCGAATCTGAATCCGAACTGGACTCAAATTCGCTACTTGAACTATCAAGTTGTTTCTGCTGAGACTTTTTTGGTAAAATAATTTCCTTACTATCTCTAACACTTGGAATACCACGTTTAGCTAGATCTGCTAAACTACTTAAATTTGATCTAGGTCTTTTTATGACATTAATATTTTTGAGTTGCAATTCATCATTGACTTGTTTTTCGATTGTTCCGGATTTTTCTTGGGATGAGTTTAAATCAGCGTTTTTGGTCTTTTCATTTTTTCCTTGATCCGCATCTAAGTTTTCATTATCTGATAAGGAATCCTTTTTTTGTGACAAGGAAAGAAAACCAGCAGCTATAGAAATCGGAATTTTTGAAGCAGAGATAATACGCCTTGCGTTGTTGTTTTTACCCAATGCATCACTTTCATTACCCGATGACAGAGAATTAAAATCGGAATCAGAATCAGCATCAGAATCAACATCAGAATCAGCATCAGCATCAGAATTAGAACCAGCATCGGAATCAGTACCACCGTCAACATTCACGTCTGAATCAGAGCCAGAATTCAAATCGGAATCAGAACCAGAATCAGAATCTAAAGCTGAATTAGAAATATTTTCGAAGTTTCCATCAGTGTCTTTATCTGATCCATTATTGTGCCTTTCACTCAAAAGTTTATTGAGGTCATTTTCGCCAAGAAAGTTATCATTTTTAATAGTATTAATGCTCTTCTCATTTTTTTCATTCTTCAAATTCATAGAATTTTTTTGACTTTCATTAACTTTAAAATTAGCAGCTTTATCTTTGGTTTCCATTTCCGTTTCCATTTTTTTTTCATTTTGATTTTTATTAGAATCTTCTTTTTTTCTAGAAATAATTGAATCTAATAACTCACCATTAACGGCTATATCTCTGTTTAGATCTGGTGCATTTAATATAGTTCCATTTACTTTATTTAATATCAGATCATCAATTTTATTATCTATAGAGTCCTTATTTGAAGCAGCTTCTGAAGTATTGAATGATATTTTTTTTTTCTCAATGTTCTCAATTTTAGCCTTTTTCTCTTTTTGTTTATTTTCATTTTGGGAAGGAACTTTTGCAATCAAAGTGTTATTATCATCGTTTAATGTATTATTATCATTTTCAATTTTTTGTATATGCAAGGATGTGTTTGAATCATTTCCAATTGCATCATCTGTTATGCTTTTTAGCTGATGATGCATGGTAACAATAGAGGTTTTATTGTTAGTCAATTTTTCTTGATCCAATGAAACTTTTTTATCGATTATACTGGGCAAAATATCATTTTTTTTGTTTTGTGGTTCAGTTTTTGAAATATCTTGCTTCCCACTAACAATAATCTTTTCAGATATAAGATTACTAAATTCATGTTTATTAGAGTTTTCAACATTTAACGTTGATGCAGCTTTAGAGTTTTGAATAGAAAATTTTTCTTTAATTGAATCTTCAGTATTATTTTGAGAATTTTTAATTAAAATTTCATCGATCGAATCATTTGTAGTGTTTGCTTTTAGTTTTTGATTTATTATGGAGTCTGTTTTGGATTGAAATTTTTTTGGGGAATTGAAACTATTTTTTATAGCATCAGAAGAAATTAATTGATGATCTAACAATTTTTTAGTTTTCGAATTTGGAGTGGAAGAACTTAAAATGTTAAAATTTTGGGAAAATTTTGATTTATTGATATGCAATTGATTTTTACTAAGTTGAAAAGAGGAGTAGACATTGCCTGTATTTTTTTCAAAATTATTATTTTGAGTAGAGATAGAAGTTTGATATGAGTTCTGAATAGTTGATTGTGAATGATTATCACAATTATTTATAGTAGTATCATTGATCTGTTTAATATCTTGAATGGTACTATTATCATTGTTATTGTTGATATTGTTGATATTGTTAGTTATATCATTACCAAAATTATCATCTTCATCTTGAGAATTCAGATTATCAGTTGAATTATCTGAAATATCAGAGTTCTGATCTTTATGAAGAGAGTAGGATAAATCTCTTTTATTTGGAGTAATTGATCTTCTTGGATTAACCGGGAGATCAATAGGAGGAGATAATAAGGTTGAATCATTAAAGGAGCTATTATAGACTGACTGATCATGGATATCATTAGATATGGTTGAATTTGAGACATATTTTGATGAGTTTGGTAATTTTAACATGCCAGAAGTGATTCTTTTACTTGAAGGAGAAGTTATTGGTTTCTCAAGAATTTGGGGAGTTTTCAAATTTTTATAAGATGATTTTTTATTTGAGATAATTGAATTGGAAGATATATTGTCTTGTGAAGAAGAAAGTTTAATTTTTTTAATATTATGGGGATAACTCAAACGTTCCCAAACGGTTGTAAAATTTGAATAGTTTGGGATTGAAAGAAATTGATCTAGTTTTCTTTTATTATTATCATTATGATGATTATTGAAATCAATTGAGGATAAATCATTATTTAGTAAGATTTTAACAATATTGTTGTCGTTACTAAAAATTTGGGATATTAAATAATCGGGGTCTAAATCGTTATTATGATTATCTTGCACTCTATTGATGATAAATAAATGTTCTGAGGGATATAGTTTTAAAAAATGAGATCTAATTTCAATTGATAATTGGTGCAAAGTTATCTTTGAATCAGTCAAATGAAGAAACTTTCTTTGGAGATTGAAATTTGGGATGAGAGAATTTGAGATATTAATAGTGGGGTCATTATTTGATATATTTGATATATTTGATATATTTGGGACAGCATTTGCACTAGGTATAGAATTGAGTAAACCAGAGGAGCTGAAGTCGTTGTTTGTTGGAAGAAGATTATAATTTTGACGAAGAGCAGTTGAATTAACAGACAATGAAGAACAGTCATTGGATTGTTCAGCAGAGAAAGAAGTAAGGGGAATAATAATCACTTGTAGTTTAAACATGACGAGCATTAAGTTTGGATCAAAACCAGGTAAAATGTGATTTAAAAAACAAATAAAGTTATTGTTTCATGAGTAGGAGATGCTTTTTTTTTTGTATTTCTCTTTTGTATTTCTCTTTTGTTGTTGTAATTCTTTTACTCCTTTTGCTTCTGCTGTTTCTGCTGTTTCTGCTTCATTTGGTTGTAATTTCTTCAGAGTAATTTTTTAAAAGGTCGGAAATGAGCGAAAAATCACAGGGCCGGTATTCACGTGGTGTTTTTTGAGTTTTTGCAGTGTGTGGTGTGTGCTGGATGTGTTTTCGAGTTGCGATGGAGCAAGTTTCAAGTAACAAAATGTAAACATTAGAGTAGGATATATCAGAGGAGATGGACAACATAAAATTAATAAGAGAAAATAGATAAAAACGAATAAGAAATTAATAAAACAAATATCAAAAGTATATGAAAAAAGTAAAAAATGTAAAAAATGTAAAAAAATGTAAAAAAATGTAAAAAAATGTAAAAAATGTGGAAATTAAAGTAAAATTCAATCAATTGACAATCTGGGTCTGATAACATCAGCTCTGGATGTTGGCTTTTGATTTAATTCAATCAGATCCATATGTCCATGATGAATATTGGAATTGAAGTGAGGAGGTTTGTAGTTGGAGTAGTTGTTAGATTTGTCATTTTGTACAATGGTGTTAGATTGGTTAGAATTGTTGATATTGTTGATGTTGTTGATATTGTAATCATTGTTATAATTGTTGGAGTTATTATAATTTTGAAAATTGTCGTTATCATTATTATCAGTGATAGCGCTATTGTGATCATTATCATGATTATCGTGATCGATTTTAATTAATTTTGATAAGATTATATTTTTTTGAATAAAAACAGACCATGATTTTGATATGAAGGGCTTTAAGCCTTTATTAAAGTTCAGGATGATTTTTAACTGAAAGAAAATAGTTAAAATTAGTAGAAAAATGGAGAAGCTCGCAAATACAGTTAAGGATTTTCTGCCTGGGTAGTATTCACCAGGTTTTGTATCACTTGTGTATATTCGAACTAATTTAAAGATTAAAAAGGATAGGCCTAATAGTTGGAAGAATAGATTGAATAGAGATAGTTTAAAGAATTCTAAACAAGAGGCAAGATCAGAGGAAATTAGGATTAATATACTGAGGGGGATAACAAGGCTAGTTAGAATGATTTCGACGATTGGATTCTTTAGGATGATTAGAAACTGAATGGTGAAAACTGGTATGAAAAAGCCATCTAGATATAGTAAGGTTCTAAAAACCTGGAAGTTTTTCAAGAAAATTTTGAATTCGATTGAAGCGCCTATTTTTTTAAAATTATACCAATTGAATTCTGGTTTAATTTTTAGAAAAAAAATTAGGGATTGAGATAGTAAGACTGAAGAGGATATGCAAATGATTGCAATTGAACAAGATTTGACAATGATTTTATGAAAGGTGTTTAGATTTTGCTCTAGATGAGTTTTTAGTTCGTAGAATTGGATGCCTGAATAGATTAGCATGCAGGATAAAAATATAATGAGTAGGAGGATTTGAATATTTGATTTAAATTTTAAGGAAGTTATGGTTAGAATGACTTGATAAAATTCTGAACAAATAAATAAAGAAAGGTATGTTAGTATTGCTCTCTTTTTAAGTGTTTTTTGAGTATTGTTTTCGATATAGTGAAGATTGAAGATAATTGACATTGTAATTTGAAGGACGAGTATGATGATGGCACTTGATAAGGATATTAGGAGGAAAAGAATAGTATAAAAATGGGTTGAAAAAGATAGTTTTGAATTTAACGTTAGTTTTGATTTTAATTTTGAGGACCAGTTTTTCTTTTCAGAAGAGATGGAGGATGGAGGATTGGATATGTAGACATTCAAGTTGTTGTCAGTAATGTTCTGATTGATATGCAGATTAGTATTAGAATCGTTGTTGTTAGGATTGTTGTTGTCATCCAAAATAAGGTTTTTTCTATCGATGTGGTTGATGTTGGAGTTGGAGTTGGAATTGGAATTGGAATTGGAATTGGAATTGGAATTGGTTAAATCAACTTGGCTTGGATTTGCAACCAAGTTTGTGTTTGAGTTGTAAGTGGTTAGCTGGTAGTTGTTGGGAGAAGAGTATATGGGCTGTAGGGAGTTGCCAGTGAGGAGGTTGGTGTTGTTGAGAGATACAGTGGGGTGGAAGAGAGAGTAGTCGTCGCTGGACACCACAGGAGCCAACGAGGTGTCGTTGGGAACAGAGCTGGGAGGAGGGTTGTTGCTCTCGATGAAGGCATGGAGATCTAGCTGGTCGATTCTGTCTAGCAAGGAGGAGGCATTACTGTCTGTGTCAATGGTGGTAGTGTTGTTATTGGTGGTGTTTGTGTTGTTATTTGTGCTGTTGTTCGCGTTGGCAGTGTTGCCACTGGTGGCAAAGAGAGTGCCGGGGGTGTAGTGGTCGCGGGACATTGCAGCAGAAACAGCAGAAGAAGCACACGCAGCAGAAGCAGCAGTAGAAGCACGTCTTCAGCCCTGCCCTGGGCGGCTGGCGGCACGTGATCCAAACACCAGTAGAATGATGTGCTTTGATCACGTGCATGGCGTGTTTCCTTTTTGTTTTTGTTCCTTTGTTTTTTGTTTCTTCTTGTGCTGCATTTACTGCGTGTGCCTCTTCTGCTGCTGCTGTCTCTGGTGCTGTTTCTGTTTCTGCTGGTGCTGGTGCTGCCGTTTGTGCTTTATGGACATCGACATCGATGACGACAACTCCATGTCCTATGCCTCCACTGGCTGGGACAACCCGGATGCTAATCCCTTCTTTTACAACAAAATCATCCAAATGTTCAACATCAACGATGTTGAATTTGAGGACATTTTCAAACTCGACTTCCAGGACTTTGATTCTTTTGACCCAATTCACGCTGTCATTTTTGTCTTCAAGTACACTTTTAGGGACAGATTGTTTGATCCCCCTTCCATTGGCACCTACTACTACAATGACTCCTCAAACGATTACAAATCCGAAAACAACGATATCTTTTTCATCAACCAAATCAACAACCCCATCAACAACATCCTCCAAAACAACGTCCTGTTCAATCTCGCTAACAGCTCGCCAGATTCTCTAAACATATCCAACAACAACTACTTCTTTAAAAATAATAAAATCACTTTGATTCAAACCATTTTAAATGTCCTCTTAAATTTGGACCACAAAATCAAACTAAATCCAAACTTGCTTTTCTTTAAAAATTTAATTAACCAATTAAATTACTACTCAAATAACAAATTTTATCCAAATTTGTCTCTTTTAATTGACTTTTATAACTCAATTACTTCAGCTGATTCAAATACCCCTGACGAACCAAAAACCCCCATCATTCAAGATCTATTTGATCAAATTAATTCAAATGATCTTGAAAATGATGAATCTATAGACAATCTACACTTTGTAGCCTTTTTCAAAAAAAATAATCAAATCTTCGAACTAGATGTTCTAAAAGAAGCCCCAATCTATCATGGTTATTTGCCTTTAAATACAATCTCAAATTCTGAGCTTGATCAAAGATCAATTAACAAGCTTTTCTACAACTCCCTAATTAGCATCTTGAAAGCAAAAATAAATCACTTTAACAATTTTCAATTGTTCAAAAATTTCGAAAACGAAATTGAACACTACTATTTCGACAATTATTTCAAAAACCAACACCAACTAAGATTCAAACTATTAGCGATCGTTCCTGACCAATTATCCTTTTTAAAAAACTTGAATGATGAAATCGGTTTGCAAAATAAGTTATCAAAAATAAAAAATGATCAAATCTTATACAATAATATCCAAAACAATACCGACTCCACCAATTATATCAACTTTATCTCTTCTTTAACTCGCAAGTTTCTTGCAATCAACAACAACATCCAATGGGACTCCTTCAAACTCAACTTTAACCAATCAAACTCCTCAAATTGTAACTTCAGTCCCTATTATACCCTCAACGACTTTAAAAAATTCAACCCAAATAAAATCAAGTCTATCGATTACATCACCTATCATAATGCCTATGTTTCTCATTTCCATCACCTTTATTCTCCCTTTATCACATTTAATAATATCCCTACCACCAATATCAATACCAATATTAATTCTACTATTAGCTCTACTATTAACTCTACTATTAACAGTCAATATGATATCAACTATAAATGTTATATCCCAAATGTAGTCAATACTAATGACGATGATAATAATTATCAAGATAATCAAGACAACCGAGATAACCAAAATAATCGAAACAACCAAGATATTCAAGACTATCAAGATTATCAAGTTAATCAAAACTATCAAGCTGACCAAAATTATCAAGTTGATCAAAATATTCAGGTTAATCAAGATTATCAAAATTATCAAGCTGATCAAGCCCATCGAAATTATCAAGCTGATCTAGATAATTTGTATCTTAAAAATATCAGAATCCCAAAAATATCGGCCCCTATTAATTACCATAATGAAACTAAAATCGAAAATGCCAATCAATCCAGCTTTATAGATCATTACAACAATAACTTTATTAATAGTACCAAAGTTGTCCCGGAAAATAACTACATTCTTAAACCTAATCATAACCATAAAGTCTCAAATCATAATAAACATATCTCAAAAGGTTCTTTCAAAAAATACATTCCTCTTGTTATTGTTAAACCTAAAACCCCAATTAAAAAACCTTTTCCATTAGTTATTATAAGCAATAAACATACTAATGATAATAATTCAATATCTACATCACCTAAAAAAATCAATTTAAATCGCGAATCCCAATCCCAATCTCGATCTCGATCCAAATCCCAGTCTCAATCTCAGTCTCAACCTCCCTCTCAATCTCCATCCAAATCAAACTCTGGTTCTCAAGCTACTTCTTCAGATGAATCAGATAAAGATTACATTCAATTTGATTCAAATTATGTCACTTTTGTTGATGTTTCTCCTTCTGTAGAGGAAGAAACTACTCACAATAATCCTTCGGTCAATGAGGAGACTACTCAAAATAATTCTTTCGCCTCAAATGAAAATGCTTATAGCAGATCCAAAAAAAGGATTCAAAGACTTTATAGAAGTAAAAGAAATTAATCATATTAAAAAGATTATTTATTGATAATCTTAGTTCTGTGGCTTTATTATTTTTATTTCTTCAATTATTTTTATTTCTTCAATTATTTTTATTTCTTCAATTATTTTTATTTCTTCAATTATTTTTATTTCTTTTATCACATTTATTTCTTTTATTACTTTTATTACTTTTATTTCTTTAATTTTATTTTTTCACACAGATAGTTTCCTTTATTTCTTTTTCTTCTTTACTCACATACTTGGATTTATTTTTTTGTAACTTTTATTTCATACATATCTAATCATTTATAAAACAGCACAAAGAGAATTTTATTTTAGCAACACAAATCACAAAAAAAAAGACAAAAACAAGAAAAAAGTGAAATCTATAAAAGACCAAAATATTCTTTTTATCTTTTTTTTAACATCATTTATATTTACATTATTTATATTTTCTAATTACATTTTAATAAATTTAGTGAATTTAACAAATTTCTATTCAAATTTTTATATTATTATATAGTTATATTTTATGATTAATGTTATGGCAGCAGAATCAATTAAAAACCCAACTGGATTAAAATCTTGTGAGATTGAAGATAAGTTGACAGATCATGATAAACTTATTTTTTCTACGATTTTTAACAAAGAGGCAGCTGGATTATCTGCGAATTTAGACGAAGATAAAGGTGAATTTAATGATAGTGATGAAGGGAAGAGGGAGGCAAAAAATGAATGTGGTTATAATGAACACAGTTATAATAAACACAGTTATAATGAATATTTAGAGAGTAATCAAGTTAATGGAAAAATTTATAAAGAAAATGGTGTTGAGATTGATTTAAGTTTATTTCCAGATGTTAATATTTCGTCGATTGAAAAAATTGAGAAATTTGAAGGTATTGAAAAACGAGCTATAAAGAATATTGAAAATTGTGATGTGGATAATGAAAAGATTTTAAAGGATATTAATAATGAAGAATTATCTATAGAGGGATTTATTAGTACCAATGTTAGTAAAGATATCAATTTGACAAAAATTCAAGAGAGTATAGAAATATTGGAGGAAATATTTGAAGATGAGGAAGGTGAAAGTTATGGATCAGTTTTTAACAATTTAGCGCAAATGAAGAGATTATATTTGCATTTTCTTGAAAAAGAAAAAGAAGAAAAAAAAGGAAGTAGTATATTGGAGATGAGGAAATTGGAAAGGGATATTTTGAATGATTTGAAAAGAGCAATTGAGTTGACATTACCAAAAGAGTTGAAAAGAGATGAAATGAATGAAAGAAATAATCAGGGTATTATTGAAGAGTTGCATTTACAACAATGTAAAGTGTCTAAAATGCAAAGTAAAGTTTTATCATCAGCGTATTTACAATATGCTACAATGTTAATTTGTAAATCTGTGAAGATGGAAGAAGATAAGGAAGAACAAATGAAAATCGAGAGATTAGCTAGTGAGTATATGTTTATTGGAGGAATGTTTGGCAATGAGATATCCAAGAGGGTTTCAATGAAGATTAATCCCTATGGGAAGTTGTGTGGAGATATAGTCAAAGAGGCTATTATCAATGAGTATACAGATGAATGAAAAGAAAAAGAACAAAAGGGATTATATATTAAAGATTAAAGATTAAAGATTAAAGATTAAAGAGATAAAATCTAGCAGAGCGATCATAAGATGGTTTTGTTGTATCAAACATACTATTTGTTCTTCTATGATGATAAAGGGGAAAGGATCGCCAATTAAAATCACCAGATCTTTGTAGAGAAATATCAAGAGATTTAGCTAACGATTTAATATTCCAAGAATCATAAGGTTCGCCATTAAATAGAGATATTACTAGTTTATTATTGTTACTGTTATTATTATTTTTATTGTTATTAAATTTATTTAATAAATTAAAAAATTGTTTACAATTTTTGAAAAGAGATAGTAGAAAAAGTTGATGTTGATGAATATTTTTCTTAAAATCTTTTATTCCATTACCAAGATGAGGAAAATTGAATAAAATTATATTGCTGTTGTTATTTTTATTTTTATCGTTATTGTTGTTATTATCATAATCATAATCATTATTATTATTATTATTATTATTATTATTATTATTGGTAAAAAAATTTAATAATAAAGATAAATTTTTATCATTCAATTGAGATTTAAAAGACTGGATTAAATTAGTGCAGTCGATGTTAAGAAAGAAGTTTTTATTTAAAATAAAATTAAAATCATTGATTAATTGGTTGTAAATAGATGGGAAAGATTTAAAATAATTTTTCAGTAAATCGTCAGTAGATTTTTCAAAAGAAGAGAGGATTAAATTGTCAGGAGAGGCGATTAGACTTGATTTTAAAAGCGATAAAGAAAAAGAGAAGTCGCCCTCACCAATTAACAAGATCTTATCGTTTTTTTGGAAAGGAATAAAAATTTGAGAAGATTGAATTTTTTTCTTTTTGGTAGGATGGGGAGGAGAGACAGCAGAAGAGTTTTTGAGAGAGGCTTGATGAAGAAGTAGCTTTGCCTTCAAGCCGGAAGGGTTCTTGTGAGAGCGAGGACGACCCTTGAGTTTTCTGGCCATGAAGCAAAAGCAGCAGAAACAGCAACAGCAACAGCAGCAGTGCAGCGAAAGAACCATGGAGGTTATCGAGTGGAAAAGGATATATTTTCTCAGGGCGCGGGCCAATCAGAGCGTGGTTGGGAGCAGAGACAGCCCATTGGAAGTTATTGCCTGGGCATATAAATAGGCTCAGGCCTGCCCTCGAGCCTGGGTCCTCTCTTCGCCTGTTTTCGCCGCTCTTCTCGCCCATGCCTCCTGTGCTTCTCCTGCTTCCTGTGCTGGCACTTCCCCTGCTTCCTGTGCCTCCTGCCGTTACCCGTAAGTCAGGGCCCAGTGGGTCTGCTCTGACTAATGACGCTGACTAATCGTGTGCTATATAAGCGATGCTCTGCTCTGCTCTTGTTCTCTCTTGCTCTCACTTCCTTCTTGCTCCATCTTCTGCCAATTCGCATTTTTCCCACTCAATTCTGTCCACTCAATTCATATTCTACTCACTCGATTCATATTCTTACGATGGTCAAGGCTATTGCTGTTTTAAAAGGCACCGTTGGTGTTGGTGGTGTTGTTACCTTTGAACAAAACTCCGAAAACGAACCTACCAAGATCTCCTACAAAATTACTGGAAACTCTCCCAATGCCTTGAAGGGCTTCCACATCCACGAGTTCGGTGACAACACCAACGGCTGTACCAGTGCTGGTCCTCATTTCAACCCTTTCAACAACACCCATGGTGCTCCAACCGAAACTGTGAGACACGTTGGTGACTTGGGCAACATCAAAACCGATGCTCAGGGTGTTGCCACTGGTGAAATTTTCGACTCCTTGGTAAAGCTCATTGGCCCCACCTCCATCATCGGCAGAACTGTTGTTGTCCACGATGGCGAGGACGACTTGGGCAAGGGAGGCCACCCTGATTCCTTAAAAACCGGAAACGCTGGCGGCAGACCTGCCTGTGGTGTCATTGGCTTTGCCGCCTAACTCAATGGCCGCTGCACTGCCCCTCTATAGCTCTCATAGCCTGTAGTTCTAATATACGCTTTTTTTTGTCTCTTCTGCTGCCTCTGCTCTTCTCCGGCTCCTCTTACTAATCCCCCGCCTGCCATTCATCCCCTGTCACGTGTATTTTCAGCCTTGGACAGCAAAAAGACTCTGCTGTGGTATTCCCAGCTCTTGTTGCTTCAGCTTCCTCTCTTGCCTCTTCTTCTGCCTCCCCATCCTCTTGTTCTACTGCCCTATAGCTCAAGTCGCTTCTTTTGCCTTCTTGTCAATTATTCCAACTCTTAATCCACTTCCTGTTTAATTCCGCCTCTCTATTTTGCTTTTTCTTTCTTTCTGGCTATTAATTATTCTATACATTTGTAAATCAATTCAAACCAACTCAAATCATGGACGTTAGAAGAGGAAACACCCAAATTAGAAAACAAGCTGCTGCCAACACCGACAAACTCAAAAATGCTATAAGCTTAATCCAGGTTCCCTCAAAGCCTACTGACAGCCCAATTAACAATTCAATTCTCACTGACCTAAAAAAGGATCTAACCTCTTATACCCTTGACGATAAAACCTATAAAACTAATCAAAGAATCGTAAACACTATCCCTCCAATTGCTTCAAAAATACCCACCACCAGTCAAGTCTTTATGACAAATGGTCTTCCCAACCACGAATTCATTAAAGAACACTTCAAAAGAGAAGGCAGACTAAATGAACCAGACTTGATCAAAATCATTGAAATGGCTACTAAATTCCTACAAAGTGAACCAAACTTACTAGAAGTCCCTGCCCCTGTCACCGTTTGCGGTGATGTTCATGGCCAATACTTTGATTTAATGAAACTATTCGAAGTTGGTGGTGACCCTAAATCGACTGCCTACTTATTTCTTGGTGACTATGTTGATAGAGGCTTCTTTTCTATAGAATGTCTCGTCTACCTCCTATCCCTAAAACTAAATTTTAGGAAAACCTTTTGGATGCTCAGAGGTAACCATGAATGTAAACACCTAACTGACTTCTTCACCTTCAAAACTGAATGCTTACACAAATACTCAATCAACGTCTACAACGCCGCTTTAAACTGTTTCAACTCCCTTCCATTAGCTGCTATAATGAACAAACAATTCTTCTGTGTCCATGGCGGCTTGTCCCCAGATTTAAGATCTTTAGATGATATCAGAAAACTAAACCGTTTTAGAGAACCTCCAACAAAGGGCTTGATGTGTGACTTACTATGGGCTGATCCTTTAGAAAATTATGACGATGATGTTAATGATAGACTATATATCCCAAATCCTGTCAGAGGCTGCTCTTATTCTTTTTCCTATAAAGCTTCTTGTCAATTTCTAGAAAATACAGGCTTATTATCAATTATTAGAGCCCATGAAGCTCAAGATGCTGGCTATAGAATGTATAAAAGAACTAAAACAATGGGCTTCCCTTCTCTATTAACAATGTTTTCTGCTCCAAATTATTTAGACAGCTATAATAACAAAGCCGCTGTCTTGAAATATGAAAATAATGTAATGAACATCAGACAGTTTAATGCTTCTCCCCATCCTTATTGGTTGCCCCATTTTATGGACGTCTTTACTTGGTCCTTGCCATTTGTTGGTGAAAAAGTCACTGATATGTTGGTTTCTTTATTAAACATTTGCTCTGAAGAAGAATTGGAAGAAGAAACTTTATTTGCCCAAGGCCAATCCATTACTGATGTTGTTAATGACATTTCAATCCAACATCAAAAACAAAAAGAACAACGCAACTTTCAACTAGATCAATCCCAATTTAATAACAACTCCCCCGATGAAATCTCGAAAAAATTACAACTACGTAATAAAATTATCGCAATTGGTAAAGTTTCAAGAATGTATCAAGTCTTGAGAGAAGAAAGTGAAAATGTTCAACAACTAAAAGATATTGCTGGTGGCTCATTACCAAAGGGAACTTTATTAGCCGGCTCAGCAGGTTTGAAAGGTGCTTTGCATACTTTTGAAGAAGCAAGAAAAGCTGATTTACAAAATGAAGCAATGCCTCCAAGTAACGAAGAGCTAAGAAGAAGAGCCACTGAAAAAGAAGTCCGAATCAAACGAAAGGTAACTGATGAAGTCTCAAAAGACCAAAGAATTCAAAGAATCGCAAGATCTCTTTCTCGATAATCAATCAATCGGTCAATCAATTAATTAATCAGTCCAATCATTTGAAATGGTTGCAAATTTTCCATCAAGTGATTTTTATAAAAAACTATTTCACTTATTTTTATATTTTACACTTTACTCTATACTTTTTTACAAATTTTTTTTACGATTTTTAACTTAATTTTTAATTTCCAATTTTCAAGTTTCAATTTTACATTTTACATTTTACATTTTACATTTTACACTTTACACTTTATATTTTAGTATTTTAGATTTTAGATTTCACATTTCACATCTCACATTACTGCCTGATTTATCTATTGTTTTGCTCACTCATTACTGTCCTTTAGGGCTCTTCAGGGCTATGACCGGCTTTTGCAGTTCACATCCGAGGGTTGCCTTTTTAAAACACGTGCTCACCTCTCGGCACCGAAAAAACTTCTTTTTTCAGCTCCACAAAAACAACAGAGGCAGAAAAACCGGCAGCAGCAGTTGCAATTCCAGCACCAAATACACCACCATCGACTTCGGCAGCAAGAGCCAGACACAGATTAGCACCAGCAGTTGTGGTTTCTTTGATATGCTGATTCAACGTCTATCCCCCTTTAAAAGACTGCTTTTGTCTTTTAAAACATCAACTTCGAGAATCTTTGCTATACAATCTCGAAACATTCATTTGGTTCCTGATCTTCCCAACAGAAATCAATGGTTCAAAAATGGAATTCCAAAATTGTACTCAAAAAGAGGTTTTGAAATAGCTTGGAAGGATTACCAAACTTTTTTGACAATGAATCTTTCAATGTTAACAGCACAGACTCACTATGAGTTTAAAACTCCTTTGAAAATTATCCTAACTGCATCAAAGGACTCTTTAGATTCTGAGATCTTTCATTACGCTTCTCAAGCCTTTAACAATCATTTTTTTTTCACTCAGCTTTTACAAGATTCTAATGAAACCACCAGGAGTAAAAATTTACCTTCAAGATTTTTTTTGAAAAAATTAAAAGAAAATTCAAATTTCAATTCTATTGAAGATTTGAAATCTCAAATCATCCAAATTGCAAAAAATAATCTAGGTAATGGCTGGATCTACTTAATTGAAGATAAAAATAAATCACTAAATTTATATTTCTTAAATAATGATGGTACTCCATTTTTAAAAAAAAGATTTCAAAATTTCAATCTTTCTGGTCCAATTAATATTCATCAATTTCAAGATTATGAAAATTTGAAAATTTCAAATACTGAAAATCATAGTAGTGATTTTGATCATGTTTTGCCTGTTTTATCAATATCTCTATGGGATTACAGTTATTTATATGATTACGGTCTAAATGGAAGAGAAGACTATATCAATTCTTTATGGAATTTAATTGATTGGTCACTTATAGATTCAAGATTATTCAAACCTCTTTGATTAATTTTTCACTCAATCTTTTATCTATTTTATTTATTTATTGTATATAGTCTTTTTCCTTTTATATAATTATAATTCAATATAAATTCGTTCATCTTCACATCTTACCCCTTTAAATTTTTGACTATTCTTCTTAGCTCTTTCAAATCTGTGTTAATATCCGGAAAAATCTTATATTTTCCTAATAATCTAAATAACTCAATTCTATTTTTTTGATCAATATCGTCGATAGGTTTCTCTTCGTTTTCTTCAGAATCCTCGCCATCAACTCGCTTCAGTTTTTTGGATTTTGAATCCTCACTATTTGATTGCTCAATATTCTTGATTGGACTAAAAATCCCAAATATCGTGGCTCCAATAACAAATACAGAAAATGTAGTTAGAAGTGGTGATCGGTTTCTATTTAAAAACCCATTAATGTTTATTCCCATTTGTATTGTTGTTCCAAATGATGAGTAAATAAAAGCAAAAGGTCATAATAATTGCCACAGCAAACAAAAAAAACAAAAAAACACAATATTATATTACCGACATTTAATTTTCTTTGTGACTTCAGTGCAGAATAAACTTCGATTATTCGATTGTTATATAGTTTATGAAAACAATCTATAGTTTGTAGCGTCCAACCATCTGCCATCTAAAATCTAATATTAGAGTAAGTGTAATGTAATGTAACTAATAAACAAATATATATATATAAACAAATACGATCTAGAAAAAAAAAATAATTCAATCCACAAATAAAAACAATCCTATAAATTCAAGTAAGACATACCATCATCTAAATCTTTGTCGTCCTCAAATAAACAAAAACTAGGATCAATATCACCTTTAGGAAACATAGAAACCAAACTATTATCAGGATTTGCAAAATCATTACAATCATCAAAATTTACCATTTCATTGGATGATGATGGAAGAAATAGATCTTCAATAGCTCCAGTCAGATTTTGATACAAACGAGTTGAACATGCTGGTGAACCAGAAAAAGAATTAATGTTTATATCTTTCATTACATCAAAAAAAATTTCACCTGAAGTGGTTTTCATATTAAAATTCAAATTGTTGTCAAGATTTGAAATATGAGCATTGAAACTTCTAATATCAAGGTGGTTGGAATGTTGAGGTTTTTTAGTAACGTCAATGTCATGATTATCAATATTTTTATTATCAACATTGTTATTATCAACATTGTTATTACCAACATTGTTATTATCAGTATTACTATTATCAGTATTACATTCATTGGTGTTAATAGAGTTACTATGATGAAAATCAGTAATTGGAGCGCATGACAAATGCCTCGTTTTTCTTTTTTTTGAAGATTTTCCAGCTAAACTTGACGATGAAGTTGAAAGAATTCTTTTTGTTTTGTTAAAAGGAGAAGGACTTTTAGATACCACCTTTTCAGTTGAAGAGTTTTTTCTTTGAAATGAATTTATGAAATTTGAATCCATGGTATGTTTACTTTGATTTCCTGTTGAAGAACTAGCACTATCCCTTTCTAACATATATTTATAGTTAGTAAGACCATAAAATATCATTGGTGTATTTACATCTTGAACCATTGGTTGCGAAACAATTTGACCAGACTGCAGCTGTGATTTATGATCGTTGTTTGATTGGTTTTGAATTTGAGATTGGGTAAATTCTTGAAGATCAAAGAGTGGCAATTGACTGGGTTCAACTCGAGTGTGATCCTCAGTTGTAAGTTTATAATCAGTTTTAGATAATGATTGTTGCACTTTGGCTTTGTCAATTTGAACATTATATTTATTGGATTGGTAGGAAGCCTGTTGCGTAGCATAATCTTTCAATTGAGATAACAATACATTCGAAGAAGTTTGATTTGCATTTGAGCTCAGAGAAACAGTTGGATCATCATCTCTCATTCTTATTGCTTCTTCAAGTGAAGGAGGTGGCCCTGAAAATAAAGAATTTTGTGATACCTGTGATTTTGAATTTTTGCAATTTGATTGGGAACTTTGAATCTGAGAACGATCAATAAGATTGGAATCGTTTGATTGGCCTTTTTCTTGAAGCCTCTGACTAGAAAATTCTGGCTGTTTTAAACCCGATCTTTCTATTTTTGATATTTTTGATTGTTTTTCTTGTATTTCTAATTTTGTTGTCTTCGTCTCCTGTGTTTTAATTTCTCCAGTTTTTTGTTTTATTTCCAACAACTGTTTTTGTTGAATTTGAAAATCCGATTTGTTCTTTGTTGAAGAAGATTTACTTTCTTCAATTTTTTGTTTTTCATTGTTGAGTTGCATTAATTGAGAATTTGGCAGCTTTTTCTGAGTCTCTAACGGTGGGTGTAACTGTGATTGATGTTGATCTGATTGTTCTTTTTCTTTTTGTTTTTTCTGCTTGTTTTTTAATAAGTCCTTATTGTTCATATCTAAAGCAGGCAAACTTTCTACATTTTGCGTTTGTTTTTCTGTAGAATCATCTGAAGTTTCGTGGTTTTCAGAAGATATCAGAATTTGTTCATCATTGTTCTCATTTTCAATATTCTTTTTATGAACAACCATACGAGCAGTTCGTGGTGATGGTGAAGTAACTTTGTCTGGATTATCTGATTTAGAGCGATTATCTTTAGGGACCTCAGTTTTGGAATTATTCAGAATAACTATGCATGTTTCATGAATAATTTCTGAATCTTTATTAGATTCTGTTAGATTTTTATTAGATTCTGTTAGATTTTTATTAGATTCAATCAGATTTTTATTAAGTTCAACAAAAGCTTTAGATTGTAATTCCTGAGATGAAACAGCGTTATTTGGTGGATGATTTTGCAAAAATTGACTTGGTGCACCCATATAATGAAAATTAGGAAAAAAATGAGGTTGTGTTCCCATTATCATAGGCTGTTTTTGTGCGTGTGAAAATTGCATCTCTGAATGTAAAGGCATATAAATAGGATGAACAGGAAACGATTGTCCTTGTCCCTGTAAATTTGGTGGAATTTGAGCATGAATTAAAGGCTGTTGGTGCAGCATCATTAAGGTGGGGATATATGCAGCATCAATTCTATGTGATATTGATGGTGTAACTGGCATGTTAGGATATCTCAAGTATTCAGCAGGTTTCTGCTGGTTTTTATCGGTAGATATATTATCAATTCTGACATCTTGAATGGAACAGGTAGAACTCAAAATTGGACTTACTAGAGGACTATTCACAGGACTAGGACTATCATAATTTACATATTTCATAAGTTCTGTTGGAGGCGCAGGTAATATTAAAACCGGTTTACATTTTATATTAGAGGTTTTTTCAATCATAGTTTTATTGTTTTTTGGGACAATTTTAACCCTTTTTTTTTTAACCAGATTGCCTCTTCTACCGTTTCCAATCTTTCTTTCAGACTTGATATTATTGCTATTGTTTTGTTTATTTCGAATCAGTTTATTAGAGTTTATTTTTGAAAAATTTTCAAAAGCAGTTAAAGTATTAATACACTTATTATTATCATTAAGATTGATTTGTGTTTTATTAGAGTTATTTAAAGAATAACCATTATCATTATTGTTATTGTTATTGTTATTGTTACTGTCATTATTCTCTGTATTAGCGTTTTTATTGTTATGGCTTTGATCATTAAAATTATCACAATTATTATTTTCATTTTTATTATCGTTGTCATTTTCATTAATATTACTATTATAACTGGTAGTATCTTTTAAGTGGTTTTTTATTTGAAGAGTTTTATTATTCGAGGCTTTTTGGTCATCATTAAATGTCGCACTGCAAGGTTTGTAAATGGTTCGAAAAGAAACAGTTTCAGGCGCGATGCTGCTAATATTATTAGAAATACCACCAGAGTTTTGAACAATAGTGATATCAACTGAGTTACCGCTGTTCTTATCAATAGTTATGCCAGAAAATTTCTCATCATTCAGATTTACGTTATTATCACTTCTCTGAACGATATTGGTAGTTTCATCAGTGGTGACATGAAAATCAGTATTTTCTAAATTAATATCAATTATATCAATTTTTGAATTGTTGATGACATTTTTTGAACTTTTTTCATTATTTTTATTGCTTTGATCCCAATTTTTATCATTATTGGTACCAAGACCATTATCTATCTTATTTGAATCTTTGTTTTGAGAATAAATTGCGTTTCCAAGAATTGTTTTATCTTTACTATTTTTTATATCAGCAATTGTGCTATTGTTATTTTTTCCGTTTTCATCATTGTTTATGAATATATTATTATTTTCATAAATTAAATCTTTACTACATAAGTTTTCTTTCTTGTTTACCAAATCACTATGATCATTATTTAAATTCAATTTGTGACTTGAATTAATATTTTTACTTTGATTCATGCTATCTTCTAAATTATTATCAATTGTTTGAACTCTAATATTTTGGTTAATTTTACTTGATAATTTATTTTTATACATTGTTGTCTTTAAATAAATACTTTGATTTTCCTCGCATAGGTCAACAGTAATATTATCATTATTTGCATCGGTCAGTATTTTAAAAATGTGATCAGCATCACCAATATTGGTATTTTTTAGCACCTCGTTATTATAATCACCGTTTTTTTTGTTTTTGAAAGACAAGGTATCATTAAAAGCCTCACTTTGGTTAAGATTATTTCTAATAACAAGAGAATGATTATTAGAATTGTTTCTTTCGCCAGAGAAATTGGCTTGCAAATTAACCTCCGGATTTTTAAGAACTTTCTGTTGAGAAATGTCATTTTTGGTTTCAGCATAAGTTTTATTAGTTTTTGAAATTAAATGATCATCATCTTGTTTAGTAAGATCAATTATCAAATCTCTACAAGAGTGAACCAGTATAACATCATCTGAGCCAAACACTGTGTTTTCCGTTGTCTTGTTTGAATGAAAACTGTTTTTAACTAATCTATTGTCGTCTTTAGTGCTTTTGAAACTATGCTCTTTGTTTTTCTGAGGGCTGGCATGAATTATTAAATCTTCCAATAAAGAGCTTTTGGGATGAATTTCATCAATAGACAAATTTTCATCCAGGAAATCTACCAGATTCAGCAGTCTTTTGGAAGTAGAAGAAACTTCTGGCCCATCCTTAAGATAATCAATTTTATCAGAGTTTGTAAATAATAATTGGAACCTTGTCCACCATGCCTCCAATGATGTTGGTGTTTCGTCATTAGTATCAGGATTGTATGATATCCGAGACAATGTTTCCGAATTAAACTCCTTTTTAAGTTCAACGTTAAATATTTGAAAATTTGGAATGGCCAAAAATTGGCTTTCTGCCCAGTTGTCGACATCTTGGATAATATTGTTTTCATTAGAATCCTCTTTATTTTTTTGCTTGCAAATTTCATTAACTTTTGGAAATACATGTTTTTGGCAATTATAAGCTTCCTGTTTTTCAGTTTCAAGTTCTGTTGCTATTTGCACTTCCGTTTTTTGAGTGTTCTTCATTTCTTGTAAGCCCCCGCCTTTTTTCTCAGTATGAGTTAACACCTCTAATTTATCTTTAGATTTACTGTTTTCAAGAGAAATTTTCGTTTTAGTATTTTTTAAATTTTTAAATTTGATTTGGTCAGTTACTTTTTCGTTATTAGTCATCTGGCTAACATTTTCTTCAACAGTGGCTTTTTCGACATCCTCTTCAGCTATTCTATCTAAAGATTTTGCAAAAATATTTTTATTTTTTATCAATGTTGGAGATGAATTTGAAGTCAGAGGTGTGAGAGGCAACAGAAGATCAGTTGGAATTTTAATAGGAACCTCCCCCTCAGCTAATAAAGATTTGGCCGTTTCTACCATGTTTTTGTCAATCAAATGTTTGTAAAGATAAACAAGAAATAATTGTTTTGGATCCTTTGCCGTAGTATCTGAAACAATAGCCTTCCTCGTAAAATTATCAACATCAAAGTCATCAGGGCAATTGTTAAGCGAAGGAATTAGTTCATTGGAAGCCATGGAAGTAAACAAGGACATATTCTCAAAAGGTGCTAAATCATTCAAAAAATAGCCCGAATCATTTGAACTTTCTTTTTGGTTATTATTCTGGTTGATTGATCCCAATTTTTCTGTGCTATTTGTAGTATGCTTGTTTTCTTTTCTATTTTTAAAAAATTCACTGAAATTTGCATTTGAATTATTTAAATCCTGAACCACACTTTCTTTTTGAACTTGATTTGAATAGGTAGTAAACGGGTTTTCGAAAAACCCAAAATTCATATCCAAATTCTCGCTAGATTTTTCTAAATTTATGTTCTTATTAGAAAAAAAAGCATTATGATTAAAACTAATAGTATCAAGATCAACACCAGAATTCATCAATGAATTATTATAAATGTTAGCTATAGTGTTTAAAGAGGGTGGAGAAGAAAAGTTTAGATTTAAATTTATATTGTTTAATGGATTCATATAGTTAAAAAAGTTAATATCAGAACCATCAACACTGTTTTTATTAGAATTTTGAACATTAATATTGTTATAGTCATTTGAAGGCTTGGAATAGGAATTAACTAGCTCAGAAGGTGTCCCTGTATTTACCACAGTATTATTATCACCTAGCTTAGAAAAAACATTTTCAGAGTTGGAATTTGCAGTTAGATAATTAAAACAATGACCATTACTGTTGTTTGATATGCTAATATTATCACTATGTTTATAAATATTTTTTGCGTTTGTTAAGGTATTTGAAATAGAAGAAACATTTGCTTGTTTAATCACATTTATTTCATCATTTAAAAGTGAAGGGTTTATCGGATGGATTATGTTTATATCAGATGATTTGTTGTGTGTTTGGCAATCATTAATACCATTTAATGTTGAAAAACCATTGTTATCAAAAAATAAACCATCAATATTGGGATTGAATATTTTTTGGTTATCAGAAACACTGTGATTGCTTTCAATACCTTCAAACTTTGGATTTTTGTAATGGTTTTGGGCATTCAAATCATTTAAATTACCAAAATATTCTTGGATACTAGGAATAACCTGATGGTCGTGATCATTTGAGATTTCAGTATTCTGATTTAGTTGAATATTTTGATTGATTTGTGGGTTTAAATAATCACAAAAACCATAACTTATCTGAGTATCTTTATTATTTTGAACAAATCTATTTTGAGTAAGGTGATTTGCTTGAAAGTTTTGATTAACACCAATATCTTGATTTCCATTTGTGCATTGGATGGCACTAAAAGTATTTTCATGATTACTTGTGTTTTGATTAGATTTGTTAAATTGTTCACTATTTTCAACAAGCTCCAAAGCTTGTGAATCAACAACTCTTTGATATCTACCGATATCTTTGTTTTTTTCAATTTTTTTATTTAGCTGACTCTTTTGATTGGATTGCAAGTCAGCGTTAATTTTAACGCCGGCATTGACTTTACTATCAGCATTTTCAACTACTTGAATAATTTGTTTGTTTTTGTTTATTTCATTATCAGTAGTTTTTTGATTGGAACTAGGACCATTAATTTTATCATTTTGAATATTTAAGTTATCTTTATTGTTGTTACTATTTTTTTGATTCTTGATATCTCGAACGGTTTTATTTTGAATCAGCAAAAGCTTTTCTTTGTCTTTTTTTAACTTTAGGTTCTTTAAACCTTCCTGCTGAAGAACAGTGAATTTTTTTAATTTAAAGACAGGACGAGAATTATTAATGAAATTATAATCATTCTTTTTAGGTCTATTCGTAAAATGCAAGCATTTACTTGTGTCTTGGTTAAAACCGGATTCTCTTCCCTGGTTTTGAGCAGTCCCTGAATTATTTTGGCCTGAAGCACTTGAAATTTTTTGATTGGTTTGAATTTGAGTTTGGGTTTGGGTTTGTTCTTTAGAATTAGTATTAGATTTAGAATAAGGTTGGAGTTCAGACTCTTTTTCTGGCGAGTTTTGAGATCTGTTTTGAGAAGATTTTTGTGAATTGGATAATTTTTTAGACTTTGATTTGGAATTTAAATTCGAAGTTAAATTCAGTTTAGTTTTGATTTTAAATTTGAATTTAGATTGAGGTTGAGATTTAGGTTTAGGTGTAAGTTTAGATTGAGATTGAGATTGAGATTTAGATTTAGATTTGGTTTTGGTTTTGGTTTTGGTTTTAAATTGGGTGCTATTATTTGAAGGAAAAACACCTTGATCTTGAGTTTTGGAAGAATTAACATTAGCATGTTTTTTTGTTGATTTAATTTTAATAGATGCTAATTCTGTCTGTGGTAGTTTATTAGAACAAACTGTTTGTGTTTTATTAGTCAACTCAAAATTAATATTTTTGGGAAATTGATTAAGTAAATTTTGAGACAAGTCAAGAGTACTGCTTAAGCTTTCAATTTGATTATTTTGATTGTTTTGATTGTTTTGATTGTTTTGATTGTTTTGATTATGGTTGGTTATTTGATCAGTTGTAATAACTTTCTCTGGTTCAACCGGAGTATTTTGATTATAAAAATTTTGTTGATAAATTTGATTATTCGTTAATTGATCAATTGGATAGCGATTTAATAAAATGGGTTGATTAGATTGAGTATTTTGAGTGTTTTGAATGTTTTGAATATCGTAAGATAAATTGTTTAAATTGTTTGTTTTTTGAAAAGCCTGAGATTCGCTTAGATAATAGGACAGATAATCATTTAGAAAAGAGTTTGAATTTAATCCTAAATTCTGATTATTTTGTAAATTAAAGTTTGCAATAGTATTGGAAGGATCACTCAGATTTACATTTACATTTTGAAGAGGATAGACTGAGAAAAAATCAGACTGTAAAGAGTTACTGCTATTATTATTATTATTATTATTATTACTATTATTATTATTATTACCAGTTTCACTAGTGGATAAGACATTATAATTACAGTTTTGTTGATTCATATTAACAGGGTCGCTTGTTTTGTTTTGTTTATCATTGTCAATAAGGTTTTTGGCAATATTGGAGCTCACCAACAGCTCAGTTTGAGTTGGATTAGAAAAGGACTTAATGGGCAAATCATCTTTTAAATTTGAGGTGGAATCGGGTTTGCTTAATGTTCTCAATAATGCTTCTTGTGCAATCGTATGTTGATAGATTTCTTGATTTGTTGGCATCCCTCGGTTATACAAAAAAGGAATATTAGCAACTATTTCATCCTCTATCATTTCTTTTGTTTTAATGTTAGAAGGTTGTTTTTTTTTGCTATTTGGCAAAACTGCAGTTTTTTGAGATATATTTGAAGTATCAAAATTCTTGATGTTTTCATAGTTGGGTTCTATGTTCATACTTGGTACAAGTTGCATAGGAATATCCATATTGTTCAAATTTAACTGTATAAAAGTATTAGGTTCCAAAGAACTATTAAAACTATTGATATCTTGCAGGTTTACAGGAGTTGTGTGAGTTGCTTTAAAACTTCCCATTTCAGAATCAATAGCAGTTTCTGGAATAAGATTATTTTGCATATTTTCAAATTTGTTACTGGTGTTCATTTGATTCATTTGATTCATTTGATTTATTTGATTTATTTGATTTATTTGATTTATTTGATTTATTTGACTCATTTGACTCATTTGATTCATTTGATTCATCTGATTCATCTGGATTTGATGGTTTAATATATCAATTGGTGGATTAGACGAAATTAAATTGTTAGGAGTCAATTGGTTAATGTTTTGCTCATTTGTGATTGGTTTTGAAATATTGAATTGATTTGCGTTCAGGGCAGAATAATTTGAAAGAAAATCTTGTTGATTCATATTTTTAGATTGAATAACAAGATTTATATAGATTTGATTTCAATGAATGAAAAATAAAATAAAAATAATTGATAAAAAATTGTTTTAAAAATTAATGAAAATGAAAGATGAAAATAAAAGATGAAAATAAAAGATGAAAATGCAAAATGCAAAATATAAGAATGCAAAAAATAAATTGAATGCAAAATTTGAGTAAAAGTAATGAAAGGATAATGACTAAGAATGAAAATGAAATAAATATAAGATTTAATACTTAAAGGTTTTTCTTTATTGGAGTTTATAGTTTTTGAATGAAAGAATCTCAAAATAAAAAAGAAATAATAATAATAATAATAATAATAATAATAATAATAATAATAATAATTATAATGAGAACAGAATAAAACAATACCGAGAATAATTTGATTGGATATTGAGATTGAATTTAAAAATGCAAAAAATAAAATTGGAATTGGGAGGTGGTGTAAATAAAATATTTAAGGTATTTGATAAATCCTAAAGTAATAGGCAGTTGGAGTGACTTTATCAGAAAGTATGTAGTAAGCAAGTTTAGACAAAGTTATGTTAAGAACTTGCAGCTCTTCAAGTCACTGAGAATGAACAATAAAATTTCTACAGCACAGGAAGTCGAAAGGGGATGAGGCGACAGATTAGAGGTAATTGGATCCAATTGGTTAAACTGGATGGCAGACAATATAATATAATCACTTATAATATAGCTAGACAGGGTGCCTTGAGTGTATTTTGGAAATTATCTTAACAAGAATAGAAAGAAACACTGCGAGTAAATAAATCCAAACCAATCTAGAACGAAACAGTTCATATTATATACTTTTTGCTGAAATTGAATTGTCGAACAAAAAAGAAAGGTGTCAAAAACTTACCCGCCCTGCTGACCAGTATTGGTCGTGTTCGGCTACTTCCTGTTTGGGCAACACATATACATGTTTGAGACCCTTAGACCTCTGAGATTCCTTAGACCTCTGAGACCCCTTGGTGTCTCAGATGCCGGGCTCTTATTTGCTGACAATGGTGATCACGTCCTCGTCCTCAATTTGATGGCTGAGACCACATCTCTGGGGACTGTGTTTTGCGCTTGTTCCCCACACATAGGCGTGTTTGAAGCTGTGTTTCAAGTCTTTGTGGATGGCATCGCACACCTCCTTGATCGAGCTGTCTTTTCTCAACACCATGGGATCTTCAAAGTTGGGCAAGCTCTCTCCTTTTTTGAACGTGTACACCTTGATCAAATTCAACCGCTCCCATATCTCCTCCACAACGTCTTTAATTCCCAAGTCTAGTTCGCAGCTCATTACAACTGTGTTGGGCTCGTTGGCCAATTTGTCCAATTCCTCAAGCGAGATCCCGTCAATCTTATTGTAAACATATAGACACTTAATGTACCTGACATGCTGATCGTTAATAGTGTCAATGAATTCGTCGATGCTAACGTTTTCATCTCTGACCAATATATCGGCATTGTGTATCCGATAGTCTCTCAATATCCCATACACATTCTTTTCATTCAAATACTTTGGAGGATTTATAAAGCTGAATTTGATGCCCCCTGTTTTCTTGATCTTGAAATAAATATTTGGTCTTTCTTTGTTCAAACGGATTCCAATGGCGTTCAATTCCTTTTCCAAGTAGCTCTTTTGCTCATACGACTTTGTAGCATCTAAGATCATTAATATCAAGTCTGAAGTTTTGGCTGTGGCAATGACCTGTCTGCCTCTGCCTTTTCCTTCAGAGGCGCCTTTGATTATACCGGGCAAATCAACAATCTGGATTTCTGCTCCATTATACTCCAACACCCCAGGAACAGATGTCAATGTTGTGAAGGCATAGTGCGCAATTTCAGACTTGGTCTTGGTGACCTTTGACAAAAATGACGATTTTCCCACCGAAGGATACCCGATCAACGACACTCTGGCATCACCACTTCTCTGCACTTCAAAGCCCTGTTGTTTGCTCGAGCTCCCACTGCCTGCTCCACTGGGTTCCAATAACTCTCTACGGTATCTGGCAAGTTTTCCCTTCAAGAGCCCAATGTGGTACTCTGTTGCTTTATTTTTCTGGGTTCGTGATAACTCGAGTTCGATTTGCTGAATCTTTTCTCTAAAAAGTTTCTCAATGTGGTTTTGCAAAATAGTTAATAAGTCATGCCAAAATTTGAAACCCCAATGCTGCTAGTTCCAGCTAATACTTACAAAATCCCCATGATGAATTACTGTTAGAGATATTCTGTGCCGTTTTTCTTTTTGTTCTGAGTTTGAAATATCACTTTCTCACGCTTCAGACACGTGCTGAAACGCACTCTGCAGGTCGTCTCTCACGGTGACGGAGCCCTCGGCTAATTTCTTTGATGATCGCTCTTCGTCCCATACTTTCCAAAAAGAAGCTCCACAAGGCCTGGTTTTGCAAACGATAATTGGGCAAAAAGTGCTTTTATCTTTAATCTCAACATGAGGTTTATTTCTAGACAAATGCTCCAGCAGATCAAAATTAAATGAAAAACTGAAAGATTCTACTCTCGCGCTCTTGTAGGGCTTCCCCCCAAAATCTCACGCCTCTCAAATCTAGTTCTGGCATTTCATTTCCTGTCACGGGATGTAGTTCTTACATACTAAAAATGATAACACTAGTTTGTCTTCCTACTAATTATTTTATCTTATCTACTTATTCATCGTCTGGTAAAAAAATGTCTCTAACTCATTTACTAATAAACCAGCTATCTCTGTTATTATTTTCCCACGATCAACCTTTATCCAAAAGAGATTCGAATAGCGATGAGAGTGATGAGCCTGATGTTTCAATTCCTGACGATTCCGATGATCCAGGAGAGAATAACCCATTAACTGAGGAAATCTTCTCTTCTTGGGCTTTATTTATTTTGTTGTTTTTGTTATCGTTTGCACTTTGGTCATCATATTTTTTGCAGCAAAGAAGAATTAAAGCAATTCATGAAACCGTCTTATCAATTTTTTATGGAATGGTTGTTGGTTTGATTATTAGAATATCTCCTGGTCATTATATTCAAGACACTGTAACATTCAATTCTTCTTATTTTTTCAATGTCTTGTTGCCCCCAATTATTTTGAACAGTGGCTATGAATTGAACCAAAAAAACTTCTTCAACAATATAGTCTCAATTCTAATTTATGCAATTCCAGGAACTTTTATAAGTGCTATGGTTTTGGGTTCTATATTATATTTATGGACCTCTTTAGGTCTAGAGAAAATCAATATTCAATTTGTCGACGCATTGGCCGTTGGCGCTAGTTTGAGTGCTACTGATCCCGTAACAATTCTATCCATATTTAATGCCTATAAAGTTGACCCCAAATTATACACCATAATTCTTGGTGAATCTTTACTAAACGATGCTATATCTATTGTCATGTTTGAAACGTGTCAAAAGTTTCATGGAAAAGATGTTTATTTCTCTTCTTTATTTGAAGGTATTGGACTATTTTTAATGATTTTTTCAATCTCTTTATTAATCGGATTAGTCGTTGGTATAATAGTTGCATTGTTTTTGAAACACACTCATATTAGAAGATACCCACAAATTGAAAGTTGTTTAATTTTGTTATTTGCGTATGAATCTTATTTTTTTTCAAATGGTTGTCATATGTCTGGTATTGTCTCCATTTTATTTTTCGGTATCACTCTAAAACATTATGCCTACTATAATATGTCTAGAAGGACTCAAATCGCCACGAAATACATTTTTCAATTATTAGCTCAATTATCAGAAAATTTCATTTTTATTTATCTTGGATTATCCTTATTCACTGAGGTTCAATTGATTTATAAACCTTTATTAATAATTGTTACAACAATATCTATCTGTATTGCTAGGTACTGTTCAATATTCCCCCTTTCAAAATTTATTAATTTTATATACAAAACCAAAAATAATTCAGCAAATCCTAATTATAACTCCATTTCCCCTGAAATCCCATGGGAATATCAAATGATGGCATTTTGGGCTGGCTTAAGAGGTGCTGTCGGTGTTGCTTTAGCCATGGGAATCCAAGGTGAATTTAAGAGCACTTTACTAGCTGATGTATTGGTGGTGGTTGTATTAACTGTAATAATCTTTGGCGGGACAACTGCTGGAATGTTAGAAAATCTAGGTATAAAAACAGGTTGTATCGAGGAATCTGACTCAGATGACGAATTTGATATTGAAGCAAACAGTTATAATATTAATTCCCGTAATAAAAATAACAATTCTACGATATCAAATAGAAGATATCAAGATCAGCCAGGGGGAAGTTCTAGTCATACTCAAAACTTAAAAAGCACAAATAATTTGCAACAATATAACAATAATAACAATAATAATAACAATAATAACAATAATAATAACAATAATAATAGCAATAATAACAACCATAACAACAACAATAATAATAATAATAATAGTAGTAGTTTAAATAACATCAATTCATCAATGTCTTTATATTTCCATAATAATAATAGCAAAAATAGAATACTAAATGGAAATAATAACAATTTAAGATCAAGACATTCATCAACTTCATCAATTAATGAACTTGAAACTTTAAACTTGGAAGATTCATTATTATTTTATAATAGTAATAAAAAAAACGATAGCATTGATGTTGATGATGATGATGCTGGAAGTTTCATAGGAGATATTCCCGCTATTCAAAACTCCCAATCTAGTAAACCATTCAAAAGCAATAATAATGGCAGTATTACAGTTGCCGCTGATAATAATAATAACAGTGACGATAACAGTAGCGATAATAAAAATTTTAATAGAAAAAAAGGCGAAAACAAATCTGTTTCAAGTTTATTATCTTTAGATAACAGTTCAACATGGTTTCAAAATTTAGATGAACGAATTTTGAAACCTGTTTTATTGGATAATAAAGGATCTGGAAATAGCAATAATAAATGAGAAAAAAAAAGATTGAATATATTATTTTTGGCATGTAAGAAGATTCAATGAAAAACAAGAGAACTAAGAGGGGAAAAAATAGCAAAAAAAAACAACTCCAAAATAAACATAAAGAGGAAATTAGCTAGGTAATCCATAAAGAATTAGGTTTGTACAATAGGTTCTGCATTATAATTAAACTTGTTTAACTATTAAGTGAAACTTAAGTAGATGTCTTTTTTTTTTTTTAAAAAAAAAAATATATAGAGTTTTTTCTTTATATTTGTTTTTGAAAGAAAAACAAGGAAAAAAAGATTTACTTCTTATTAAAGAAATTTAATAAAGGTTTTGAATATTTTAAGGCAAAATAAACAGAAAAGGATAATAAAGATAATTGTAGAGTAGACAAGATACGGTATTGTCTTTTATTTATTTTAATTGCTTGGGAATAGGATATATCACTTCGGAAACTCACCATTGTATAAAGAGGCAACCAGTAATCCCCTAAAATTTTGGATAAACCATTGTCTAATCTTTTAGATAATAAATGAATAGAAGAATTAACATTGGAGGACATTTCTTTATAATTGTCTTTAGCTAATTGTAGAATGGAAATCAAATCGCGATGCCTTGACTCAGTGTATTCTTCAAAGGCATCATGAATATCAAATTGATTTTTAATTATTAAATTTGATAGGATTCTAACATCTTCAAAACCACAATTCATTCCTTGACCATAAAAGGGAACCATTGAATGAGCAGCGTCACCAATTAATAAACATTTGCCTTTATAATTGTAAGGGTTACAAATTGTGCAAATCAAAGAAGATTTTGGATTTGAATTGAAAAAATTTAGTAAGGATTCTTGAGAAATCAAATTTGAATTTAAAACGTCGGGAAAATTTGTTTGAAAAAAAGAAATGATCTCCTCATTTGAGTTTAAAGAGTTCATTATATGCCATGGAGCGAAAAAAGTCGAAGTAAAAGAGCCATCATAATTTGGTAAAGCAATTAGCATGAAATTCTCTCTCGGCCAAATGTGAAGATAGTTTTTATCTAGTTTAAAGCGAGAGTTGCTATCAGTATTATGAGTGGGGTTTGAGGAAATGAACAACTCTAAATAAGCCATATCGATATATTCTTGTTTAAAATCCATTCTAATATGTTTTTGTAGTAAGGATCTTGTTGTACTATATGAACCATCAGCACCAATCAAAAAATTAAAATTGTCATGACGTTTTAGAATATTGTTTTGAGAGGAAGAGTCCTGATTAGTTGTGGATTGAAAATATAAAATTGGGTTAGCGTTGTCATTTTGATCTTCGTTTGGAAAAATCAAATTGACTAGTTTTCTATTAAATTGAGCAAAAATAGTTGGAACAGTGTCGATTTCATTTAGTAATTTAATATTCAATAGGTTTCTATCAATTGAGTTGATGCATTCAATACCGTTCACACCGTAGTTTTGGGCGTAGGTGATGGACCTGGAGCTATTTGGGGCAGAATGGATCAATCTGCCTTTCATTGGGACAATCTGATCCAATATTCTTTTTGATAGATCAAGATCAATATTTTGCAAAGCTGCGATACCTCGTTCAGAAATGGCTAGATTAATGGATCTGAGATTTTGGTGGTCTTGAATGGTTCTTGGATCACTTCTGTACTCAAAGATGGTTACCAGGTAGCCAAGTTTAGCGAGATTCAAAGCAGCTAGACAACCAACCAAGCCTGCGCCGATGATAGCAACCTCTTTGCTATTTGATGGATACTGTTTCATTCTCAAAGCACAAGTGATAGGACTTGTCTCACCAAGAAGAGTGTGAAGAAAGGAAGGAGGTCTGTGAACTAGATTGTTGAGCTATAGATCGAGTCCCTGGAGCAGACTGCCTTTTAGGGTTGGACTGCCTTTTAGAGCCAGTCAGCTTCTTCGGGAAGCTCACCCGATGCGGAAAGATCTAAAAGAGAAGCTACCGCATTGGATAGCTGCCCCTTTGAGACAGGCGTGGTTCACGATGGTGTTGCCGCTATATATATTGCTGAGTCTGCTGCAACTCTTCCTTCCCAATTCTTGCCACTCTCGCCTGTTTGCTTCACCATCACCACACACTATGGAGAGCAACAGCTCTTTTTCGGATCTGCTCACCAACAAAGATGTTTTAGCCATTGCTGGCAGCCTGTCTTCAAACAGCGGCGAAAATGTCTTGAGATTGAAAAGATTTTTAGTCAATTTAACCTTTCTATTCAAGTTTGAAAACAACTATGAAAAAATTAGAAAGAATATCTACAACTATTTAAATTTCTTGATTCTTATCAATTTTTTGGATCAGAATGCCATAGATCAATTTGATACCGATTTTGATTTGAAATTATCCAATCTAAAAAATAGGGTAAAAAGAAATCTTAATAACAATAATCCTATCAATTTTAACAATACCAACAAGACCAATAAGGATGCCTCTGCACAGTCTCCCAATTCAGATTTTTACTACAATTCATTTTCAAATCCTCTTTTGCTAAACTTGCAAAACTTTCCAAAAAACGTCCTACTCTACAATGATTCATTCAATTCTTTGAATTTAAAAAAAGATATAAACAAAGATGTTCCCCATCTTAATAAAGTTTGTGGAAAATTTTTTAGAAAAGGCGAGCTAATTTATAGATGCTTAACTTGCTCAATTGGTATAACAAGAGCTTTATGTCAAAACTGTTTCGATCAATCTTATCACAAGGGCCATAATATAATCATAAACACTTCCTCAAGAGACAATTGTGGAATATGCGATTGTGGTGACTCTAACTGTTGGAAACATAACATATTGCCTCCCTGTAAAATTAATCAAGCCTATCTAACCCATTTGAAATTTTCGAATTATAAAAACACCTTTAATCAATTAACCCTAATTCCTTCTTTTAAAGCTCATTTATTAAGCATTTTTGAATGTCTACTAGATTTTATAATAGATGTAATAGCTACTTCAAATTCAACTTCTTTAATCCCAATTGACTTGGATTTAATTTTAAATTTAAACAATTCCTTAAACATTAACGCCAATTATACCATTGATATTTCAAACAACTCCTCTCTATTAAAAGATGTTTACAATGATACTGATAAAAATATCTCAAAATTTTATCTTATTCTTTATAATGACAATTCAAAACAATATCAAAACGCTCTAATAAAATTGCAACAAGCTACTTTAAAATTACCCGAGTTTAATAAAATGGTTTTAAACAATCTATCTAAAAATGGCAGATCCATTGTTTTAGCTTCTCCCGATTTAAATTTTTTAATAGAAAGAAAAAAAATCTTAGATGAATATAACTTAAATTCAATTGTCAAATCTTTTAAAGATTTTTTTAGAGAAGAAATGGCTTTTGCTATAGTAAATTATTTCAAAGATTTAACTTCTGATGCCTTTTTTGACGATTTTTCAATAATAAGTCAACTTTTATCAACCGCTCTACTAAAAAAATGGAATCCCGGTGTTAAACCTAATAACAACGACTTTTTTTCAAATTATATCAATTCCACCATTATTCATAATAAGTCCTTTTTATTAGACAATACTGCTATTAACCCGGTTGCCATAAAATATCCCTTTTTAGCTACTCTTGATAAAAATAAAATTAGAAACTTATTTTCCGTTTTACCAAATTCTCCCAATTCAATAGATAATTCTCATTGGAGTATTTCAAATCTGAAAGATTGGAATCTTGATTTAGAATTTTCAAAAGAAGTCCAATATGATCCTTCTTTCACTTTACATAACTATCAATCCTCTTTTAATGGTTCGCGATTTCAGTATTTAGTATATTTTGACATGAGACTATGGAAAAATTTTAGATACATTTTGCATGAACTTTACATCAAATCCTGGATGGTTTCATCCAATACAAAATCTTTAATATGTTGTCAATATACTGATATATACCCCATTATAGCTGATTTATACCTAAATTTCGATAGAGATATGGACTTCAGCACAATGAATAAGTTATCTACTCAATTATTCTCAAACGATATTGATTCGACTTTAATTGCAGAACATGGCGATTTGACAAATTTTTTAGCTGGCATTTATGGCCTATTAACCACTGGTCATATTCAAACTTTTAAGTCTTTAAATATTAAAGATCATATTTTTCCTCAATCTTTGAGGAGCAGAAAATGGAGTCAATTATTTATTGATTTTAATTTTTTAATTCAAAGCAACAGAAATGTTGAAATATTTTTTGAAAAAAATTTTCTTTACCAATTAGTTGATGTTGCATTACTATTTCATGGTATTCCTGTGATTAAAAGAGAAGCAAAAGAACATGTTGAGTATGAAAATCCAGAATATACCATTTATTACCACGCTTGCTTAATAATTTCTCAATTAATTGAGTCTATCACCAGATCTTCAACAAAATTAGATTCAGAATTAAGACATGAAACATTGAAGACTGCTCTAGGTTATTTAATCTTGAGATATTCAGATATTTTAAATAACCAATATGTGGGCAGCAATATGGATCAAAATGATTTGCAATTAACTTACAATTATAAGACTATTAAAATTGATCCATTTGTAGAAGATGATGATGATTATTATAATGATAATAGTGAAAATGAAAACCAGAGTTTTATAAATCCCAAAGAAGATTTCAATACAGGAAGCGACTCAAATTCTTTCCAAATTATTAGTTACAGAGTTGATTCCGAAGAGGTTAGTTTTTTGCATCCGTTATTTTCATTTATGAGTTGGGTTATTGAATACGCTGATTTCGATGATCCTGTTAAAATCAATAACATTATTTACAGCAATGGTGCTAATGATCCATATATTTTTTCAAAAATTGCCGATTATTCATTAAGAACTGTTGTTTTGATTGCTCAAATTAAATGTAATCATTGGGTTAGAAATGGGTTTACTGTTCGCAGCCAAATGAATTCATACATAAGTAGTGGTTTCAAAGAATATTGTTTTTCTAGAGATTTATATTTGATAAGGGTTTTTGCAATGTTAGATGAGCCAGATGTTGTGGTTTCTACTATTTTTGATCGTTGGTGCTTGATTGAATGGGCAAAAGGCGATCATAATTTTGTTGATGTATACGAAGCATCTAAACTACCTTATATCGTTGAAGAATGTCTTGTGTTTTTTATCCAATTATTAATAGAAAGAAATCACATAAACTACAATTCACTTCAAGATATCAATGATAAAGAGAAAGAGAAAATTTTGTGCGAGTATATCAAACGTGAATTAATTCATATTCTATGTTTTAAGCCGTTAATTTATTCAAAAATTGTCAGTTTTTTCCCTGATAACATTGTTACAGATAAAAAGTTTTTAGATGTTTTGAAAAAAATATCAACGTTTATACCTCCAACAACTACAGCTTTTGGTTCATACAAATTAAAAGAAAAATACTATAATGAGCTTGATCCATATCATTCTTACACTCAAAAATATGAAACAGAAAAGATTTATAAAGAAAAAATGGCCAAAAAATTAGGAATTTCTCCAGAAAAAGTCGTGATAACTCCAAAATTAGAAAAACTAAATTCTTTATTTATTGATTTTCCTAGGTTTACTATATCTTCACTATTTTTTGAATTTTTGTTCAGCTCCTTGCATTTTTGTACTCAAAATTCGTTGGAAGAACTGAATGGAAACAAGTCGGAAAACGATCTTGTAGTTCGAAATAACGTCGATGGAATTCTAAATGCAACATTGCATTTAATTCATATATGTGCGTTGGAGAATCACCATTACTACAATAATAGTTTTGTCGAATGTTGCTTTAAAAATTTACACAAAGTCAAAGTGGATAACACTGAAATTTCTAATGATTGTCTTGCCTCAGTACTTTATTGTTTGCTAGTTTCTCTGACATATTCAGCATACCATTCAAAAATCAGAGCTATATTTAAAGTTTTCATCAATGAATCAGAAAGTAAGAAAGTCTTGGATTTTTTAAATCGAACATTTGATGGTTTTGACCCAAGCATACTTGATTTAGAGCCTGTCGATCCTTCTGGGGCATCAGAAAACGAACGGAAAAAGAAGATCGCCGCTGCAAGAAAAGCAAAAGTTTTAGCTGCTTTCAAGAGAAATCAAAATAAATTTATGGCTAATAATCAAAAAGATATGAAAAATTTCAGTAAAGGCAACAAAAGAAGGTCAAGCAAATCATCGCATTTAAATTTGAGTTCCAACCAAGAAGGGTGGAATTTTCCTGAAGAATGTTGCATATTATGTCAAATGTCAGACAAACCAAATGATGTGTTTGGTGTAATGGGTTATATATCAGAAACATCAATTTTCAGAAATGTACCATTTAATGATAAATACTGGTTTTTTCTGGGATTTTCCGGGACTTTAAATTTGGATGAGCAACAAAGCGACAAAGATTTTTTTGATAATCCAGATAGGGTCAGCAAGTATCTCAAATTAATTGAAAATAAAAGTGTAGTTGGCCCTGGCTTTCCAACAGAGTTTTGCGAAATTAAATCAAAACAGATTTTTTCAAGCTGTGGTCATGGTGTTCATTTTTCATGTTTTGATGATTATATTTCATCATCAAAGGATCGTCAAAGTTTAATAACAAAAACCATCCCAGAAAACGCAGCAAACAAAGAATTTCTTTGTCCATTATGTAAATCAATCAACAACATGATAATACCAGTGTTTTGGAATAAAAATTCTAGGTCATTAACCAAATTTTTGGAGTTTTCAGAAAATAAGACTAATAAAATAGAAGAAACAAAAGATAAAACATATGATTTATTTGAAGGTTTAAAGAGCTTTCAAGATGTAGAAACAATAAAAAAAAAATTAAATAAAAGCGGAATAAAAGATTTCAAACAAGATATAACAATGGAAATTTTTAAAGAAGAAAACTGCTTAAGCAACAATTATAAAGAGATTTTTCTCGAAG
Organism: Ascoidea rubescens DSM 1968; assembly: GCF_001661345.1. Classification (NCBI taxonomy): domain Eukaryota; kingdom Fungi; phylum Ascomycota; class Saccharomycetes; order Ascoideales; family Ascoideaceae; genus Ascoidea; species Ascoidea rubescens. The sequence goes on along the minus strand of NW_017962923.1, from coordinate 292,276 downwards.
ATAAAAATAAGGTCAAAAGGGAGAAGTTGAAAAAATTGATTGAAAAAATAAACAAAGCAATTTCAGTGATAACAATGACATTTTCAGATGATTCGCTAAACGAATTAATTTGCAATACAATATCCAGCATTGAAATTTCATTAAGAGGATTTGGTATTTTGGATTCGAATGGAGGTGGAAGTTTTCCGGGCTCTGGAGATTCAATTAATCTAAAAAAGAATATAAAATTAGTACCACATCAAATCTCACATCAAAATTTGACATCGTTGAGATTATTAGTAGAGTTTCAGAAAACTCAAAACTTATTAAATTTTGTGACTCCAGCGCCAAACAAAAAGAAAAAAGTTAACAAGAATGAATTAGAAAGTATTAGTTTTCCAATGGTATCTTTAAATTCTTTAAACTCGTTTAATTCTTTGAATTCTTCGAATTCTCCGCATTCTTTAAATTCTTTAAATTCTTTGAACTCTTTGAATTCTTTGAATGCCTTAAATTCTCCCACTTCATCTAGTTACTTCAATTCACAAAGTCTTTTTAATCCCACTAATAACAGTTTTAATTTCAGTAATTTAAATTCCAGGAGATTTTCTAGTATTTTTGATAATAGTGATAATAATAATACTGCCACTACTATTAGTAATACCCCTACCTCTATCTTTACTAATCCTAATCCTAGCACTAATACTAACACTGATACTAATATTATTATCAATACAGATGCCAATACCAATACCAATGTCAATGCTAATGTTAATTCTAATGCTACTACGATCACTACTATTACTACTACTAATAGTAATAATAGAGTTGGGAATGTTGGTATTTTTAACAATTTCAGCGGTAATTTGACAAATAATTATAATAGTAATTTTAACAGTACTGTTAACAGTTTTAATAGTTTTAATAATTCAAATAATTATTTGAGAAATACTAACTTAAATAATAACTCTAGAAATATTAATTCAAATACTCTTAACAATACTTTTAATACTTTTAATAACAATTTTAGTAACCCTAATAACAATTTTAATAATCTTAGTAATCCTAATAATAATTATAATAATTTTAATAATCTTAATTATCTTAATAACAATCTCAGGGGTGCTAACAATTTAAGTAATCTAAATCATAACCTTAGAGGTGTTAACGGTTTTAATTTAAATAATAGAAACACTAATAGCATTAATAATACTAATAACACTAATAACACTAATAACATTAATAATAATAATAACATTAATAACACTAATGACATTAATAATACTAATAACACTAATAACACTAATAACACTAATAACACTAATAACATTAATAATAATAATAATAATAATAATAATAATAATAATAATAATAATAATAATAATAATATTAATAATATTAATAATATTAATAATAATAACATCACTAACATCACTAATACTAATAATGCTATTAACTCAATTTTTAATAATGCTACTTCAAATAATAATATGATCAACAGGCTTAATAATTTTAATCTTCCTTTTAATAATTTTAATAATAATGATATAAGTCATGATATCTTTATAAATGATGACAATGATAATCGGGTTGATAGCAATCTTGATTTACTTTTTAACCGAGATAACAATTCAAGGAATACAGGCAGTAGTAATACTACTAATCGTACTAAAACTAAAACTAAAACTAAAAGTAAAGGTAAAACTAAGATGAAAAATAAAGGAAAATTAAAAAATAAGAATAAAAATAAAAACAAAAATAAAACAATTTTAATTAGCGATAAAATCATGTCAGTTGGTAAAAATAGAGATTATTTAAAAATAATTAATAATTTCAGAAAAATTAGTTCAAATTCTGAAATATTTCATCAGATTTTAGATAACCAAAATTTTTTTAAAAGATTAATATCAACTATACAAATGAAAGTTTATAATATTCCATTTAAAATTGTTATCCGTGTATTTTTTATGTGCGAAATTTTCCAAATATTGTTAAAAGTTATTTTTAATTTAATCAATAATTTTGATCTTTTAAGTTTTAATGATAAAAAACCAAGAGCTTATAATGTTAGAGATGAATTCATTTCCGATTTTGATTTTAGAGAATATTTGAACAATTTTGAAAGTGAGAATGAAAGTGAGAATGAAAGAATTCGAAAAAAGTTTAGAAGTGAATATAATATGAGAAATAAGAATCCATTTGATATGAATATTGATGACCTTACAGATAAATTCAATGAGGGTGATGATAATTTAAATGTATATGAAAAAGTCAAATGCAATATAAAATCAATTGTATATCAGATTTTAACTAGCATACGTTTCAAAATAGGACAATCCGAGAGAATGGTTGATAATTTAAAGATTAAAGAAGAAACATTTTACATTCTATTAATCAAGTGTTTGTTGCCGTTTTTAAGACGTTCATCGATATATGTTTTCATCAAATGCCCAAATGATGAAGATAATGAAAAGGTAAGCGGAGAAGACTTGAAAAAAGAAAATTTGGATGGGGAAGATATAAATAAGAGCAATGTTTTTGATGAGACATACGTTGATGAAATAATGGAAAGTGGAGATGGAAATGAAGATAGAAATAGAGATGGAGATAGAGATAGAGATAGAGATAAAAATAAAAATAAAAATAAAAATAAGAAAGAGATTGATAAGTTATGTGAATATTTGAAAATACCAAAAATTGAGGAAATGTTGGGGATAATTGACGATGAAAATACATTTGAAGGGGAGAAATTTCAAGAATTTTTGAAATATTTGGAAAGATATTCCAATTTAAACCTAAGGTTTAATAAGTATTATACAGATCAAAATAATGTTGATGACAGTTATATCAATGCGATTCATAAGAAAAATATTGATAAAAGTCAAATTGATAGAACGTTTCGATTCAATCAACATTTCAATGAATATGATGAATTTTTGAATATTGAATTCCCAAATCGATATAAACTAATCAATTTACCCAAGAAGTTAGATAGGATTTACTCGCAATTTTTGTATAAAAGGTTTGAAGATTATTCGATTGTTCCGGCTATTTGTTTATTTTGCAATAAAGTATTAATGGTTCAAGAAGAAAGCGTTGACCATGAAGAAGGAGAATGTTCAGTTCATTATCAATTTGACTGTGTTAAAAAATGCGGACTATTCTTTTTACCTAAAAACCTTGCATTTTTGATTTTAGTGGATGGGATGGGGACATTTATGGAAACACCATATTTGGATGAACATGGCGAAATAAACAAAGAGATCAATATTCGAAGAGGAAACCGGCTAGTTCTAAGTGAAGAAAAATACAATAATTTCATGAAAGACGTTTGGTTAGATCACAATGAGAAGAAATTTATTACAAGAAAAGTGGAAAACACTACAGATATTGGTGGATGGGAAACTCTATAGTCTTTTGTTGTTAATGTAACTTGGGCAGAAATAACTACTTCTGCAAGTAATTTCTCATTGGGGAATGAGAGATGAGCAAATAAAAGTAAAAGAGAAAAAGCAACAGAGATTAGATAACGAAGGGCTCAATTTACACATGAGTCACGTGTTAGGGCTGAATATAAATAGGAAAAAAAGATGAAGAAATTTTTCTGTGCAACAGAAGCATCTAATAGAAAAATGGGATTATCGTCGTTATTTGGAGGGCCAACAAACACTGCAGCACCACCAACGGTTGGTGCAAATGATGCAACACCATTTATCTCTGAAGTTTCCGAACCAGTTACCAGGCTAGATTCAGACAATGATTTTAAAAGAAAGCTAAAAGAGCAGATTTCTCAGGAACTAGCAGTTGAAAACGCCACCTTGTTGGTTGAAAAAATTAGCAATAATTGTTTTGAAAAGTGCCCAATGGCAGATGATGTATGTATTTTCGTCAAAAAAGAGGAATTTTAGCAAGTACAATGGCCGAAGTGGTTGTGAACAGAAAGTAGAGGCCAATAACTAACTTGATGCATTTAGTTGTGTGTTAACCAATGCTTGGAAAAATACATGAGATCGTGGAACATTATTTCGAAAACGTACATCAGCAGAATCCAGAAAGCTTCTAATGGGTTCTAATCTGACGACCTTTGCGCTGCTGGCTTTCAGGACATGGCTGTTCTTGCACCATCGCTATTATCTTCTGTATATATATCAATGCACACTACACATTTTGCGCGTTTTTCATGCAAGTAGCGCGTGTCGCGTGACACATCACATGTGTGCGATTCTGTAATAAGTCTCTCTATATTAGCTAGGATAGAACACGAGTCTATGGTTATTACTGGGTTCTATCTATATATTATTATTGGTGAATAATATGTATTTAGCTATTTATATTAAAACTTATTTCTTCTTGTTCTTCTCTTTTAATTCCTTGTTGAATTCCTACTCTTTATATATTGATATTTCTATTAAACTTGGGGCGGTCTGTTTCAAGAACTGAAACACTATTTGTGGCAAGTCCCTTTTGAATTGAGTCTTGCTTTGATTACCTAATAAAATCATGTGTCATAAGAATCGCACAGCACTACTACACGTGCAAGTCAGGTGCATTAAGCCCGGGAAGCTGTTTCTGCTTCTTATGCTTCTTGTGCTTCTTGTGCCTCTTCTTTTGCTTTTGTTTGTGTGCTCACCACAATGCCAAATAACGTCTCAAGTGATTCAATTCCTTTGTTCAGGCCTTTTCATTTTCTTTCTCCTAACAATGCCCAACAACAGCTTCCAGGCTCTTATCCTGGAATGCCTTCCTCCACCAACTCCAGATCTTTCTCCAAATACTTTAACTCAAAAAATTTCTTTGTGTTGTTGAGGTCAGCAAGGAACCTCTTTCTTTTAATTTTTTTCTATTTGCCCTTTAGATTGATTTTTTATCTATTGAAGATTCTTTCTTTATTTTATTTTGTCTATTTGAAGAAGATTTTGTCTTCTTTTTTCAACTATAGCAATGATAACTTGAATAATCAAATTGATGATAATGCTTCTCAATTCATTGAGAGTTTTAATAAAATGGCGGATACAATTATAAACAATAACAGCAACAACAGCAACAACAACAACAACAATAATAATCATAATAATAATAATAATAACAATATTGTTATTCATTCTGATATTAACTCTAGCACTAAGAATAATAATTCTAATAATAATTCTAATATCAATTCTAACAATAATTCTAATAACAATTCTAATAATAATATTTATACCGATAATTCTCACACTAATGCTTACAACGATATTTATTTTCATAATCAACTTGTGAAACCACAATTTTTTAATGGAACATACTCTGAGGCATTATATTTAACTAGAAAAAATTACTTATTTTTACTTGTCTTTATAACCTCAGAATACAACCATTATAATCGACTTTTTATTCAAAATATTTTGCTCAATTATAAATTTAATAAATTTCTAAAAAAAAATAACATCTTATTATATGGTGGTAATATCTCAAAATCTGAAATATTTCAAGTATCAAATTTATTAAATTCAAATAAATTACCCTTTTTAGCTTTACTTTGTTTAACTGTATCTCAATCCCAACAATTTAACAATAATTTTTCTAATCCAAAAATCTCAATAATAGCTAGAGTTCAAGGTATTAACGATTTAAACTTAATTTTAAACAAATTTAATTCCCAAATAAACAAGTATAAACCGAATTTACTTAAAATTAAATTGGAACAAGATAAAATTAATTATAATAAACTAATCAAGTCTAAACAAGATCATGATTATCAAGTGTCTTTACTTAAAGATCGAAAAAAAAAATTGCTCCTTCAAAAAAAATCTTTATATTTAAGAAAAAAAAATTTATTTTTAATTAAAAATTTAATTGATAATCAAAACTTGTTAACCCAACAAGACAAGTTGTTAAATCGCGATAATTACGTCACCATTGCCATCAGATTATCTTCAGATCTAAATAACAAAAGATTTTTAAGAAGATTTAATAAAAATTGTAAAATTCTTGATATTTATATTTTAATTGAAGCTTTAATCAAAAATTTAATAATTTATGATTTAGATCATTTAAATGATTTAAAAAATTTGCTAATAGATCATGATAACCAAATAATTAAACAAAACATTAACTACATCAATAACAATAACAATAACAATAACGATGGCAACAACGACGACGACAACGATAAGCTTGATTCCAATTTTGTTTATAAATTTAACTTTAAAATATACTCCCTAATTCCAAGGGTTTATCTTGAACCAAGTGATATCCTATTGAAGGATTGCGAGTATGTTTGCCCCAGCGGAAATTTAATAGTTGAAAGCAGCAATGGAGACAATAATAAAGAAAATAATGATATTACTGACAGTGAAAATTAAAAAAGTAACTTCCTACTGATAAAATTTTATATTTATTTCACACAACAACCTTTTTTTTCTTGCTTTTATAGTTGTTTGTACCCTATCCAAAATCTGTATTTGAAACCTTTGGCCTGTTCAACTAATTGAAATGCAACGATCTTTTTCTGCAATTTTCTGAACCAGATTTGGATTTACTGCTCATACAATACACATCTGTGTATCACTCGGTGGGCCCGTAGCCGTACACGTAACATCGCGACGGTGCATCTCTTCCGACACACGGCTTTTCTTTGTATTACTCTCATGACTCCGGCATCGCCGTAGAAGCTGCCTCCAGCTTTTCAGAGCCTTTCAAGAAGCAAAACCACCACAGCTCCCACAATGAAGTCTCCAATGCCCTCATACGCAGTAGTTCAAAACGTGTTGGCAAAACATAAGCTTCTGGTTTTAAAAGCGTTGTGTGTGAACTCTGGCATTAGTGCGTTGCTTTTTTTTTGGTTTTGTTTTACAGCTACTTGTTACTAACATCTTCCCATAGCTATCACCGGCAAAAAAGCAGATTTAATCAATTCAATATACAAAGAACTTTTTATTAAACCACTGTATTTGCAGGTTTCTCACATCACCACTAATTCACTTATGAAAAATGGTTTGGATATCGTTTCTATTGATCTTGGTATTAAAAATTTTTCATATTGCAAGTTTACTTATAAATTAAACGAAAAACCCGAGATTTATGAATGGAACAAGTTGAATGTTTTATCACTTGGTGATAGTTTATTAAATGATTTGAAATCAAGTAGCGCCAATGATAGCCAAGATGGAATAAATACTGAGGTAATTGAAACCGTAAAATTGAATGATATTTTTAATCCTATAAATATTTCAAACATTGTATATACTTTGGTTGAAAAGCTTATTATTGGAAACGATAAACCTGATGTGATTTTGATTGAGAGACAAAGAACAAGAACTTTAAATAGCAAAGCAGTGTTGGAGTGGACATTGAGAGTTAATATGTTGGAAAGTATGCTATATTCTACTTTAATGACTCGCTCAAGATTGTTATTAAGTATTAATAAGGATAAAAAACTTGGTGTTACAGGAAATCAAGGATTGAATGTTTTGTCAGTATTTCCGAAGGATTTGGATAAATATTGGCTCAATTATAAAAATCATTGTGTTAGTCAACTTCTTGGTCAAGATGACAATGATGGAAATACGCAAAACCTGAAAAAATCTAAAATTTTAAGGCTCAGTTTAATTCATGGTTGGTTTCAAAAATTCATGAATAATACTGATATAAATAATATTAATGTACCATTTAAATTTTCAAATTCAATAATGAAAAATATGAATGAAATTATTGCTTTAAATAAACAGTATGAAGATAAGAAAAAATACAGTATATCTAATTATATTTATCAGTTTAATAATATAGTTTCTACTAAACAAAAGTTTGAAATAGAAAATTTTTTAGAAAAAATTGACGATTCAGATTCAATTTCAAATTCAAATTCAGATTTGAAATTGAAATTGAAATCAAAATTAAAAGAAACAAAAAAGGGGGATGACTTGTGTGATTCATTTTTATATGGATTGAGTTGGATAGATTATCAAATAAATAAACAGAAGATTAGGAAAACTTTAATAGATGAGCGAACTAATTTAATTGATACTTTGAAAGATATTGAGAAGCATCATTTAAGATATTTAAATTAGTTAAAATTTTATACTTTAACAAAATCCAATGAAATTAATTTGTATTACATTATATTAATCAAATTACATATAAAAATTCAAAAAATAAAAATTGAAATAAAAATAAAACAAAACAAAACAAAACAAAACAAGTTGAAAGCAAAAGAAAAGGGAAAAATAGAAAAAAAAACAAGAGTATGTAAATATAAAATTCAAAGTTGAAAAAATTCAACTTAAAAACTCAAAAACTCAAAACAAAAAAAAAGATAGTGGATGATAGATAATAAACAATTATTGATTTTTTGCAGATTTTATTTGAGCCAATCTTTTTGCTTCTTCATGGATATCTTTAATATCACTAACACCTTTTAAATAAAAGTCGTGTAATCTTGAACCATAAGTGGTTGATTTTGCTCTGGTAAAATATTTTTCAAAAGTTAAATCAAGTTTTGATTTTTTTTCAAATAAATGAGCATTTTCGGCAGATGTAATAGCTTTTGTTCTTTCTTGGGTGAATTTATCTTGAACATGGTATCTCGAATCTAAATTTGACAAGAAATTTCTAAATTTAGTGGAATAACCCTTTTGAGAGTCATATTGAATAGCTTTTTGTAAGGCTTGATCACCTAAAACGTAACCATTAGATAAATATTCGGCAAAGATGGTACTCTTGGGTTTGTATTCTTGAGCAATATCAGTAGTTGGAGTTTCTGTGGCCTGTGAGTTATTGTTGGAAACTGATTTAGAAGAATCTTGCAAGGGAACTTGAGAAGCTAAGGAAACAGTGGTAGCATCGGGATGAATTGAGGAAGTTGTTAAAGAATGAGGAACATTACTGTTATCGAGATTATCATTGTTATTATTATTAGCAGTGTTATCTTTTTGAATTGGAGAAGATACAGATACTGAAACAGGTTTTCCCTCAAGAACAACACCGTTTAATAGTAGAGCGGTTTCAGAGGCCTCAGGAGCAACAAAGACAATTTTATAGGTGTCATCATTTATCTTATCAATGGTATCGATTTTGCCACAGAATTCAACAAATTGCCTTAGTTGTTCAGAGGTAGTTGTGGTTGCAACATTTGAAAGTAATACAGTAGACATTTGCGAGGGAAGAGGAGAACAAGATTGTAAAGTCGTTTGATGTCAATTGGATGCAAGTTTAAAAGTGGATAAGAAAATAAGGGCAGAAGAGTATAAGAACAAGAACAAAATAACGAATTCAAAAAATAGAATGAATAAATATATACTAATACTTGAATTGCTAAATTGCTACGTCTTATATGATGTGATTAGGAGAAAGTTGCTCCGGAGTCTGAACAGACACTGTTTCAGGCTGAGCCTGGATGATGGAACAGGCTGTGGAAGCTGTGGTTGACGAGCAGACGTTGGAAAGATACACGAGATGATAAACAGGAGATACAGGAGATACAAGAGATACAAAATAGATATACAGGAGATGATATACAAGAGATTGATATACAGATAGGTGGGGAACGTCTATTCCTTCAACGCATTTGCCTTAGCTTCATTTTCTTTAGCTTCATATGCCTTCCTTTGTTTCTTTCGTAGCTTCTTTTGTTTCCTCATTAGCTTCCTCTCTCGCTTCGTTTTTTTCTTCTGCTTGGGTTTTTTCTTCTTGGATTTTTTCTTGGGTTTTTGATTTTTTTGATTCTTTTTTTTGTATTTTGATTTGGATCCAGCGCTTCCAAAATCTGCATTAAATCCAGCCCAACAATCAAAGTCGTTTAGGTTGGAATAACAGAAAAAATCGTCTGAATCAGAAAAACACAGATAGAATTGACTGTAAAAAGAACCCAAATCATCGGTGTAGATTTCATCGTCATCATCGTAGGTATCGTAGTCATCATCATCATCGTCATCGCCACCATCATAATGATTATTGTAGGGGCTGTAATTCGGGTCTGTCAATTTCTCGTAAGCATTTTGGATGATGTGGAAGGACTGGACAGCATCCGGTTCCTTGGAAACATCTGGATGATGCTGTTTGGCCAACTTGAAGTATGCCTTCTTGATCTGAACCGCAGTGGCACCAGTCTCGAGCTGGAGCACCTTGTAAGGATCCGAGGAATGCACAACTCCACTGCGCTGGAGCGAACTGCTGAAAGTTCTGCCAAACAGCCAGCGCAAAAGGCGCCTCGAGACCCAGGTCGGCTGGCTGAAGAGGTGCATCTTGGAGCCATTCTTCTGTTGTTCACCAGTGCTCGTTCTTCAGCGTCACCACAATCCCGTTTTCAGAGGTGAAATAACAAGTAAATATGTATCTCACGTGATCACAATTTACAACTGTGCTAACAGGAATGTACCAATTAGGAAGTTACTAAAATAGGTATATATTTTCAAATAGGCAGCTCTGACCCTGATAGGCAGCTGCGGCTGGTGTTCCCGGAGAATGCCACGGGGCCAGCAATCGAGTAGTGATCGAAGACGTGATCCAGTAGTGATTTAATAGTGATTCAACTGTTCTTGCGTGCCCGGAACAAATGCGTACTGTTGATTGGCCAGTGTCTGCCACTAGCTCAGCTCTTTTACTACTCTTGTTCAGATTTGTGTCAAACTCAATCAAATAATTTTATTTTTTACATCAAAGGTGTGATGTAAAACTAAAATTCTCCTTCACACTATTTTTCTATTTGATTTTGATTTTGATTATTCAGCTGGATAGATTGTTTTGCCATCCTAGTGCAAATTACAGATTCAATTTATTATAAACAAATTCAATATAAATACTTGGTTTTCCTCTTTTTCTATTTTCAATTATATTCCTTATAAATTATCTTTCGAGTTTCTTAATCTTCTTCCAATTCAATTCAATCCAATTCATCCTACTCAACTTATAAAAACTACACAAATCTATCTTACCCAAAATGGCTGCCTCAAATTTTTTAGTTTTAGCTTGTGAAATTAATGAACCATTTCTTATTCCAGAGATCCAAAATGATCTTGCTGATGATTTAGCTGTCCCAATGGAATTCTCAGAAAGTGGTTGTTTAGAACTCACTCCATTGGCCAGAGACTAGATTGATTTCTGCTGCCAAATATTACTTGTTTAATTCTTCAACCCTTATTTAACTATATTCTATTTAATTTGCCTTGATTTAATTATATCTTATACCAATATTCTACGCTTTTACATACCATATTTAACAACATAATACATAAATAATATTGTTTTTCTAATTTTATTAACAAATTACTATCACTTCTGTAACAGCAAAAAAAAAATTCCATTTGCTCAAAATCATACACAGCAAGTTGCAGAAATCACGCAGAAGCACATTGCATGGTTAAAAACTATTTAAAGCCAGGCACCAGATTTGTATTTTTCACGTGCACGGCGGCGCACAATTGAGGCGCATTGCATTACCTCTTTGGCTTTAAATAGCAATTTACAGACTTTTATATTTATTTATTTTGAACTATATTTCTTTTATTATGTTTTGCATATTGGCAGCTAGCCGTATGTGAATGAACTTGAATGCGTCTAGCTTGGTTTCATGCATGAGTTTGGTTTGTTTTTACGGGGGATGACACGGGAGCGCTGTTTTAAAATGAAGCGGGAACGATAGTATCATTTCATTGAATCTCAATAAATAGTGTGCGCACAGAAATCTGCTTTTGAGCGCGCACACAAGCATATTATTTTACACGTCATACGGCATCTTATATGCACTACTGTGCATGCTAGCACTGATTTACAACTTCTTGCAGATTTCTGCCTCATCCGTGCACCTGAACCGAAACCGAGCTCCCATCCCGCTTGGGCAAATATATTACTTTCCCTTTATACCTTTGCCTGCAACTGGACCATTATTTCATAATACACCTTACTATTCAATTCATCTTTCTCTATTCTTAATGTTCTGTTTCTTAATTTGCTTGTCTTAGGTCTTATATTATCTTATATTATCTTATATCATCTTATATTATCTTATATTATCTTATATTATCTTATATTATCTTATTTTATCTTATTTTATTTTATTTTACTATATCAAATCATATCCTGTTCATATCCTATTCTACAAGTTTTTCATTAACTTGTTTATTTAATCTGTTCAAATCAGAATATTGAAAATAAAAACACAAAAAAAAATCACCTAAAAATTTAAAACCATCCCATACCCTATATCATATTTCATGGCGCTAGTCGACAAAATTCCTTTTGAAATCATTAAACAAATATTTAAATTATTACCCTTTAATTGTTTATGGATTTTATCTATATCAGATAATTTGGTTATCTCTTCCATCGCAAATGAGTTTTTATTCAATACTTTGGTTATAAATTCAAATTATTTTAACCGCTCGCTATACAATAGATCTATTAATAACATTAACTATTTCAACATTATTAGCAGCATCCATAATAACATTAACAGCATTAACAACATTAATAACATTAATAACATTAATGTTATTAATAATAGTAATAGTAATAGTAATTATTTCGATTTCAACCGAACTTTAATTTTGAATCTCAATGATTTGCATTTATTCAAATATCAATTATTTTTCTTTTCAAAGACTGTTAAAATTGGTTTGAATATCGATGACTTGGATAAATTTTTGAAATTCATCAAAACAAATAATAATAAAACAAATTTGAATTTAAATCCAAATCTAATTAATTTCCAATTATCCTTTTTAGATATGCCCTTTGATTTTCAATATAATAACTATATCGATTATTATTTAAACATTTTTTTAAAAAATGTTTTTAAAAATACTTTAAAAAACAATAATCAATATACTTCACATGGTAATCAACACACTCAACACACTCAACACACGCAACACACTCAATATAATAACAACCTTAATAAGAAAAACAACTTCCAATCTTTAACTTTAACTCACATATCTGTTAATGATTTGAATTCTTTAACAATCTTTAAAATCAACAAATTTTATAAAAATTTGAAATATCTAGATTTATCTGCAAATATAATCTCTAAAATAGATAATTTAAGCCAATTTGAAAATTTGAAAATTTTAAATTTGCAATCAAATGCAATTAAAAAAGTTGAAAACTTAAACAATTTGAAAAATTTATTATCATTAGATTTATCCTTTAATTTTATAAATAAATTGGAAAATCTAAATAATTTAACAAAGTTAAGAAAGTTGATTATAACTAGTGATCCATTTGATAATATTAACATTAACATTAATATTAATAGCAATAATAGCAATAATGGTAATAATAACAACAACAATAACAACAATAACAACAATAACAACAATAACAACAATAACAACAATAACAACAATAGCAATAATAATAGTAGATTGACAAAAATTGAAAATTTAGAAAAATTAAACAAGTTGAATCATCTAAATTTATCATTTCATAGTATTTGGAAAATTGAAAACTTGGAGAGTTTAGTGCATTTAAAATTCTTGAATTTATCTAGTAATAATATTTCTAAGATTGAAAATTTAGATAATCTAATAAATTTAAAGATTCTAATACTAAATGACAATTGCATTCATTTAATTGAAAATTTAAACAAACTAAATCAATTACGGGACTTGAGTATTTCGGCACAAAGAAAAGATTTAATAATCAATAGTGATACTTTAAGTAAGATTGAAAATTTAAATAAATTGAAAAAACTCGAAAGGCTATCATTATCATCCAATAAAATTGCTAAGATTGAGAATTTAAAAGAATTGAAAAATTTAAAATGTCTATTATTGAGTACAAATAAAATTGATAAGATTGAAAATTTGAAAAATCTCAAAAATTTACGAGAACTAATTTTATCAAATAATTTAATTGAAAGAGTTTGCAATTTAAATCACAAAAACTTGAAATTTTTAGAAAAATTGGATTTATCAGCAAATTTGATAAATAAGATTTACTTTATTAACAAATATTATCATTATAACAAAAAAAAAATCAGGAGAAAAAAAAAAAATAAAGAGGAAGGGGAAGAAGAGGAAGTGGAAGAAAAGAAAGAAAACTATTTAGAAAACTTGAAATTTTTATTTTTGTCGTCAAATCTAATAGAAGAAATTAATTTGAATCAATTCAAATACTTGGGGAATTTAGAACATTTGGATTTATCAGTTAATAAAATCAGTAAAATTGATTATATTAATGAAAATTATCAAAAGATGTTTCAAGCTGATCACACCGAGAGTGATCAGGACTGTGATGAAGAATCTGAATTTGATGATGAAAAACAGGAAAAACAAGAAAAGAGGGAAAAAATTGAGAAAAAGGAGAAAAGGGAGAAAAATAACAATATGAAAAAAACGTTCAGCGAATTGGTTACTTTAAATCTAAGCTACAATTTGTTTTCAAGCATTCCAGATATTTTTGAAAAATTGAATTTAAATAATGTCAAGTACTTAAATTTGTCGAATAATTTGATTTGCAAAATAGATAATTTAAATGGCAATGAAGGATTGAAAAATTTGGAATATTTAAACTTGAATTACAATAAAATCGAGAAAATTGAAATGTTGGATAAATTGGATAGGCTCAAGGTGTTAGATTTGGAGGGAAACCGGATTGGCAAAATTGAAAATTTGAAGCAATTAAAGACATTGCAGAATCTCAATCTCAACAAAAACGAGATAAAGGAAATCGAGATGGAATATTTCAAGACAGTTTACAAAGGCATAAAACTAAGACCCAAAGCCAAAACACAGATACAGACAATAAAGAGGCCGATGCAGGACGTTGAGAAGGCCAGCGAGCTGGAGGAGATGAACGAGCTGGACGAATTTGACGAGTTGGACGAGTTGGACGAGTTGGGGATGGAAGCTACGAGCACCACAAGCAGCACAGGCAACACAGGCGTCTTGCGCGTGTCGCTCTACCAGGAGAACGTGCTCGAGCGTCTCCGGCGCACGTACGGCGACGAGTTTCGTTTCTTCCGTTTCTTTTTGGATGTGTACGCGCTCTAACTGCGAGACGTATCTGCTGCGCTTGGTGCTTCTGGTGCATCTGCTGCGTCTGCTCTTGGTGCGTCTGCTGATCTTGCTGCTTCTGCTTCCTGCGGCGGAGCTTCTCCCGCGCTGCTCGATGGCGCAGCGCGGTCCGCGAATCTCGGCGCTTAGCTGCTGGTATATATACTGCTCTTGCTCCACCTTCTTGTTCATCTTCTTTTCCACCTTCTTTATCTTTCTGCCATGGACTCTTCCTGCGATTTGATCTTGAAGATCAACGTCATTCTGTTGAAGGACTTGAACACAGACTCTCCCATCTTGCTCTGCTACTACAACGATGATCAGTCCTTGCCTTTCAAACTGCAGAGGAAGACCACTTGTTTTAATTTGCCCTTGAACTACTATTTAAACACCCCCATCAATTCTCAGCCCCAGGCCCAGGCCCAGGCCCAGTCCCACTCTCCCTTTACCTCAATTCTACCCATCCTTTATTTCATTTGCTATGACAAGAATTCCAACACTTATTTGGGCGAGTTTAGAATCTCTATCATCGATATCTTCAACTCAATCTTTAAAAGCTTGAAAACTGCCGATGACTCTCTCAATTTAGATCAAATCAACTTCAATTCTTCCAATAATTCCATTGCAACAAATTTAAAATGGTTTAAACTATACTTGTCAAGCTTAGCATATTACCAACAAACGAACCTATTAAATCAAATATGCGGTTCAATTAAAATTAGTTTTGAAATCTTTTCTTTGCAAATCACAAAATTCAAAAAAAAAAAAATCAAAAAGTTTCAAAATTCAATTTCAACTTCAAATCCAAGTCCAAGTCCAAGTCCAAATCCAAATCTAAATCCAAATTTTTATTCTCAATCTGACATCCTCCTTTTTTTACACCAAAAATGGTTTGATTGGCTAAATAATTTGAATTATAATAAACTGCATTTAAATGATTTATTAAAAATAAACGACAAAAGTATCTACACTTTGGATTACATTACAAACGCTAAATTAATAGATAATCAAAGCAACTCTCTACTACATCCAAATATAAATAACTTAAATGATTCATCATCTATTAATAATTCTGATGTTTCTTCAATCTCTTCAACCCTCTTTCTGTCTAGAAATAGCCAATTGGATTCGACTTTGATCTCAAATGATCTGAATGATATTAATACCGTCAAAAACAACCCTTCTTTAGATAATTCTTCTCAATTCTCGAAAAAAAAATCTCCTAAATACTTATTATCAAAACCCTTTAATAGATCAAGATCTTCAGTTTTAAGTATTAACAGTATTGATAATCAAAATATTTCCGATTCTAATAACAACAATAATAATTCCAATTCAAGCTCAAGCTCAAACTCAAACTCAAACTCAAACTCAAGATCTTCTTACTATCAATTTTCAAATGCTAAACAACTTTTAGGCGTTTGTTTCTTAGAAGTAGTATCTTGTTCTGATTTACCCCCATTATCAAATTTTCTTAGGACTTCTTTTGACATGGATCCCTTTGTGGTCGTTTCATTTGGTAAAAAAACTTTTAAAACTCCTCATAAAAAACACAATCTCAACCCAATCTTTAATCAAAAATTAGCATTTCAAATCTCCCCCCTAGAAAAAAATTTCCATATTCATTTTAATGTTTATGATAAAGATGGTATAAGTTTACATGACCATATTGGTTCTGCTCAACTATCCTTAAATAAAATCTTAAATTATAATCGTTTTACTGAATTAATCATACCCTTATCTCTAACTATCGATCCAAATTCAACTAAATTGAATTTATCAAAATTTAACCCAATAATTAAAATTAACATTAAATATCAAGACTATGAATCTCTAAGAAAAAAATTTTGGTTGGCAATCCTTAAACAATTCGATTTTAATGATGATAACAGATTTTCAATCTTAGAATTAATGGCCTCTTTAGATTCTTTAGGCTCAACAATCACAATCGATCAAGTTATTCATTATGCTCGATTGAAATTTAATAAAAACATTAGTTCAAATTCTTCTTCTTCCTCCTCATCCTATAAAGATAATGATTCAAATACTTTAACTTATGACGAAGTCATCCAATTTTTAGAAGATGCCGTCAAATTAAAATTAAAAAAAAATTTAATGAATTCATCTCTTGCACTTGAAAACAAAAATATTAGCACTTCTTCTGTCAATATAAGCAACGATGACGATGATATGGGTATATCATTTAAAGTCCCAACAACTAATCACCAATTCATTCCTTCTTCTGAATCTGAATCTGACTCAATTACTTCAGATATTAAAACTGAATCAATCATTAATATCGAAAATTGCCCAGTTTGTGGAAAGGATAATTTATCTATAAAGGGTGATTTAGATATAATCACCCATGTAGCTCTTTGTTTATCAAAAGATTGGAGTTCTGTAGATAAATTATTGACAACTTCTTATGTTTCTCCAAGTTTTGCTTCAAAGAGATGGTATAGTAAAGCATTTATTAAATTAAGTTATGGCAAATATGCTTTAGGTAGCAATAATGCAAACATTTTAGTTCAAGATAGAGAATCTGGTATAATTTTAGAAGAAAAAATGAGTGTTTATGTTAGATTGGGAATTCGTTTATTATATAAAGGTACTGATAAAGTATCAAATAAAAGTATTACAAAAGCTTTAAAAAAAATGAGTATCAAAGCAGGAAAGAAAAACGACAATCCAAAATCAATTAAAGATATTCAAGGTTTTATTGAGTTTCACCAATTAGATATGTCTGAATGTTTGTCACCAATTCATAAATTCAAGACTTTTAATGAATTCTTTTATAGAAAACTTTTACCAAATGCAAGACCAATTGATGCTAAAGATGATGACAATGTTATTGTTTCCGCTGCTGATTGCAGATTATCTGTGTTTGAAACCATATCATCTGCAACTGATCTCTGGATTAAAGGTAAAGATTTCACATTAGAAAAATTATTTGCTGGTAAACATCAAAAGTTATTCAACGAAAAATTTAATAATAAAAAATGTTCATTAGCCATATTTAGATTGGCTCCACAAGATTATCATAGATTTCACACTCCTGTAACTGGCACTGTTGGAAAATTGGAGCTTATATCTGGAGAATATTATACAGTTAATCCAATGGCAATAAGAAGTGAACTAGATGTTTATGGTGAAAACATTAGAGTAATATTACCAATAGAAACAAAAGAATTTGGAACTGTAGTTTTTATTTGTATTGGAGCAATGATGGTTGGTTCTACCGTATTAACAGTTCAAGAAAATACATATGTGGAAAGAGGAGATGAATTAGGTTATTTCAAATTTGGAGGATCAACATGCTTATTATTGTTTCAGGAAAATTCGATGAGGTTTGATGAAGATTTAGTAGACAATTCAAAACAAATGGTTGAAACATTAGTCAGAGTTGGTATGTCAATTGGGCATTCAACTCAAGTTCCTGAATTTAAAAGAGAGAAAAAGAATTTTGATGAAAATTCAGAAAATCAAAAATTAAGAATTATTCGTTCAATAACTGGTGGAGCTGGTATCGATAGAATTGATCAACAAAAATATAATATTCCTTCATCAATTGCAAAGGGAAGTCATATGGGATCATTATCTTGGGAAACAAGAAACTTAGGATTATAATGAACTTGTTTTTATTGTGTACTAATTTTATTAAAAAAAATTATGTTTTTTAGTTATTTTTCTTTCTTTTGTTTTTTTGTTTTCTTTTGTTTTCTTTTGTTTCTTTTGTTTCTTTTATTTCTTTTGTTTTCTTTCTTGTGTTTATATTAATCAGTATTATTTTATGTTTTTTATAGTATAATTTTTAATTTCTATTTTATTTCGGCTTTGTTTTTTTTTTCTTACACTTTATTTTAAATTCACAATTTTTTGACATTTTAAAACAATTGCAAAGACCATATTATTAGTTTTCTTAAAATAAGATAAAAAAACAAGACTTCAAAAAAACTCAAGCCCAAAAACCTGACTAAAAATAAATTAAAGACTATATAACAAGATCAGCATAAAATAAACCAAGTACTTTTTTTTGATGCAAAAAGTATTGATAAAAGTATTTCAAATTAAACAAATCAATTTCGATTTATATTTATTAAAGATTGACTTTCTTGACTTTCTTGATTATTAAGTTTTCCATAGCTTATCCTTCCTGAATGATTAAAGTTTTCTTCATCAATTAGATTATGATCTGTTAAAACTTTTTTCAAGTTCTCATAAACATCATGATTATTTTGATCATTATCATTTAAACCAAAGCTCACAATTGAAAAGATACCCCATAGACATAATAATGAAGATAATATGATTGCAATATAACCTTTTAAAGTAAAACCATCTGGTAATGGATTGGGTTGCTTATTCTCATTGGATAAATCCAAAAAATTCTCAAAGTTCCCAGCAGCATTACCTTTTACTGGGATACCAGCATGAATACACATTTGTTTGTAATTTTCAGTGATTTGTTGAGAAGGAGTAGATTGAAGGACTTCAGGTGCTTCCATTAAAATGATAGCTAAACCTTGCTCCAAATGCCAATCTAGGTGACAATGAAATATCCAAGCACCGGGATTGTTTGCTTTGAATCTTAATACCAAGTAACCGTTTTTCTCAACATAAACAGTGTCTCTTATTAAAGGAAATTCTGGAAAAGGTTGATGGTCAGATTCATTGTAAGATACGGGATTGTCGTCATCATCAAAAGCAGGAGATCTTTGAATTACTTGAAAATTATGGCCATGCAAATGAAAAGGATGTCTATTGGAATCCTTATTGTTTAAAACAATTTCAATAACCTCATTATATTTCAAAATAAAGGTATTTGTGTTGGAGCCATAGATCGAGGGATTGTTGACTAAATGACTTGGGGCAGTAAGAGCAGTCAATAAAGAGGGAACTTTTGGTTGAACATATGTAATGTTGTTAAAAAAGGCATAATTTATACCATCCCCTAAGTTGTCCATTTCGAAATCCAAAATAATTTGATAATCGTAATCATCAAAAATTTGAATATCATCTAAAGGTTTTAAATAAAAATCATTAAGATGAGTAGATAAATCATTAATGTAATATTGATTATTATCAACTGGTATTTTATTGTCATAAACTAAATGATTTGTATAGTTTAGTTGTAACTTATCTGGAATAAAATCCAACATATCCTTGTCAATGATTTGCATGATTTTATAATTTTTATATTTTGAATTGATTTCATCGATACTTTTTGATTTCAATAAAACCGAATACCTTTGAGCAACAGTTAAATATAATAAATTCGTCTTAACAGGTGTAACATAAACACCATCAATTTCCACAACCGTTAATTCATGATCTTCTATCGAAAAATATTGAGAAACAAATACGCCAACATTAATAAGTCTTAACAAATAAGTTTTATCTGGCAAAATATTCCAATTTAAATTAATAGTATCGTTAATAATCAAGGAATCTGGAATTGGTTCAGCACCAGTTGGATTATATCTGTTTAAAAATTCTTCATTTAATTGGAAATATTGTTTGTGATACCAATCAGATAAGGATATTGTAATTTCTTCATCATAGTCAAAAGGAGCTAATGAGTTATTATAGTTGTTAATATCATATGATACAGCATTGGTGTTGGTAACATCATTAACATTATTATCGTTGATAATAAACAAACCCCTTAAACCATCCAAATATTGAGACCCAGTATGAGAATGATACCAATAAGTACCAACCTGATTATCTGATAGAGTAAAATTATATAGAAAGGTCTGGTCGGGAGGAATAGTACATTGAGTTATCATATCAGCACCATCCATTAAATTTGAGCCATTCTGAAACATTCCATGAAAATGAAGAGATGTGTTTTTGGTCTTCAATTTGTTTGTTAGATATAAGTTGATTGTATCGCCTTTATTGGCTCTGATTATTGGTAAAGGCCATGAGTTATTAAAACCAATGACGGTTTTATTGAATAAACCATTTGGATTAGCCTGGACCCAAGTTGCTTCGTAAAAGAGCTCGAGTATCTTGCAACTGATTAATATGGGATTTGATAAAAGAAGGATTAGTATCAAAACCGAAAATTGGCGATTAAATTCGGAAAACATATGGATATGAGCATAAATATGGATATGAGTATGAATATGAATATGGATATCAATATCAATAAAGTTATACGTGAAAAGATAAATATAACTTTGGCTATAAACACAAAGATAAGAACAAACCCTATTGAAATAGGTAACAAGAAGATACTTGGGCTAGGAGCAGAAAACTAGATGGGCTTTCATTGATCCAGCTTAACCCCATCGCATTATATCTGGTTGGCGATTGCCCTTTTGAGAGAGTATTGCTTCTTTTATCTGAAACCCCATCTCGGGTATCACGCAGCAGGGCTCTATTTATGCAAAGGGCTTCAAACAGGGCTGGTTTAAGTAATCTACCATTCAAACGGATCATGCACAAATAGGTGTAATCCTGCAAATTTAACTGCACCGTAGGGGTGGTTTTATTTTTTCTTGATCTGAAGGCAAATATATCCCAACTTTTTTTTTTTCTTCTTCAATTATTGATTGTAGTTATTTTTGTTTCCATTGTTGCTTAATATTTGGCTGTTTTGCCTTAGTGTTGTTTAATATGGTTGATCCTTTTGAAATGACTCTTGATGCTTTATACAACTTCAAGCAAAACGCTTCTTATCACATACAGGACTCTATTGACAATATCAAAACCAATCCCTTATTTATCGAAACAGTTGATAATATCACCACTCTTAATCACAAAATCATCGATAATAAAAACAAGATATTGTCTTCTATTGGTATTCAGAGCTATCAAAATGCTGGTTTGACTGAAAATTCAGATTTCTACCTGACTGTGGATAACACTCAATCTTCAAATAATCAATATTTTTTCAAAAACATTTCCCAGTTAAAATCTTTTATCCAAAATAACAAGTTCTTATCTTTAATTTTTTTTGGAACTGCAGCTTTTTCTTTAACATTATTTTACAACCGTTTTCTTTATCCTAAAATTCTGTCCGATCTACCCTCTGTTTCATCTAATTCAATTATCACCAGAAAAGCAAATAAGTTGGATAATGGAATTAGAACCGATGTAATTATAATAATCGGTTCTCCTGTTGAGTCATTGATAAGAATGATAGCGAGAGACTTAGAAAAAAGAGGTTTTGTTATATATATAACAGCAATTAACGATAATGAGTTGAATTATATCAAAAATGAAAATTCTACTGATATAAGACCTTTAAAAATTGGAAATTTATCAAGCTTAGAGGATTTAAAACTTTCTTTATCAAAATTTAATAGTTTTATTAATTCGTTTCAATCCCAATCTCATTCAATCAATAAAAATAACAATAGCAATAACAACAACAACACTAATAATAATAGTAATAGTTTTTTTCTATATAAAATTATGGGGGTTTTGGTCATTCCAGATCTATATTATTCAATTGGACCTATTGAAAACTCCTCTTTAAAAAATTGGAATAACCAAATTAATACTAAATTATTAATGCCTCTAACTTTATTATCAAACGGGTTTTTAAATATTTTACGAAACAATTATAATATAATTAACGATTCAATCAAAAAAGCAAATAACTCATCATCTCTATTTCTATCTCCTTCTTATTATTCAAAATCTAAAGTCATTCTTTTAACCCCATCAATTATTTCCTCCATTAATTTACCATTTCATTCCTTGGAGTCAATCTGTCTTAATTCTTTGAAGATTTTGATTTTGAGCTTATCAAGAGAATTATCAAATTCTTATAAAAATAACATTCAATTTATAAATTTAAATCTTGGTTCTTTTGATATATCTTCAAATTCAAATTCTTCTATTAATATTAATTCAAAATTCATAAATAATAGAGTTAATGCTGAACTATTATCTTGGAATAGTAATAACATCAATAACAATAACATTGATTCAGACGAGATTGATAATTTTAAAAAAAGGTATATTACTAATTTTAAAAAAATTTCTAAAAAAATTGTTCCAATAAACTTTTTTATTAAAAAAAACACATCCTTAAGATTTTTACATTATAAATTATTTGATTTGTTATATAATGATATTGACGGATCTATCACAGACCATATAATCAACTCAATAAAAACAAATTCAAAAGATAAAACAATTTATAAAAAAAAAATGAAGTTGAACTATAAATCTGATGTTCAAACTTATTATTCTGGAAAAGGTGCACGAATTTATGTATACCTTGGCAATATTTTTCCAAATTCATTGATTAGTTGGTTTTTGGGGTTTTATTCCATTAAAAATTATATTTATTCATTGATATTTTAAACTGATATATTTATTAATTTTTTTTTCAATTTTCACTTTCACATACTTATTTTACTTATTTTACTTATTTTACTAATTTTAATGATTTATCGAAATAAAAAGTTATAGATACCAATAAATAATTTTGGATAAAAGAAAAAAAAATGAAATAAATGAAATTAAAAAAAACCAAGCATATGAAAAATGAATCAAAAAAAAAATAATTTAAATAAAAAAGCGATTAAAATTAAAAAGTAGAAGTAAAAATCATGATTAAAATTTAATGATAATGATAAAAAGTAGATAAAATATTAAGAAAGCGCTAAAAGATTTATTTTTTTGTGGATGATTCTTTTTCTAAAAATTCTGTCCACAAAGATGCAAAACTTTCTTTGGAGTCATTTAGTAGCATTCCACTGAAGCTACGTTTTGGTGTTGAATCATTATCGTTATTATAATTATAACTGTTTTCCATTCCACTGATATTAGTTGGTGAATGTGAGTTCAAAGAATAAGCACTGCTATTAGAATTTGTGGTAGTTGCATTACTAAAATTTCTCTTTCTAAAAGGTGAAGATGGAACTATATTTCCATGGATGAGACCTGCTTGAATTTGTTGATTTTTATCCCAATTTAAATAGCTACTTATTAATTTCAAAACTTCAAATTTTTTGGCATCACCTCTTTGAATAGATAAAAATTTTAAAATTAAATTTGAGATTAATTCTTTATCAACACTTGAATTTTCGTTGCTTTCAATATTTTGTATTTTTTTAAATGTTTTTGTCAAATGTTCATTTAAAATAATGGCCTCGTGTCTTAATTTCCCAATAATTAACTGTTTTTCTTTAATTTCTTTTTCAAATTTGATTAGCTTAGTAATTTCTAAATCTTTTTCTAAAAGTTGATTTTTTAATGATTCAATAACAAAGACCAGTTCCTTATGGTTTTGAACTAATTTATTGTTTTTCTGGAGTAATTCTTCATTTTTATCAGAAAACTGAAGAATTTTATTGTTTAAATTATCCAGATTAATTGAGTATTTTTGAAGCAATTCATTTTTTTCTTGGTTAATCAAATTAATTTGCACAGCTTTCTCTTCGTTCAAGTTTTTTAAAGTTACAATTTGATTATTTAAAGTGTTGACTAATATCTTATTTTCATCAATTAAAATTAGATAATCCTGAATCGAATTATTCAAATTGTTTATAGTGATTGTTTTTTTTGTCAAATCTTTATTTAAATCACTCATTTTTGAATTTAAAGCAGAAACGACGCCATCATTTTCAAATTTCATTGAATTCAACTGTTTTTTGAGATCATTGTTTTCTTTTTGAGCTAATATGTTATCATTTTTCAAACCTGAGATTTGTTCATTTAATGTCAATATTTTTTCATTCATTAATGTTATATCATTTTGTGAGGTTTTCATTTTTTGAAAAACTGATTTCATTCCAGATAATTTATTTAGTAAAGCATTGTATTGGGATTCATATTTTGATTTTTCAGACTGAGAGTGCTCCAACTTATTATTTAATTCATCAATTATAACTTCGTAGTGGTTTTTATTTTTATTAACATTCAAATTAGAACTATCTGAAATATCTTTCAGCCTTAACTCCTCAATAATAGCATTTTTTTCTTTCAACTTCAAATCTAAGTCATTAACTCTTGCAGTCAATTTTGCTATGTTAGTATCTATCTGATCTTTAGGAGTGATGCTATCATTATTATCGGTATTTTTTGTGTTGTTAAATTCACTGACTGTAGTTTTGACGCTATTAATATCTTTTATATGAGTCTGTTGATCAATGGAACAGTTCACCAGCTCCTCATTATTATTGTGCAAATTTGTAGGATCTGAGGTCTTTGAGTCTGTGTCAGTATATTCATCAGATACATTTTTGTGGTCGCTGGCTGTGCTATTATCGTCGTTGATAGAATCAATTTTCTGCTGGTCAACTACTTCCTTTTCCTTATTCACCATTATAACTTTCCAGGCTTGCCCATATGAAATCAATACTCTTTACTAATCTGGGTTGATCCTATTGTTAACTTGACAACAACCAGTTTTGAATTCTAACAATCGAAAGCCCCGGACGATGTTTCGTCAGATTTGAATCGTAGGGTTGAAAACCGAAATGACACTTTTTTCGGAACATGCGAACAATAGTACGTAAAAAGCTAAATTATGCACATATGTACATGTGCTTCACAATTTAGTTTGTTTTGATCTCCATTTTAAACAACCATCATAATTTACAGTAAAACTATTTTTTGGTATGATTCATTTAAAAACATTATAAATTATTAATGGTATACAAAAAACACTAAAAATATGGAATATATAAAACAAAAAAACTAAGAATAATGAAATGAAAATAATGAAATGAAAATAATGAAAATAGTGAAAGTTTGAATACTCATATTCTTTTAGTTTTGATTGTCATAAAACTTTTTGAAAATAAATGTTAGCAAAGTATTAGTTTCAAATTGAGCCATGCCACTAAACATTTCAATAAACTCTTTATTTTCATACTGATATTGGAGCAAATTGTCTAATGTTAATTTGACAACAGCGTTTGGAATAACATTATTACCATAATATTCAACTTCAATCAAAAAAACACCGATTTCATCACTAGAAAACATAAAGTTCACTCTGTTCAATTCTAGCAAACCATTTCCACCAAATTTCAAATTTTTTAGTATTTTATGTTCATATAAGTATTTACCACTGTATTTAAATGATCCAAATTTTGGAACTTTCCCTTGTTTTATTAGTTTTCGTTGATAAGCATATTGCTTTGAAAAAATATTTATCAACTTTTTATTAGAATTCAACGTTGGTTTCCGTTGTAAATTAATCATTGCTTTTTCAATATAGCTATTATAAACTTTCAATAAATTCTTAAGATATTCTTCTTTATTTTCTAGCCCCTTAATTGTTTGTCTAATTAATTTAATTTCTTTCTGTCTTTTCAATCTTTGATTGTGCTTAGTTTTAATATCAAACGAAATCTGATTCAACAATGATTGAAAATTATCTTCCCTACTTATCTTTCCAATACTATCTAGTTCAAGTATTCTTTCTAAAGATAAACATTTTAGGTCGTGAAAAGTAATTTTGGATAAATTAACACCTAATGATCCCTGCTTATCTTTGGTGTATATACTCTTGTCCATTTTTTCACTCATTTCATCTTCTATGATTTTCTTATATTTAATTTCGTCCTCCAATTCAATCTTTTTAACTAATAATTCATATAAATTGTCAGCTTCTTGAACTCTCATGATATATAAAATGCATCTTTTGGCTTGAATTAATAAAGTATTTGTTTTGACGTCTGTATTAGATATATCAGATGTCTGTGGGTCCAACATTAATTTAAACTCTTTTGAACCTATTATTAACCTTAAATCTTTTGTGTCTTTACTTAATTTGATAATTTCAATGATATATTCTCTTATAGTAGCTTGTTTGTCAATACAGACAATATTCAAGTTTTCCCGTATTAACTCGAAAATATTAATCATATCTTTAAGTTCGATCAATAGTGTTGGTCTATGATGTGCAATAATATCATCAAATACTGTCATGTTATATGCACTTTCAATATCATCATTTCCCTTTATAAGTTCTTTCATGATTTTTCCAATCCGATCATTTAATGAATAAATAAAATCATTCAATGGTTGCAAATATACATTATCAATACCAAATGGTTTCATCAAAAATGTTTGATATAATAATAACCCAACTTCACCTAGATTTTCTTTCAAATTTTTGCTGATTAAAACATCAAGTCCAAAGTTCTCAGGTGCTTTCAAAATCATATTGAGATAATTGTCAATAAATATTGATCCAATTAATCCTAAATGGTTTTTTTCAGGAAGGGTTGGAAACTTTTTAATTGATTTCTTATAGATACTAAAACAAATCAATCTAATATGAATAGGAAAATTTTCGTTAATCGCTTTGGGATTTTCAAACAACTTTTTTTCAATTATACTAATCAATAAATTAGTCAACTCTCTTAAATTTTGTAAATTGCTAATAAATTTATTTCTTATTATCGGTTCCTGAATAATTTCCTCAACTTTTAGCTGAGGATTTGGTAATATTTTTTTTCCTTGTTTTTTACTTTCTTCTTTTAAATGACTTTCATATATCTTTACTGGATCAGATTCCAACGATAAATTTTCAAGATTAGCGATGTGAACAATAAAATCCTGAACAATCTTTCTTAATTTCTTTTTTTGATATAAACAAGAGTTGAACAAAAATAGTAGTTTACTGGATGCAAAATTAAATGATATTATAAAATCATCAATGCTCTTTGCAAAAAAATCAAAAGCAAATTCGATTAAATAAATCAAAAATCGTATAAATAAAAACTCCTCTCTTTTGGGAATTATTATATTATGTCTTTTGTTGGAATTTGATGAAATAGAATTTTGAAACCCCGAGTCCGACTCGTTAGAAATAACGTATTTGCTGAAATTAAAAATTTTGATTATAAAAATTTGAAATTGTCGTTTCTTTTGATTTAGTTCTTCAAATTCTTCTCTGTCAATTGAAGAAAACCTTTTTGAAATAAATTGGTTCATAATTCGAGTTAGATAATCCGGTTGTGTTTGCAAAAGATAAAATAAGCTTTGATAGTTTTCAATTATCATTCTAGTGTTTTTATTAAGACTTGTAATATCAATTAAACCTACTTGATTATTTGTTGAGTTAACTTTATATCCATTGTATCCGTTATTTCGTTGCTTTATTAATTCATCCAATGTTATTTTGTTTTTAACCAACAATGCAATTTTAATATCTAATTTGGAATTTATATCCTCCAATTTTTTGATTGAAGTAGTTTTGAATTTGATTTCCTGCTTCAAATTGCTTAAAACCATTTCTTCTTGAAAATCCTTTTCAGTGTCATTTAATAAGTAAGCGTAGTTTTTAACAATTGATAATGGAGGATTTTCCATCATGATTAATTTTTGATATGAATTTTTGATTAATTTTGAACGAATGTAGTTTTGAACTTTTATAACTTTGTCGACATTTTTGTTATAATACTCAAACATTTTTGTTATATTACTCCTTAAAAAACCACCTCTAATTATTGATTGTAATTCAATAATAACATCTGTTTCCAAATCTAACTCGTCTAACAAAACATCTGTTTTGTATCTAGATAATAAACCTTTGACAATAGATTGGACTTCCACTATCGATTTTAAGGACTTTCCAGCATTTAATTCTTGATTAAATAGTTGTAAATTTTTTCTTAATCTTTTTCCTCTTGATATAGAAACTAATTCATTGATTTTGTTTTCATTGAAATCAATTGTATCAAGAATAAAATTTAAATTTTTTCTTAGCAAACCACCTCTAGCAATGGATTGTAAATCAATAAATCGATCAGAATACTTCCAAAGATTCAAGTTAATTTCTTTTAATTTCTTTTTGACTTTTAGAGATCTGATACTGCTTTGCAAAATTTCGACACTTTTTATCACATCATTTGAATTTATTACTTTTTTTTCAGCTTTTAATCTTGATTGAAGCAATTTAGATCTAATGATTGACTGGAACTTTTTAATTGAAGAATTCGACATTAAATCAATATAGTTTAACTTGTTAGAGACTTTTTGATTTAAATTTTTTGATCTAATAAAACTTTGTAAAAAAACTATTTCATAAATAAACTTATTAAGAAAAAAGTGTTTTAACATTAGATCATTTCTTAGTTTATTACCTCTTATGACAGAAAAAAGTTGAGTAAAACCAGTAGCATTCAATAATAAATCGTTACTTTTTTTGTCACTTTTTTTTCTAAATAAATTGGATCTAATTTTAGATTGTAAAGCTATAATTGAATCAATAAAGTTTTTGTTATCTAAAATCAAATCTCTTTGATGTAGTTTAATATAATTTCTAAATAAATTCCCCCTAATTTTGCTTTGCAAAGTAACTATGTTTACCCTTGGTTTTGTTTTACTTTTTGAATTTAAATTGTACCGATCTAACTTTTTAAGTAATTTTTTAAGATACTTTCTTGTAAGTTTTGATCTTATTACTGACTGTAAGCCAATGATTAATGGAGTAACATTTTTCTCAAATTTTAAATCGTTATAATATTTTGAATTTAAAAACTTTTTTTTTCTAAAAACTGACTGCAACATAATAATATCATTTTCAAAAGATTTAAGCAAAAGTTTGTTAACAAACATATTATAGCGGAATATTGATCCCCTAGAAATAGCCTGAACTTTTATAATAGAGTCAATGAGAATATCGAGTTCCATTGATTCAGCTTCATTATCATCATCATCATCATCATTATCATCATTATCATCAAGAACATCGGATTTTTTAGTGATTTGATTTACATCTTGTGGAGAACAATCATCAATATCAAGCATTTTCATGTTTACTTCTAATTGTTTCTTGTCAAATTCAACTGGACTGTATTCATTGTTAGTATTATTATCTTCAATATATGAAATCTCAGGGGTGTTATTAAATGAAACTGATTTTTTTCTTGATATTTTTGCATTAATATTACTTTTTGAGGTTGCACTTTTAGATAAATCATTGAAATTATTTAAGTTTGTATTTGAATTATCTAGAATTTTTTGAGAGTTCAAAATTTCATCATTAGTAAAATTTAATTTACCAACCAAATTATCCATTTTCTTTAAGTTGATATCGGTTAAATTAAAGTTTGAATTTTTTTTCAAAGAGACTTCATTACTGACTAATATATAAGATAAAGCATGAATTGAAAATATAACTTTTGGGATGTTTTTTTTGTCATATAAATCGGTTAATTCAAATCTAAAGATCTCAGGCATATTGATTAAATCAAATAATTTAAAAAAACAATTAATGTTTTCAGTATGTTTGAATTGTAAATTTTTATTTTTTGGGTTACTTGGAATAATTTTTTTAACTAAATTTGGAGAAATTTTTTTGGTCAATTTTGCTAAAATAACACCATCTCTTAGAGCATCATTAGTTAAATAATGTTCAGAAGGTAATTCTTCTTGAATTATATTTTGCAACCATTGCTTTGCTTCTCCAACTCGACAAAGATATTCATAACCTTGCAAATTGTTGATTTTGCTATCAATTTTAAATTGATTTAAGTTTGCTTGATCATCTTCTGAAATTATGAGTTTTTTTCTTCCTTTTAAACCAATGACGCTTTCTTTGTTTTTAATTGAAAAATTTCTTTTGAAGTTTGAAGTTGAAATTGAACTAGAAAGAGAGCTAGATGAGGAAGACTTTGACAAGTTTGGTGAATTAGGAGAATTTTTTTGGCTTTTTGTGCCTAAAGAGAGGTTATTAACGGGCAAAATTGGGTCAGTTGAATGATTAAAATTTTCAAATTTAGCAATAGAATTTGCAATTGATTTCGATTTTGATTTTGATGATAATGTCGATTTTGATTTTGTGGGAGAAGAAGAGGTCAGTAAAGAAGGAGACTGAGGAGACTTAGAATTTGGACTTGAATTCGAATCAACTTTTTTTAAATTTCGTCTCAAGATAGGGTTATTGATTTTGGCTGGTGATAAGTTTTTTTTAGTAGGAAAATCGTTATTATTAAACTTGTTTTTGCTTTTCAGATTAAAATCATTGCGCGCAGCTATAGGGCTTGTATTGGTGTTTGTAGATTTCAAAGGATATCTAAATTTTGGTGGATTATTGCTAAATGATTGATTTGGTTTGTTGGGTTGAATGATGGGCCTGATGGCAGAGTTTTCGATCTGGGTGGTATTGCTGGTATTGTTGGTGTTGCCGTTATTGCTGATGTTTTCAAGATATTTTAATGCCACTTTTGAGACAGCCATAACGAAGTGGATTCATTGAATATAAAAAGAACAATCAAAAGAACTGGCAGGATAGAATATTGGGTAGATATACCTGATCTACTAATTGAAGAACTGATGATGCAGTAAACACATTTCCAAGAACGGACAAAAGTAAATAAACACACGTGCAATCATGTGTTTGCGAACAAACTGTATTTGTATGCTGTTCTGCTGTTCGTCATATGTTTGGCGGTCAGATCTCGATCAAAACATCTCTGATCAAACAATATATCATCAGAGATCCAACACCAAAGATTAGACACCAGAAATCAACAGAGCCAGAATGTCCATGCCCTCCATATCCACCTCAAATCCAGGTCCTGGCTCTAATATTTCGAGTAACCAAAGTCTCAGTGGCAATGGACCTAATGCTTCTACCACCTCGTCCAACGCTCATTTTGAGTTCGATTACTGTTCCAACTGTTTTAACGTAATTGCTGCTGACTCCAATTCCGCCAGCAGGAAAAGGCTTCGTGATGATGCTCATGATCTGTCTAATGAGCTGAATCATATGTTCAACTTTCCTGCAATATCAGACAATTCAAGCAAAAGAAAACAGCTTGTAAAAATAGATTCAAAGATCCACCAAAAAACAGTGGAGATGTTGATTCAAAATTCAAAATTTTATTATTCAACTTTAAATAGTCATCATGTTAATGCTTCTACTCAAAATAATCGCACTATCAATGCCATTGATGACTATTTTCACAATGAGAATAACAATATTAAGCCTTTTTGGCCTCAAATATCTAAGCCAAATTTGAATCTGTCTGTTAATCAACTCTTTCTTTCCACCGAGAAAACGGATAATGAACTGCTACTTGTGTGTGAAATTTGTGATAATAACGTTTCAATATCCAATAATAACGATTTTAATGATTTTAAATGTTGTTTATGTGAAAAATTAATATGTTCTTTATGCAAAGTCGAGAAATATAACACTAATTACTGCTTTGATTGTTTACATTAAATTGATTTTAGTTTTAAATTGAAATATTATTGTTTCTATATATGTACTTTATTTTTTTCTTTCTTTATTTTTATCTTTATCTTTAGCTTCAGTTTTAGTTTTAGCTTCAGCTTTGTCTCTTATTTAAACATCATCCATCATTAATATTTTATCTAAACAATAAATTTACAATAATTTTAATTTTTGCATGTGCTAATCTTGTTATTTTGTTATATTTTGTCATTTTGTCATTTTTTCCTAATTTATACTATAATCTATTGTTATTTTCACTAGTTTCTTTATAGTTTTCCATATTTCTTTTTTCCTTTCTAGCTTCACTTCCAACACGTTGCATATCACCTTGATTTCTATTTTTATCAGATGATGTTTCTACTTGTTTTTCATTACACCTTTGTTCACTATCATTTTTACTATTAACACTGTCATTATCTTCATCAGTCTTGGAAAAATAATCACTACTACTGTTTTTATTAATATTATCTCTCATATTGTCATGTTTGCCAAAAAACTGCTCCCATATTTTTTCCGTTGGTACCTGATAAATCATTTCAAATATTCTTTGTCCATCTTTAGTATTAGGGTACTTATGACTTAAATTTAATTTGTTCAGGCTTATTCTTAATTTTTCTTTATTCAAGAAATTATTATTCATGTTTCCATCAATATTCCCATTAACATTTCCATAATTTTTGTTGTTCTGAATATTAGTCAATTTATTATAATCTTCATGCAAATAAGAATAAGGTTGATCATTCTCAAATAGAAACCTTTGATTTGTCGAGTTTTCTTCCTGTTCCAAATCTAAAGGTATTGTTAAATCATCATCATTCTCTTGCATCAATTCAAATAAATTTTTATCACAATCAGCTTTTTTATTTATTAGTTCATTTGGAATTTTGGTTTTTGTCAATTTCAAGTCTTGCCGGTCTTCCACTCCCTTACTATTTTTCCAAAAAAACTGAGAATTGTTACATGGTATTTGCAATTTTTGATTTACAGGAAACGAGGTTGATTCTGAAAAAGGCAACAAGAATGTAGGTGGTAAAGAAGCTTGTCTTAATGTTGTATTTTCCTGTTTCATAACCGATTTAAAGTGCTGATCAGATTCAGAAGCATACAGCACATTACAATAGTCTCTTTTTTTAGACAAAATAAAATTTTGAGTCTTTGAACTTTGAGTATCATGAACCACTTTTTGAGTTTCTATATTAATCCTTGACTTTATTAAATTTTCATCAGATGATTTCAATATCTTGTTAGAAAAAGTAGGGTTTTTTTGATAAGAAATTGTTCTATCAGCATAATTCAGATCAGAAATTGTGTATTGACTTTCTAAATTGTCTTTTATACTGATTTGCTTTTCATATATGTTTACTGGATTTAAAATTGGAATTTTTGGTTGAAAATTATACAATCTAGAGCTTGAGGTGCTTGATGATTCATTAAAACCTTGTGATTTTCTATTTTCAATATAACTCTTGTCTATTGATTGGTTTGTAAAACAATTTTCTTCATTTTTTAAATTATCCTTTAGTTGAATTGTTTTACTAACAGTTTCCCCCGAATTTTCAGGAAACCTAGAACTGCAGGAGGTGCTTGAATATGGTGAAATTGGTCCAAGTTGGTCAAGTTCAGAAAAAAATATATCTAATTCTTCATTGGGCAATTTTTGTTTTGATAATGCCTGTTTAGATAAACTCTTGCTTTTGAGAGCACCAAAAGTTTGTTTTTTTTCTGATTTCAAGCTCATATTTTCATTAACTTTTAAATTATTGTTCTGTGAAGAAGTAAATAATGAATTGTTTTCTTTTTCTTTATTCTGAATCAGTATATAAATGCTAGAATCATTCGACTCATGATTTTTTGTTTCCATTTTCTCTTTAATCTCATTAATTTCTAAATTATTTTTAGCTGAATTGTTATGCTGGACAAAATTCTTACTTTTCAGAATCAGTTTATTTGAATTTTTATCAAATTTTTCATCCGTGGAGTTTTTTGAAGAATGAAATGAAATTTGTTTTCGACTGGAATTAATTTCTTGTTCATCTTTAGGTAACATGTTTATTAGCTTTTTAATATTGTTACTAAATAGGTTATAATTACTTGAAGTTTTAAACTGCTGAAAATCATTGACAGATAACAAATTAGCCTCAGTCTCTTTAATTGTATCTGCATTTGTCTCTATAACGTCGTTGTCATTTGGATAAACCTGAATTTTCTGGATATCACCTAATTTATACAAAATATTTTTATCAAAATCTTTAAAAACAGTCTCGGGGTTATTTACAACAAAATTGTAATTCAATTTTAAAATTACTTTTTTTAATGTTCTAAAAATGTTCAAACAATTATTGGCGGCTTCACATGAGCTTTTTAACAAATCTAAAATGAATAAACAAACCTGAGTATACTTCAAGAAAGAGTTTAAAGATTCATTTTTAAATAAATTATCTGGTTTTGCAGATATATTAAATTCTGCGGTGATTTCATCGGTTCCGGAATTTGTGTGCTTATTTTTAGCTTTTAGTTTTTTTCTGCTTTTTTCTAATCTGCTATCTAGTAGTTTTTCCAAGTCGTTTTTAAGAAACTCGATGTAGTCAACAAATTCCATTTGATTCGAAAATAAAGCCTGTTCTTTTTGATAGATATCTTTTGAGAGATCTTTATAATCATAATCACAATCATAACTATAAACTGAGTAAAGGTAACCAATTCCAGCAGAAAATAGGTTCTGGACGGCTGCCCATGTATAATTCATCATTTTCTTTAAATACAATTTGAAATAAGTGTTGATTATTTCTTTTGATGAATCGATTATCACTAGATAGTCAAGTTGAATCAAGTTTAGGTTTTTAGGAGATAAACAGAATATATTTAGCTTTGTATGATAATAATTTAGACTAAAAAATTCGCTGTTAAAATTGCAATTCATTTTCTTTATTGTTTTGGGAATGGAAGCTTTCCAACTGTTTAATTTTAAAGATAAGTATTTTTTTATACGGTAAATAGGTATTTCGGGAATGATTGTTTTTTGGTTAGGTTTATTATGAAAACGAATTGGATCAAAACATAAATCGGAATTAGAATAAGTAAAATTAAAATTGTGATTTGCACCAATATTTAAAATCTTTTTTGGATAATAATAATCTAGAATAGTGTTAATAAAAAGACCTTGATAGTAATTATCATAAGAACCAAGTTCATTATGAGAAATGTAAAGAAATTTCAAAACTTCAGATTGAATTCTTCGAATTCTAAAAAAAGCTAAAGAGATTACTTTATAGCTGGGCATTCCACTTGTAAAACTAAATAAATTTATGTTTTTAGAATAATCTCTAGTTTCTAAATCATTTTCACAAATCAAGGAATCATCTAGTTCTGATGGAAACAAAGAAGTTATGTTTTCTTCAGGAATTCCAACAGGTCGATCAAGATAAAAGCAAATCTGTCTATCCAAAGAATAGGTACACCAAAAAAGTCTTCGTCGCAAGTCTTTAGTAAATGAATCGTATTGGACTTTGCTGTTCTGACTATCAGATTGCAAAGCAAGGTCGACAGATACCCTTAAAGCATTGCCTAAGTTATACCATACACCAGGAGTAGATGGTCTCATCAATGAATATAAAGTAGATAATAAAACAGCTTGTAAAGATTGTAAATTATCAGAAGATAGATAAACTTGATCTAAAAACTTTTCAGAGGAGATCTTAAAACCTTCAGACAAGATTGTCTGTTGATCATTGTCTAGGTTAATAATTGAGGTTGCAATAGCAAATATAATGTTTAGAAAATACAAATTGATGTAGTATTTTTTTGGAATGACAATTGACAGGGATATCTTTATAGGATCAAGTTGTTTTTTTAATTTTAAAATGTGATCTTTTTTTTCATTTTCGTTTTTATAAAATTGATTCAACGATCTTTTTTCTAGGGGAATTTTCATATATTTTTGATAAATTTTGTTTTTTAAAGAATTGTAAAAAATAATATAATAAGGGATATTATCAAGTTTGGGGGTTGTATCAAGTTTGATAGATTGTGGGTCAGTTAGAAGCTGATCAAGAAAATGATAAATCTCATTTTTATCAACGGAAATTTGGTTTATGATATAATTGAAATAGTTTGATTCATTATTATTTTTGATATTAAAATCGAAATTTTCGTTATTATCAGTAAAATCGATGATATCGTGAGTGTTAGTTATTTTGGTGTAATTATTTGCTAGGGAAACAGTTGAATTAAATTTTCCATAAATGGGTTTATACATAAGATTTAAAAAGGATTCTCTATGAAGAATAGGCAATTGAGGATTTGATTGAGAAAAATATAAGGATAGAAAAAAATTTGCAATTTTTTTGCTTGGTAATAAAGATGATTGAGGAGGGTAGAGATTATTATATTTAGTATTAATTTTAGCGGTTGACAAATCATTGATTTTAACAGCTGCTTCCATTAATTTTGAAAAATAAATTTTATTAGGTTTAGTAGGAGGTGACGATGATAAAGAAGGAGAAGGAGAAGAAGAAGAAGAAGAAGAAGAAGAAGAAGATGATGATGATGATGATGATGATGAGTTCACTCTTGAGTTTTGAGAATTTTCTTCAAGTGATTTGGGTTTGGATTTGGGTTTGGGTTTGGGTTGAGATTGAGATTGAGATGTTGATTCTAAGGGAATATTGGCATGATTAATTAAATTTGAGAATAAAATTTGAGTTTCCGTATTTTGATTATTATGAATATTTATTGAAGGATTTATATTTAATAAATCATCTTGTGATTTAAAATCATTGGGATTTAAACCAAGTTTTAGTATGATAGAATTTAATAGATTAATTCTATCTTCTAAATGGGTTATATAAGATCTTGGAACCAGTCTACCGGTGGCAGGATCTAAACCAACACATTCAACTTGAGCCTTTTCACATTTTGAACAATTTGGAAATTTTTGATCGCATTTTGTTTTTTTTAACCGACATCTTTGACATGCAGCAATTGAACGTGAAATGGCTAGTATAGTTGATGAGGGTCTTGTACTGGACAATGCATTGACATTGGAACTTGACAGAGAAGGTTGAGTATTGGCATTTGGAGTTGAATCAGATGAAGAGACGCCAGTTTGAAATTTTTGATCAAGTGTCTTTTTCTTTGATAATTTTGGAGTGCTCAATTTCCGTTTTTTTGCAGACATGTTATATATGATCAGCAAAGAATATCTAGTTTTTTTAAAAAATTCCAACAATAAGAAATGAACAAAACCTAGATAAGCATTAGTCTTTAGTTAAAAAGAGTTTTTATATATGCATTGTAATTACTAGAGAATAACAATAGTGTATTCTAATTGAAGGTCAAGCCTAAGTCAATATCACCCAAATAAAATTAGAGTGAACAAAATAAAAGGTTATGCTTATGATATTTATGATAGTTATTATATTTATAATGGTGTAATGTCAAAGGGGACAAAAAATAAAACTTTTCAGGTAAGGAAATGATATCAGACCGGTGTAAGATTTATTTGGCCTTTATCACGCCGATCCGGCCTAGAGGAGCGCCGGAAGTCTGCCAGCGTCAGGCATTGCACGTGCCTCTCGAGGAAAGCAGATCAAAACAGGAGCTAGGAACACCACAATCAAGATAGTCACATGAATATTTCTAGGACCAAGACTTACACGCTGAACACTCAGTGGGCGCTGAAACTGCCAGCAAGAAAAGCCAGGTTTACGCGCGTCCCGACTGTGTACCGGTGTGCCGGCTATTTCTCGGCCCCAATCAATTCGCAACATTGTTCTGGGGCAAACGGCCATTGGCTCGCAAGAACGAGCCGGCAAAAAGAGCCATTGGCATTAACAGCGCTGCATTACGAGCGCAGGCACATGCCTAGACAGCCTGTAAGCGCGGATAGCTGCAGAGCCTGCTGCTTGTGGATATTATTTCAGTGGAGCACTCCCCTTTGGGTGGATGCGTTTCGAACAAAGTAGCTGTGTGGAATTTGTCATACTTTGGGTTAGGCATGAATGCGTATCTCTGTAGGTTTTTCGTAGGGAGAAAAGCCTGGCTCTTTGGTAATGGCTGTTGCTTATCTTTGTGGGAATGCTTTGTTCCCTCCAGATGGGGAAAAGAGATCTCCATGGACGAAGAACTGAGGATTTGGTGTTGAGATTGAAACCTACTATTTTAGCAAACCACTGCCATCGTTTATTTATAGTCTGAAGAAATAAAGGCAATACAGCTACTACAGCTGATTGTCGTCCAGACCCAAATCAGAATAGATGGTAAACCCCAACGCCAAAGCTGCAAGGGGCAGCTTCTTCCTCCAGCCCAGCTTTTTTCGGTTTTCCCATTACTGCTGCTTGTTTTCTCCCACTCTGAAAAGCCCTGAAGACCCCAAATGTTTCGGCCAGACCAATCGCGTGCCTAGAAAAAAGAAAAAAATAACACATTTTGTGAAACATTTTCCAATTCTAAGTTGGAATCGAATTTCACATTTTTTTATGGTTTTCAGCTGTATAAAATGCCTGTAACACTCTCATAGACAACTAGCATAATATATCATACCGCAATCTTGTCAAATAAATAAGTAGCCCTTTCTATTAATCTTAAGCTACCCATGATGATCATTAATTTCATTATACTTTTTTTTTGAAGAGAAGCAAAAATAGAACATTTAAAACACAAAAATTAAAAAAACTCTAGCAACTGTTCCTAACTATCAGCCGCCATGGACCAGAATACTGAAAATAGATTCAATCACAGTAATGAGCTACCAACAGGAAGCTCCTTCATGAATGTTGGTGAAATTAGAACATTTGATGATAATTTCACAAGATGGTCGCAAAATGATGTTTTTTTCAACTCCCATCTTCATACTCAATCCGATGGCAATATCTCAATAAGTACCTCCGCCACCGACGGCACTTCATCAACTGTCTACCGCCAGATTTCATACGAGCTTCATCAAATCCAGTCTCCACAACCTTTGGCTGTTACTGAAGGTCATAAACTTTACCATAGCTTGAGAGCTGTTCATATAGCTGCAATATCCCTATGTGTAATATTTGGAACTGGTTTGTTGATTGGTACATCTAGATCTTTACATACTGCAGGTCCAGCTTCATTATTAATTGCCTTTATTGTTATGGGCTTTGTAACCAACGAAGTAATGAACTCTCTATGTGAAATGGCAACCTATATTCCAATTCCTAATGCTTATTCCGGCTATGCCTCAAGGTATCTTCATCCTTCAATCGGGTTTTCTCTCGGCTATTGTTATTTAATTAGCAATTTAATTATAACTCCAAATCAATTAACTGCTGGTGCTGTAGTTATTCAAAATTGGATAGATAGAGACACCATTAACCCTGCTGTTTGGATAACAATTTTTTTTCTAATTGTTTCCTTTGTAAGTACTGTTAGAATAGGAAATTTTGCTATCTATTCAACCATTATCATCTTGTTCAAATTTCTTGTCCTCCTGGGTTTCCTCTGCTTTTTATTTGTTTTAATGCTTGGGGGTCAGCCAAATAATGATAGAATCGGTTTCAGATACTGGAAAAACCCCGGTGCTTTTGCTCCATATTCAGAATCAATAGATGGCTCTCTTGGTAACTTCACCTCCTTTTTATCAGTTCTAGTCAATGCTTGTTATTCCTATCTTG
Organism: Ascoidea rubescens DSM 1968; assembly: GCF_001661345.1. Lineage (NCBI taxonomy): Eukaryota > Fungi > Ascomycota > Saccharomycetes > Ascoideales > Ascoideaceae > Ascoidea > Ascoidea rubescens. Next base: position 252,518 of record NW_017962923.1, on the reverse strand, counting down.
GTGCTGAGACTTTTGTAGTCACAATTGGTGAAGTAGTTTATCCAAGAGTCAGCATTCCTAAAGCAAAAAAACTAATAGCTTATCCATTGTTTTTTTTCTATTTTTCTATCATCTTGTTGATTGGGTTATGTATTCCTTACAATGATCCAAAACTCGTCAATGAAAAACCCTATTCCAGCCCTATAGTGGTTGCTATAAAAAATGCCTCAATTCCTATTTTGCCTCATATATTCAACGGCTGCATACTTGTTTTTGTCATTTCTGCCGCCAATGCATCTTGCTATATGGGAGCTCGTATTCTTTATGGCCTATCTGTCTCCGGGGATACTTTTGAATTATTTTCAAAGACTAATAAACATGGTATTCCAATTTATAGTTTAATAACAATTTCTTGTTTCAATTTACTTGCTTATACCAATATTGGAAAGGAATCAACACAAATTTTTTCATATTTTGTTGATGCTTCTGCTTCTTTTGGATTAATCCTATGGGATTGTATTTTATTAACTCATATTTTTTTCATCAAAGCTTGTAAAGTACAAGCCTTTGATAGGGAATCCGAGTTTTGTTATCATGCACCAGGATCACCATATACAACTTGGGTTGCATTTATAATTTGCATCATTGTCACTTTTATAACAAAATTCACTGTTTTCATTGACACCGCTAATGGATTTGATTATACGTCGTTTATAACAGGTTATATTGGTATTCCTGTTTTTTTGTTAATATGTCTTGTCCATAAATTGAAGTTTTCAACATCATTTGTTGAACCAATAGAAGCAGATCTATATTATTATAAAGATTATGTTGATGCTGAAGAAGAGGCGTATTTAAAAGAAATGCAGAAAAAAAGAGAAATCCAAGAAAGTAAGCCATCAAGTAGATTTGAAATGTTTAAAAGAAGATTATCGAGATTATTAAATGAATAGTTTTATAAGCGATTTTATCTCAATTAAAGAAAAAGAAATGAAAAGAAATGAAAAGAAAGGTATAATATGTGTATCATAAAAAAAATAAGATCAGTTTTATCATGAATTTTCAAAAATCTCTAAAACAAAGATTGGGAAAAATAAAGTTTTAAACGAATGAAAAGAATGAAAAGAATGAAAAGAATGAAAAGAATGAAAAGAATGAAAAGAATGAAAAACAGATAATCAAACAGTATAGATAGGCTCAATTGGATGGATTGTTGCCGTGTTGCTTCACTCTATTATGTGGTTTATTGTTGAAAAAAAAACTAATTTCGATTCACAAGAAAGATATGGAATTTATACGTCGCAGATCAAAAAAAGAAAGAAAAAAAACAGTTGTTAGTAATGCAGGTATACCACTTTTTATCTTGAATATTTTGACATTTAAGATTAGGTTTGATGCCGTTTTCAGATAATGAAAGCATAAGATTGCAAAATAAGGCTATAAAATATTGGGTCTGGACAAATGTTTAAATATCGCGATTATTAATTTTAAAAATATAGTTCTGAATTTACAATTAGAAAAAGTTTGTGAGCCATAGACTCTATGAGGTTTGGCATGCTGATATATCTTTGGATTCATATATGATCTTGGAGTCGCATTACCCTTCAATAGAGAGCTGCTATTTCGTTTGGTTATTATTAAATTTTTTTGAAATCATACAATAACCACAAGAAGAGACTGATTAAAATATACAAAAATATTCAGTATATAGGTGAGGAAAAACAAGTGGATGCAGTAAATATTATAAATACAATAGATATAGTTTGAATTTTTAAAATCCTTTTTTAGAACGCCTTCGAATAATAGATCTATCTTTGGTTTTAATGATTAAATATCTTAATATACATTGCATTGACACTACATTCGTTATCCTTTGGTAGGTTTGGGCTGATTTCTTTCTATCCAAATTTCCCTTTAATAAAAGCCTTGTTTCTTTATCTAATGCACTAGAGCTCATAACGTTTGGCATAAACAAAAAGGCATGTTGATGGTTATGGGCAAGTTAAATTAAATGCTGGTGATGATTTTGCTCCTGTTGAATCATCGCAAGTCCAGGAATAGAAAAGAAATGGCAAGTTTATTAACTGCATTTTTGCTAGGCATGGTGCGGTTTTCTGGAACTCAGAAAACTCGGAAAATTGGCATTGGTGGAAAAATAACACTGCCGCCCAAAAACAAGCATACCTAGATGGCGAAAAAGCGAAAAGAAAAACACAATAATGGAAAAATCGAAATCAGGGAGAATCTAGAGTTGGTTCAAGAAGTGGCATAAAATTCTAGGAGATGATTTTAACGATGAGGCTTGAAAATGGCGAAAGCTGCAAAGTAAGGGCGTGAATAAGAAACCATCTACAGTACGCCAAAAACGCTGAAAACCACTAAAATTTCCGGCATTACAGTCACCGCCGACCAACAAATTATCCTGGAAGAACTTTCAGGAAGGAGACAGAGCAGTGACTGCTGGCACCTCAGGCAGAAGACCGAGCGACCGGGCGTCCCGCGAGAAGCACACGCAGCGGCTTCGGCTCGAGGCATCTGCGGCTCATGGCCGAGCTGGGCACGGACGAGCTGGGCCAACTCGGAAAGTTGACCCCTTCCACATGGCACCAGCTCTTCGGGTCTTGGTCTCAGCGCGTATCTGATTGCTTTTTCAACTCTCGGCTGTCGACGGAACTGTTGGCTAGCGCAGTTCCAGTGTCTGTGCTGTATGTATCATGCATTCATCATACGTTGCAGTGCGCACCGTTGGATACTTTTCTTGGCTTCAAAAGCTTTCTGTATATTCATGCGAGACTTCGAACGCTACTCTGCTAGACTGCACTGAGTCCTTCCAACTTGATATTCTTGCTGATATGGTAAGACAAAAAAACTAAAATCGTCTCACTAAATTTCTCAAATATCAAAATAATTAATCAGATCATGACTCTACTACTCTATCTGAATAATTTTGTTGTCTTTTTTTACTATCTGCTATAAAATCATGAACTTTTGAACTTCTTTATCTTCCTTTTCCTTCCATTTTTTTTCATATTTTTTTCTGTCTCATTTTTTGTTTCTAGAAACAGCTTCACCTCTTCAATATGACTTACTTATATTCAAATAGCGATAACAACTACCCTTATTCAAACAACCCGCAATTTAGCGATCTTGAGTCCTCTTCTTCTCATAATTACACAAAGAAAACAACAGACACTAATACTGATGATGAGGAGAAAGATATTGGCCTAAAAATGAAAAGAAGAAATTCTTTTGTTGGCTTCTCAAAATCAATGGACATAGAGAACTATTCAGAAAATGATTCTGTTCATACTGATTATATTCAATCCTCAAATATCGATAATGATAAACTTTCTGACATTAATCATACAAATACCAATAATATCGACAGCAATAATATCGATAATGCTTCAATGAACAGTTCAAGTACTTCCTCGACCATATATCGTCAAGTCTCTTATGAACTACATCAAGTTCAATCTCCCCAACCTCTCGCCGTTACTCCCGGTCATCGACTTATTCATTCATTGACAGCCATAGATATCTCTGCAATAACTTTAACCATAGTTTTTGGTACAGGTTTGCTAATTGGTACCGCTAAAACTCTTCACATTGCAGGCCCTATTTCTTTATTAATTGCTTATATTGTCATGGGTTTTGTCGCCTTACAACTATTAAATTCTTATTGTGAAATGATGTCCTATATTCCAATTCCAAACGCTTATTCCGGCTATACTTCAAGATATCTTGATCCCTCAATTGGTTTTGCCTTGGGATATTGTTATTTGTTTGTAAACTTAATTACTGGTCCGAACCAATTAACTGCTGGTGCTTTGGTTGTTCAATATTGGGTTGATAGAGACACTGTTAATCCTGCTGTCTGGGTCACTATTTTCTCAGTAGTTGTTATTCTTATTAATACTGTCAGAGTAGGCAAATTCGCCATTCTTTCGATTTTCTTCATTTCTTTCAAATTAATAATCATGATTGGTGTTGTGATCTTATTATTCATATTAATGTTAGGAGGTGGCCCCAATCATGATAGAATTGGTTTTAGATACTGGAAAGATCCTGGTCCTTTTGCTCCATACTCCGAATCTGTTGATGGAAACGTGGGCAAACTTGTGTCCTTTTTATCTGTTTTGGTCACTGCCTGCTATTCTTACTTAGGTGTTGAAACTTTTGTTGTCACAGCAGCTGAATCTGTTCATCCTAGAGCAACTATACCAAAAGCAAGAAAATTCATTGTTTATCCTTTACTTTTAGTGTATATTTCGTTTATTACAATGATTGGAATTTGCGTTGCCTTTGATGATCAACAACTAATAAACCAAAATCCGTTCTCCAGTCCTGTTATTGTAGCAATAAAAAATGCTTCAATTCCAATTTTATCAAGTATATTTAACGCATGCATCCTAGTATTTGCGCTTTCTGGTGCAATCAATAGTTTTTATATTGCTACTCGTGTTATCTATGGTTTGTCTGTCTCCGGTGATTGTTTCAGAATTTTATCAAAAACAAATAGATTTGGTATTCCTAGTTATTGTATTGCTGTGGTCTCGTGTTTTGAATTGCTAGCATTTATGAACTCAACCCAAGGCTCAACAACTGTTTTTAACTATTTGGTTGATTCTGCCTCTTCATTTTGTTTAATTGTCTGGGATTGCATTTTATTAACACATATTTTTTTTGTCAGAGCTTTTAAAACACAGGGAGTCAACAGAAAAGAAGAGCTACACTACTATGCTCCAGGAGCCCCTTACACCACTTCAATTGCGTTATTCATTAACATAATAGTGACAATTATTTGCAATTTTACTTCATTTATCGACGGCTTTGATTATAAACAGTTTATTAGTGGATACATTGGGATGCCTGTATTCATTATTGTATTTTTGGTTCATAAAGTTGTAAAAAAAACTAGTTTTATTAAACCTGAAGAGGCAGACCTATATTTTTATAAAGATTATGTTGATGCCGAGGAAGAAGCATACTTGAAGCATATGAATGATATTAAGAAAGAAGAGCAAGAATTACGCACGTCAAAGCTTTTTGAAATCAAAAGAAAAATAAAGGAATATTTACAGTGAATAAACCATTTCTTTGATTCAGTATGTTTTTTTATGTTTCTTTCAGTTTTGTATCACTGCTATTGTTTAGTCTTTCTTCCTCTTATTGCTTTCTGCTCCTGATATGTATATTAATGTATTTCTATGTCTTATTGCATGTACTCCGCATACGTCTTTGCGGTCAGCTGACCCTCAAATCGAGTTATTTGTCCACTACATTTAAGAGCTACAAATTCACCTCTTTCATCACTACAACAGAACAACTGGTATCTAAAATGGACCTGAGAAACAAAGTGAAAATTGCATTAATTCATCCTGATCTAGGCATTGGTGGTGCTGAGAGATTAATGGTTGACATTGCCATTGGGTTGCAAAATTTGGGCCACACTATAACTATCCATACAAACTTTTTTGATCCAAACCATTGTTTTAAAGAAGACTGTTCGCAGCTAAAAATCGAAACCTATGCTCAAGGTATTCCAAATACTTTCTTTAATAAATTCTACATTTTAATAAATAATTTGAAGCAAATTTATTTAATTCTATATGTTCTTTTCTTTTACAATGAAACTTATGATTTTTTTATAATAGACCAAAATCCAATTTCAATTTTGTTTATTTTCCTTTATAGATTCTGGCTTAAATTATTCATCAATATATTAATATTGGACGAAAAGCGTTACAAAATACCCAGGTGTTTGTTTTATTGTCATTTTCCCGATCAGAATTTAGCTAAAAGAGACTCAAATTTGAAAAAAATTTATAGGATCCCATTTGATTTTATTGAAGAATTTTCATTATATTTTTCTGATAAAATATTTGTCAATTCAAATTTCACAAAAAAAGTATTCAATGAAACCTTCACTTGGTTATCAAAAAAGTCAAATAATAAACCTTTGGTTATTTATCCTTGTGTTGATTTATCTAAAATACCTCAAAATAATGACTTTTTTAATGAATTTGGGAATTTTTTACAAAATAAACCAAATTTTAAATATTTTTTAAGTATCAATCGTTTTGAAAGAAAAAAAAACATTGAATTAGCAATAAAATCGTTTTCTAAAATTCCTCTGTTAAATGATGAAAGCAAAAACATTAAATTATTGGTTTCAGGCGGTTATGATTCAAAAGTAATAGAAAATGTTGAGTATTTAAAGGAATTGGAAAATTTAACAAAAGAATTACAATTGAGTTCAACAATAATCAATACATCGACTCAAAAATTTTCTTATGATTTGATTTCCAATTATCAGGTTATATTTTTGCCTTCAATTTCTTCAAATTTGAAAGATCTATTTATTTTGAACGCTGAATGTTTGCTTTATACTCCATCATATGAACATTTTGGCATTGTTCCTTTAGAGGCAATGAAATTCAATACCTTGGTTTTAGCTGATGTCACTGGAGGTCCAACTGAGACCATTTTGCCAATTGATAAATTTGGTACAGATGGAACTGGCTGGTTAAAAGAAACTGATCCAAATATTTGGTTTAAAATCTTGGTTAAAATTTTGGAATGGGATGACAATGAAAAATCTCTTTATAAAAAAAATGGGTACAACCATATTGAGAAGAATTTTACAAGAGAGGTTATGTGTAGTAAGATTGATGAAGTTATTCAAAAAAATCTGTAAAAATTCTCTAAAAATACAGTTTTATTTTAATTAAAAAAAAGAGAGAGGGAGGGAGAAAGATAATGTTTGTTAATCACATGCGACAATCGCTTTTAATTTATAAATCTTTGAAATTATATACATCTAATTTTAAAAAATTATGAAGATTTAGCTTTATTTCTTTTTTCTAAAGCATAACTAATACTTTTAGATAAACCTGCAGTTAAGATGCCCTTTGAAGATTGTGTTATACTTGGGTAAAAAATAGTGTTTGTTAGTGCATTCATTAGATGTTGGTGTAAGGTGGGATCTTTTGCAATAGCGAAAGAAAATTCGCCTGGCTTATATTCATTGGAAAATTCATAATCTTGATCGCTTGTATAGGTAATATTATTTGAAACGTTTTGGGGATTATTGAAATCAAGAATTTTAAATTTGGAATTTCCATTGAAAACATCCAATGCCTTTTTATCAATTGATAACTTTGAAGGAAAAAATTTGAGATAGCTTTTATATAGTCTGAGCTTGAAGTTATGAGGTAAGTTTTCAATCAAATATGATTTATACATGGGATTATTATTAAATTGATAAGTTTCATTGGATTTATTCAAAGGCAAAATAAATTGTTCATCTTTGGAAATTTCAATAAAGGGTTTATAAAGGTTAGTGAAATGGTGAAATTGAGCAGATACAATATTTGAAACTTTATGAGGGTTTTCACCGCCAATTTTCATTCTAATATCGCCTGAATAACTTAAACTAGCTATTTTATTAAATAATTCCCAAGTTGAAAATTGGTTAGAATTATTGTTATTTTGGGAATTTAGTAACAATAAAGACAAATTTAGAGCATTATATAAATTTAATTGATTTGCAAATCTCAATCTTGGATCCTCAATTAAAGTTTTGACTGGTTTCTGTAGTCTTCCTGCCATGTAAAAGTTTTCCCAGTTTACTAAGTCATCAATTAAATTTTCGATTGAAATAATTCCATATTTTATTTGATGATTATCAATTAAAACATAAGGATTGAAATACACATGAGCTCCAATTTTCTGAAAAAACAGTAAAAAATCCGCACCAAAATATTTCAAAAAAGAATAATGATTATAGTTTTCTTTTAGATTGGAGGAATGAAAGGTTTTAGGGTAATTAGTTGCAAATATCAAGTCGATTTGAGGTTTTTTCTTGAATTTATCATAGTTTGATTGTTTGATTACACCCGAGCCATACGCAAAAGAATAGTCAATCGGGGAGCTAAAACTAAACAAAATCTTTTTTAAAATATGATCAATAGAGTTATCTGGATTGGCCAGCGACAACTTATTGGCTGAATTCGATAATTTCAAGAATTGATTCATTCCAAAATTAATAGGAAGAGAGTCAAAATTTTTGAAATTCGGAAAACTTCCTGACTTTTTTGTTTTTTGCAAGTAAAAAGACAACTTCTGAGGAGTGTCAAGCTCAGGTATATCTGATGCCAGATAAGACGAAGCTACTAAATCGTATTTAGTGGTGTTATCATTTTCCCTTTCCAGATTTGCCTTATCGTTTAATGTTCTGAGTGAAGAGCTGAGGCACTTAGGAGCCGCAATTGCTATTGACCTTGCAAAGCAGCAGACAGACAAAGAACATACAACAGTCGACCTCAACATGGCAGTTGTGCACGAACAGTTGTAGCACCAGAATCTTGATGTTTTTCCTAAGAGCTGTTTATTGAAGTTTATTGGGCAATGCTTACATAAAAAACTTGTTGAATAACTGTTGCGATTTTGGGAAATCCGTGCCAGTAAGTCGGATAGGATCCATATCATCCTTTCAAATCCGTTTGCGACAATAGTGGATATTCTGAGACTCACCTTTTCTAGATTTGGGGAGTTATCAGAGGATATTGATGGTACATCTTTATTTGGAATTGATTTTTCTTCCATTTTAGGAATAGAAGAATAGAGATTACTTCTAGTGTTACTCATGATTTAGAGGTTATTTTTATCATTTCTATTTCTTGATTATTTTCTTTATATCTTTCTATATTTTTATTTACTTATATATAAATTCTTCTTATTAATTGTTGTAGAGGTATTTTCAGCTTTCTTTCTGTAGCCATACTTCATGTATAAAACTTGTTTTATTCCTCTTGTTTTCTAACTTCTTTGAAACTTCAATTGTGTTTGATCTGTTAAAATTTCACGAAGCCGGAGTTGGGATCCACAATCCGTGGTGATAAAACACATCAAAACTGGCCTCAAAAGAGAAAATCACTAAATATAGCTACAGTTTTGACTGCAGGGCTATTCACAGAAAAGTCTGCTCCAAAACTGTGCAAAATGGACTATACTTAACCATTCCTAAAATCCTGACTGGATGCAGTGAAGCCTTTCTCTGTGAGCTCTTTGTGTTGATTCGAAAAGTAGCGCTCATGTGACCGGTGAACAAAAACACTGAAAACGGTAGGAATGCTTGAGAATGGAAACTTGGATAACAGAACTATGCAAAGCGAATAATAATGAATAGGCTATTTAAAAAAATAAATGTTTAGTGCTCTTAGAGACCGGAAGCAACCTCTCCGAACATAATCTATAGTACAAACGTTTAAATTCTGGTTGAGATGATGGTCTTTATAAACTGACATCTTTTTACTGATCAGTTTTAAATTTCAAGCACTATTCCCTTGATTAAAAAAACTTGTATTTGTTTGCTTTATCGAGTCTTTGTTATTTTGCTGATTATATTCAGTCTCTGCTTGTTCGTGCGCTTCGTCTGTATCCATATCTGGTTTGGAAAATTTTATGGTTTTGCCAGCAGTCTCAGCTGCTATATTATCTTTATCTATACTACTACTGGTGTTGTGTTGATTCAGCTCATTATCCGAAGTGTAGATTGGAGGCAACTCATTTTGACTGATGGTATTCAACGTAATGTTGTCAAGAATGGTCGATGAACTTGCCCAAAAGGGAGGAGGAAAGTTGGGTATTTCAATGATATTTTCATTTAAAGTTTTTTGAATTTTGTTTGAGTCATTGCCATTTTTTGAACCATTAGTTGAATTGTTGAAAATATTTGTAATATTTGACGATATTCTAGATAGACTATTGAGGGATGAGTTATTTGATGAATTGTTGTAATTGTTAAATGAATTATTATTCAGATCGTCATTTGAAATTTCAATCAAATTTTCATTTGAGGTATCATTCAAAGACGAAAAAGAAGAATTTCTTGAAATTATGTTAATGCTGTTAGAAAAATTGCTTGACTGTAATAATAAATCGTTTGAAGAAGTTGAATAAAGAGGAGGTGGAGGTTGATTGCCATAGATATCCTTTGTAAACCCCCATTTTTTCACATTAGCTTCAATATAAACAAAACCACATTGACCAAAATTTAAATGAATTGAACAATTGATAGACGAACCAATTATTGGATATAATAAGAATTTTTTAATGTTTTTTACATGGCCACCGATTTTTGATTCACTTAATTTCTTGCCATTTCTTGTAAAGAAAATAGCACCCGATTTAGTTTTATAACCTATTCCAATAACATCACCTTTTAGAATTTTCGGAAAAATATTTGATTCATTAACTTTTTTTGAGGAATGTTTAGGTTTCGATGAAGATGTAGAGGAAGATGGTGGAAAAGTGCGATTAGAAGAGAAGGGAAAATAAAGAGGAGCCAGAGCAGAAACAGGGGTAGGAAGAGGGGGAGGAGGAGGAGGAGGCAAATAAGAGGAGGAGGAAGAAGAAGAAACCGATTGTGGTGGTGGAATCGGAAAAGAGTTATTAAATCTTCTCGACCCATTAGAATCATAGGCAATAGACCAGGGATGTCTTCCAGGTAATCTGAAAAATGGATAAGGCATAGTCGATAAACCAATGGAAAAGAAGGGGCTTTGCGATTGATTTTCCAGTTGGTTTTGAGAGATTGAATCGTAGTCTACATCAAAGATTTTTGATTCAAAATAATAAACATCATTTGAAGTTGGGATTGGTAAGTTTGTTGATATTGATATTGGCCCATAATTTGCATTCAAGAATTTATTAATGGAGTTGTTTTTAAAATTAATTTCAAATTTCTCATTTATATTAACAATATTTTTAGGTAAATTTGAATTTGGTAAAAAATCATAAGCCATTATACCCTTTTCTTGAATTAATATGCATTGAGATAAAGATAAAGAATTGTTAGGCTTAAAATTTGGAGGATTTAATTTGAAAAATAATTTAGCTTGTTTAAATAAAATTTGGTCATTTGGAGATAAATCATTAAAATGTTCAATTTCGTATTGCTCATCATCAAACGACCCAGGACTGACATTAGTTAATTTGATTGAAGAGAAATTTTTGTTTAAAAAAAAATATTTGATTAAAGATAGAACCAAAATGATTAAAACAAAAAAAAGTAAAGAGGCAAAAAAAGATATTAATAGGATTATGTTGGGAGTCAATAATGGAGCCGAAGAAGATGGTTGCATTTTGGTGGAATAAAGTGAATGAAACTGTGATAAAGATAAAGGTGAAGACAAAGGCGAGGACAAATGTGGGGGTGATAGAATTGTGGTTGGATATTTATTGGATTCCGCTGGTTTGGCTCTTTTAGCAGGTTCAGCAGATTCAACTGGTTCAGACGATTCAGAGGAGTGTTTGGAAATCAAATTGTTTTTATTGTCATCAGAAAGTAATTTCTTGTATTGGTATTTATCAGCAGTTGTGTCAGTAGGGCGGTTGATAACCTGCACATAGTCGGAAATATCAAGATTATGAAGATCATTAAGACTATAAGCATTATGATCGTGGAGATTAGCAGACAAACTGGGACTGTTTGATCTATCGTTATCATGGTTTGGCAACTTTGAAAAGTGAAGATAAACAGGCTGAGGAATACACCATGATAGAGTAACTAAAGAGGATAGGAAAAGAAGGAAAACAGCACAGTAAGACTTAATCATCAAAGGCGACGACTTGACGTGGTTCTTGGGAATAAAAAAATTATAATTTGCAATTCCTGAGGAACATAAAATAGAGAAATATACAACAAAGAAGAAGAAAAAGTATAATATAACTATAAATCTAAGAATATTGAAGATAGTGGGAAGAAAGAAAAAAGATAGTGGCCTAGCAGCAATTGTGATAGAGTCTCTGGGTGTCTATCGCGCACGCACTTTGTGAAGCACACGCACTTTGAAACGCCATTAGCAGGTGATATAATAAGCATGTCACGCGATACATTACGTGCTAACACTGCAAATGCTAGGGAATTAGTATGACACACTAGACCCCTATTTCAGGCCCCAGCGACATCCAGCATCTGCTTCTACTTCTCGCAAACCACGGAGAGCAAGCACGCGTAAACCACGTGAGTTGGCTATGGCTTAGATGTCTTGGACATTTTCGTTGGATATCAGCAAAGCCACTACTACGCTACGTGACCAGAGCGTGGTGTGTGCATACTGTGCTGGATCACAGTGCTGTTCAGTGGGTGCGATGCGTAGCAGAAGAACAGAAAAAAAATCAACAATGTAAAGGGTGTAAGAGACTGCTGCTGGAGTCAATTCACCACAGCTGTATCTGATAGACAGAGCTTGTCAACATTCGCAACTGCTGTTTTTTCAGTATAAATACTCTGCTTCTTTCCATCTTCACCCATAAATGTTCTTTTCTCTCTTTTTCTCTTATTGTCAATTCTTAGATAATTGATTTGCTTTTCAAAATTCATTTTTTCCACTTCAGAGAATTTATCAGTAATTACGGTTACAGTTATAAACATAATTGTAATTATAATTCAATCCATAACCTTAACCATAACTCTCTTGGACACAACACCAAGAAAAATAACTTTAGCTACTTTCAGCAGAAAAACCCTTATATCCTTTTTGTTCATTTTCTTTTACTTTTAATTTTATCATCTCTCATAATGTTTTCGTATTTGAAGCACCATTTCAAAGATTACTCAATTGAAACCCCCTCACAAGCTCCAATTGCTCCTGGTCAGCCCCCAAATCAAAGGAATATTTATCAACTACGTAAAAATTTTGGTGTTAATTTAGGCTCCATCTTTATTTTGGAATCCTTTATGTATGGCGATTTTTTCATTAATAATACAAAAGCAGAGCTAGATTGCATAACTGAACATGTATCCCAAAATGGGTTGGATGCTACAAGACAATTGCTAGAGAATCATTGGAAGAGTTTTATGACCGATGAAGACTGGCAATATTTGAAACAAATTGGTGTAACTAGTGTTAGAATTCCAATTGGTTACTGGGAAATTAATTCTGGCTTTATTAATGAGGACACCCCCTTTGAAGATATATCTGCCGTGTATCAAAATGCTTGGGACATCTACAAGAAATTTTATATTGAGAAAGCTTCTACTTATAATATATCCGTTTTAGTTGATTTGCATGCTTTGCCTGGTGGTGCAAACACTGGTGATCACAGTGGTCAAATTTTATCTGAGCCTGAATTTTGGAGCTCTACTAGCTATAGAATTAAAGCTTTAAAATGTCTTAAGTTTATAGCTAGCGATATTTTGCGTTATGATAATATAGCTGGTTTACAAATTGTTAATGAAAGTGTATTTAGTAGTGATGGAGAAAGTCAAGATAAATATTATAGACAAGCAATCCATGATATTAGAAAGAAAAATCCAGATGTTCCAATAATTATTAGCGATGGCTGGTCTCCAAATCAATGGGTTAAATGGGTCAATAACTTGGAGCTGGAAGTTGGTGGCTATTTGGGTTTGGTTATTGATTCCCACGTTTATAGATGCTTTTCCGAAGATGATAAAAGCAAAAACCCTGACCAAATTATTAGTGAATTGGATGAAACTGTTTTTAATCCTAAAACCTTGGAAGGTCAAGCGGATATCTTAGTTGGAGAGTATTCTTGTGTGTTGGACTCTTCATCCTGGGAAAAATTTAATGGAAATAGAGATGAAAAAGTCAAAGAGTATGGTCAAGCGTTATCATTTTTATTTAATCAAAGGACATCTGGCTTTTATTTTTGGACTTATAAGTTTCAATACGGAGATGGTGGGGAATGGGGATTTCCCAAGATGGTCAAAGATGGAGCAATCCCACAAAGACAATCCTACACTCAAAGAATTCCTGATGAAAATGAATTTAATACTATTCTAAACAGTAGTTTTAATGATCATTCGAATTATTGGAATAGTCAAAATCCAAATGAGGCATGGGAACATGACAGATACAAAGAAGGATTCATAACAGGTTGGAACGATTCCGTTGAGTTTAGCAAGTTTGATGGGTCCAAAATTGGTCGAATCAATGCTATTAAAACAGCCAGAAAAAATGAGCATATTTACGCTAGAGGCTCAAGCGATAAAATTTGGGAGTGGGATTCTGGATACACTGCAGGAATTGAAGAATTTCAAAAGGCTGCATTTTAGAAATATATAGAAACATTATATTGTCAGCATAGTTTATATTTAAATTTTCAATTGTCCTAGTCAGTTCAATCTGTAAGATCAACAAAATCAGCAAAATCAACGCACACATCTGTAGTGCATGTTTAGATCCGGTGCTGAGCGGCGCAGAAGAAGGGTACCGGCTGGATTCTAAGCGGATTCTAGGCGGATTCTAAGCGGATTCTAGGCAGATGTATTTGTTTGATTCATGGCTTCAGCTGTTTTCCATCTGTTTTTGTTGGAGAAACAAAAACCTGGGGTAAAGATTGATGAGACTTGGATACAAATAGCGAGCTGCAAAAATAGAAGAGAGAGGATTTGCTTGAGTTTGTTTTGCTTGGTATTTCATGGTTATTATTCAACTTCCAGTCTGAAAGCTGTTTTTAATCTCTATTTACTCCATACAATTTAGAACTGCTACTTTTTAAAATGACTGGATTGAACAATAAGGAGAATGAAAATGAAAATGAGAACAATGCTTATAAGGATGATAAAAATACTTTGTCTTTAACTAGTGTAACTAGTGAAAGACTACAAAAACCTGGTAACTCTGTATTTATAAGTTCATTTGAAAACTCACAAAACCAATCAAAATATACAACTAATCCTCAACAAGAAAACTCATCTAAAAGATTACTAATTAATTCTAGTGATAATTCGCCTGTTTCCAATTCAGAAAATAAATCGAGTGATGTATTTTCAAGGATGGAAAATGTTAATTTTAATAACAACAATAACAATAATAACAATAACAATAACAATAACAATAATAATAATAATAATAATAATAATAATAGATTCATTCAAAAAAAGAAAAAGAAAAAGAGAAAAGTTCAAATAGCTTGCGTTTATTGTAGAAGATCTCATATGATATGTGATGAAAATAGACCATGTGCTAGATGTATTAAAAGAAACATTGGGCATTTATGTCATGACGAACCAATAAATTCCAGGCAAAGAAAATTTATTAATCAACAACAACAACAACAACAACAACAACAACAACAGCAGCAGCAGCAGCAGCAGCAGCAGCAGCAGCAGCCAAACCAACGAATGGAGGTTTTGAATTCAATACCAATGAATTTAAATTCTCAGTCACAGTCTGTTTCGATCGGATCTATTTTTAACCAAGATAGTGATATATCGAGTATTCAAATGCATTATTCAAGCTCAGCTCCCAACTCTTTTAAATTATGTTCAATAATACCAAATGAAAATGATAATGGTGGTGACGATAATGGCGGGAATTACAATGATGGCTATAATAAAAACGAGGATATTACTGCTAATAACAACAATAGCAATGGTGATAATGACAATGACAAAGATGGTGGTAATAATGACAAAAATAATAACAATAACAGTGATAATAATAATAATAATAATAATAATAATAATAATAATAATGGTAATGACAATGGTAATAAACAAAATTCTGTTATTCCAGTTTTAGTTCAAATAGCAAATTCCACAGCGACAATTAGTGCACCACCTTCTATTGAGTTAAGTAGTGAACAAATTTCACCTGGGAAAGAAAGAATGAATTTTATCATGAATAATGGGAATTTAAATTTGAATAATGGATTATCAAGATTACAACAAAGTACATCAATTTCTTTGTCACAAAATAATAATCATAATCATAATCATAATCATAATCATAATCATAATCATAATCATAATCACAATCATAATAACAATTATAATAGTAATAATAGTGGTGGTGATGACGACAGTGGTAGTGGTGGTGGTGATGATGATGGTGATGATGATGATGATGATGATGGATCTCTTTCTCGTCGATCAGAATCATCAAATTTTGTGTTTAAGAATCCCAATTCAAATTCGAATGGGAAAGATAATGAAAAAATTGATGTTAGTGAGAATGGGATAATAAATCGCAATCAGAATTTAATTTTATCAGTGAATTCAAATGCCAATCGATATAATCAAGGTGATGTGAAAGGTATTGAATTTAGTGGCATGAATATGAACATGAGTCTAAAGAATATTAACTCTAATTCGAATAATAATAATAATAATAATAATAATAATAATAATAATAATAATAGAGCAATTTCAAGATCTCAGAAAAGCTTATTGGATTTAAATGAACCCTTTTTTTATTCAGAACACGCTAATTCCGAGTTTTCATCTATTAATGAGTTTTTTAAAATGATTGATGATCCTGAAATCGTTAATGACGTTAATGAAAATTTAAATAATAACCATCCAATTGGTGGGTATAGTGATTTGGTTGGAGAACAAAATGGTGGAGCTATGGGAACTTTGGTAAATGAAAACCGGTTATATGAACCAAATAATTTTGGATTTTTGGGCCAAAGAAATGACAATAACAATAACAACCGCAATAATAACAGTAAAAACAATTTGCAGCTTGCACCATTTGATAATCAAGGATATAACGAGAGTAATGAAAAGGATGATACATTTGCTCAGCCATTAAAGAGCTATATTAAGATGGATAGGAAGAACGAAGACAACACAGAGGGAAGTAGTAATAAATTATCGCCGGTTCAAATCTCAGAGTCTGCCAAAGCCAAATTTTTCCTAACAGCAGCGGACCCATCTATCGAAGTATCACCAGAAGAACGATTAAAACAGGTGATAAATGCCAAACTAGAAGCCGGATTGCTCCAGCCCTACAACTACGCGAGAGGCTACTCCAGATTACAGGGGTATATGGACAACTACATGAACCAGTCCTCCAGGCAGCGGATCTTGAAGCCGTTGTCGATTTTTCGACCGGCGTTTCGGGCGATTGCAAGGACGCTCAAGGACGTTGATTTGGTTTTGGTGGAGGAGGCGTTTGAGAGAATGTTGCTAGATTACGACCGGGTGTTCACGTCGATGGCCATTCCAGCGTGTCTTTGGAGAAGAACCGGGGAAATTTACAGGGGAAACAAGGAGTTTGCGAGCTTGGTGGAGGTGAGCAGCGAGGACTTGAAGAACGGCAAGCTCGCCATCTACGAGTTGATGAGCGAGGAAAGCGCCGTCAACTTCTGGGAGAAGTACGGCGCCATTGCGTTCGACAAGGGCCAGAAGGCCGTATTGACCAGCTGCAACCTCCGCACAAAAGACGGCCGCAGACGGAAGCCGTGCTGCTTCAGCTTCACCATCAGGAGAGACCGCTACAACATCCCCAGCTGCATCGTCGGCAACTTCATTCCCATCGCGCACTAAACCCAGTTGAGCAGCGCGGTCATCTGCCTTTTGCAGCGCTGCTTCTGCGCGTACCCACACGCGCCCAGACAGCTGCTGTGGATATGTCTCATATTGTGCATCGAACAAGGTTGAGGCCGCGCTGGTGGTGTTTTCGCGCAAGAGCATCGGACGATGAGCGTCGCTCCTGCTTTCGGCTCGCGGGGTGTGCGCTTCGCCGCTCCCTCGCGAACCACCTCTGCTGTGCACCTCTTCCCTCTTGTTGGCCACACCTGAACCGATGCTGTTTCCCCTGCTGAAATCTAAGATTATCGCAGACAATCTGATAATTTGCTGTTCCCTACCAGCTCTCCCCTGTAGTTTTGTTGACTGCTCCTCTGTCCTCCTTTTTCTTTATTTAAACCTCCGCTCGTCACAAAACCACTTTGCAAGTTTTTTTCTTTTTTTTCATTTCTCTTATCTTTTACGAATTGCACAAAATAATCACACTGCCCATATAGTATATTCTAATATATATTCCAATATATATCCTGTAATATATTCTATAATATATCTCAGTGCATCTTTTTACTTTCTTTCTTTCTTTCTTTCTTTTTTATATTATTTCATTTTATTTTATTTATTTTATTTTATTTCGTGTATTTCATGTATCTCATGTATCTCATGTCAAGTACTTATTTTAATCTTTAAAATCAGCATAATCTTTTATTCATGTCTCAAAATCCTTATACTTCTGTCAACCACACCCTAAACACTCCCCCACCTATTCAAGTTTACTCTCATCCTCAAATACAACCCCAAACAGAACCTCAAATATATGCTCAACAACAAGTGCCCCAGCCTGTAAATCACCAAGAACAGCTTGCTCATTTTCAGAATTCCCAAAATCCCAAAAATCCCAAAAATACATCTTCATCTAATCAGCCTCTCCAAATAAACCCTCTTTCTCAATATTCACCAACTCCACAACCACCAAATGATCAATCATACCCTCACTCTTACAAAAATCAACATTTATCCTCTTTTAAAAGAACAAGAGTATCCGGTGACAAACTTAAACGCTTACTAGAAGAATTTAAAAAAAATCCAACCCCAAATGCTTTTAGAAGAAAACATCTATCCCAAACCTTGAATATGCCTGAACAAACCGTTAGGATTTGGTTCCAAAATAGAAGAGCAAAACAAAGAAAACAAGAAAGACTCGATCAATCTTCTACTCCAATGTCTGATGATGCGATGCGTTGTTTAATGATATCCTTTGAAAACTTGCCCTTAAAATTTTCAAACAATTATCTACTAATCGACTGTGCTTCCTTAACCGTTGGCTCTTGGGAAAGAATTAAACAAGGAAAAATAAATGGCACCTCAAATTTACGCTTGGTTTATCACAAACCTGATTTCACTTTAGCTCCAAAATCTTTATTCAATTTAATGCAAGATTCAGTGGATTTTTTGGTTTTTTATTCTTCAATAACAAATGAATTAAATTACTTTTTTGCCTCAAACATAGATTCTAAAAGAGTCATCTTTAGAATTTTTTTCTCTCTAGATATCGTCATTTCAACCAACTTTCAACCTCATCTTTTTCCACCAGGCCAAATCATTCCAAACTCTCTAAGCATCCTAAAACTATTCTTATCTGCTCCTCCAAATTTCGCAGTTTTCTTCCCTAATGATAAAAAGGGCTGTCTGTCAAATATTTGGTCAATTTGTGATGATTTTTCCGATTCGAAGCAAGTTGCTTCAGCTTATTTAAACAAAAATCTTCAAAATTCTCAAAATTCTCAAAACCCAAAAAGTACCCCTCATGTCCTAAAAGGTGCAACCGATTCTTTACAATTTTTGCAAAATATTATTCATTACCATTTATTAAATACTCCAGATTTAAATCCTTCTTCTCCTAATACAAACATCAACAACTCATCAAATTCTCCTTCTTCATCTTCTTCATCTTTTTCCTCTTCTTCTTCTTCTTCACTTCCTTCATTTCATTCCACTCAAAATTTTAAAATCCAACCTTCTTTCCAAAAACCTTTTGCTCCAATTCAAAATCCAAATTTAACATCACTACCACTACCACTACCACCACCATCATCAACTTTTCAATCACACACACTTCCCATCTTGAAGCCACAACCACAACCACACCAAAATCAATATCAAAACCATAACTCTCACAAACAAAATCCGCTATATTCAACAACTCAAAATCCCTCCTCAATTCCAACATCCTTTGGTTGCATAAATACTTCACAATCACTGTTAAATACTCAAAATTTAAACACCCAAAATACTTCCGTTTTAATAAACTCGTCTCCCAATCTTTTAAATCGCCAGACTAACCCAAATTCATTTTTGAATTCTTCTGCAATTAACACTATCACCAATAATAATAATAATAATAATAATAATAATAATAATAATAATAATAATAATAATAATAATAATCTCAATAACAGCCAAATTAATTTCACCCCAAATCTTTCTTTAAATGATTCTCTGGTCAAATTGCCTCATTTATCTGATATCTCCCAATATTTGCTAATTTCAAATCCGTCAAACACATCAAATTTTGGTTTGACAACTCACTCAACTGCTCCAACAAGTACATCTTCGAATTTAAACACTACAAATTTAAATAATATTAATATTGATGCTAATAACATTATTCCTAATATTCATGGCAATTTCTTAAATCAAAAACATTCAATCCCTAGCCCAATTCCTTTTTCTCAAAATAATTCTCAACTTTTAACAATACAGTCATATAATAGCAATAATAATAATTTCATAAGCCCTTTAGGTTCCTTTAATCCAAATAATTATCAATTTAAGAAAACTGCCAATCCGAATTATACCCAACTTAATCATCAAGTAAACACACATTATATGAATATCTACAACAACATTGATCTTAGTAAAGATAAATTTCAAGAAAATCCAGGTTATTCGAATCCTACAACTAACAGCAGCAGTATATCTTTTTTCTCACTGAATCAGCCTTTAACCTCAGCTACTTCAAATGTCTCAACTACCTCAACTGCTCCACTCTCCTTTGATAGTCAGATTGATTATATTCTGCCTAGCTATCAATCGACATCAACAAATTTATCCTTCGCTGAACCAAATACAAATGAAAACATGAGAAAATTGAGTTCTTCCACCAACTGGAATTCCAAGTCGCCTTCTATCAGTTCAGATTTTATTGCTAAAAATCGTTATTTTCAATCACATTTAAACCCACAATATGCTCCAATCTCATCCAATATTCGAAATAGCGTTGAGCCTAGAGGGAATTTAGAAAACACGAATAAATTTTCAATCAGCAGCAATTTAAATCGCATTGGACCTGTTAATGGCAACCCTTTTATCAATAACATTAATGCTAATACCACAGTTAATAATAACGAATGCACAAGTATTAGTATTAATAATATCAAAGATGATAACAATGCTACTAATAATCATAATATTATTACCAATAGCAATAGTAACAACCCAACAAATAGTAACAATCCAACAAATAGTAATAATGACAAAAATTCAGGAACTGGTCAATTAGCTGCACAATCAACAGTATGATAATAATTTGAAATTCAACAAATTATTTTTGTCAATATTCATTTTTATAAATAATATTCCAAATTTTAATTCATGATGGTACCTTTAGGTTTTGTTTTTTTTAAGGGGAGGGAAATATTTCCAATTACCCATTTATTTTATGTTTAATCACTGATAATTGATCAGAAAATTATTATTATTATTATTATTATTATTATTATTATTATTATTATTATTATTATTATTATTATTATTATTATTATTATTATTATTATTAAATTAAAATTAAATTCAAAACAAAAAAGAAAAACCTTGTGATTACTTTAAAAATAACCCCTTTGTACACATTTGATATTTGTTTGTTAGTGCTTTATAGTTTATCACTAATTTATTATCAAAGTGAGCATTAATTATTTTTAATTGCTAAATATATCAATTACATAAAGAATAATAGAATAATTAATTATTATTATAAATAGGCACGGTTGAAAATTATGCTCGCACTTCATTTTATAATTTCTGTTCCATTTAAATTATATCAAAATAAAATTTTCCTTCTGGGTTTTAGCTCGTATTAAATTTCCATAAAATATAAGTTCCATAAAATATAAATTTCATAAAATAAAATTGCTTAAGCTATAAATGTTTTGTACCAAATTTTATGCAATTTTAGTTCTGTTTTTGTTTCGAGACTGGTTGAATCCGACTGTGAGAGGTTTTTGGAATACCCATAGTTTTGGAAGCTACTACAAGATGACGGAAGTTTGCGTCAGAGCACATGCGCAATGCGCGTGCATGATGATCGACTGTAAGCACTAAACGAACACGTGTTCGTAAAGAGCCCTAAAATCGTGAAACCATTTAAATGTTTTTCCTTATCCTTTCTGAACAGCACCATCCTCCGTCATTTTTGCTTTGTACTGCCAACCTGCTCTTTGAGTCTTTCCTGTTGATCTAAGATAATGTTGTTGCTGATTTTGTTCACTCTGTTCTCAATCACTTTCAACAAATTGAAAATTCCCACAAGCTTTTCCTTAAGCATTTTAATTTTGAAATTGATCTCGTTGTCCAAATTGTTCAACTGATTTAAGTCTATTAGATCAAGGTCTTTGTCAATATTTGCAATTCTAATTTGTAACAATTTTATTCTTGACGTTAACACCATTTGTGACTCTTGTAAATTGTTCAATTTTTTTGAATAAGATTCTATTGAAGGTCCTATAATTGACTGAACAATTAGTTCTAACGGATGGATATTTGAAGATGCAGAGTTGCTTGTCGAAGTTGTAACATTAGATACCACTGATGAAGACTCATGATCATAATCCAAACTGTTAGGTCTGTTGAATCTGAATTTATTATTAAATGACATTTCTATTTTTTTGATTTCAACTGCAGAAATTCTTACTCAAACACTCAACTGTGTGGTGCAATTGTTTCCTATTCATTTCCTGTATTTCTTATTGATAGGGTAATCTTGGACCGGCTTTCAACGGCTTTTTTCAACTGCAACCTCGCCATTTTGAGTTATATCGAAGATAAGCAACATATTAATTTGCAAATTGCGTTTTAATTTTTTCTTCAATCAAGATGGCTTTTGAAGATAAAATTAACTATTTAGGCAAAAAAAATAATAGTGCTGATAGTGATAACGATAGTGATAACGATAGTGATAATGATGATAAAGATAGTAAAGGCTATGGAAATGACAACGGCAATAACAATCATGACAGTATTGATAATGCTCCTTCTGATTTCAATAACAACAATAGTTGGAACATAAATTTAAATACTGTGTATCTTAGGAAAATGTCTGAGGCTATTGATCCTATTAGAATTTCTGAGCTAAGAAAACAATATAACAGTAAAAGTACAAACCAAAATACACGAAAAAAGATCATAGATAATAGCAAAATTGCTGTTGTTCAGAATGAAAATAAAATTGAGGTTCCAAGAAATGTTGAATTGAATCAAAAGAATAATAATAATAAAAAAAAAAATAACAATCACGATAACCACTTTGATAATAATGGTGATATCAATGGCTATAACGATAATAATAATGACCATCATCATTATAACGATAATGATTCTGATAGTGGCAATGAAAATGAAAGCTACCCCAACTTTAATGAGTATGAATTCAAAAATAAAATGATGAGTAAAAAATCAAATATTCTTAATAATCGAATTAATCCTACTAGTGATTCCCTTTCAAATACTTCTACACCAAAAAATAGTTACAAAAATAATAGCAATTCTAATACCAACTTTGTTTCCAATCATATTCATAATGGAAGGAAAAAAAGCTGGTGGTCAAAATTATCATTTGAACAATCCCAATCTCAATCTCAATCTCAGCCTCTGACAGATTTAATGATAAGTTCCAACAAAAATATTCAGCTTTCTAGCCATGTGGTCACACAGGAGTCATCTTTAGATTCAAATAATTCTACCAATTCAAGGATATCATCAAATTCAGTAAACTCAAATAAAAATCAAGATAATAATACGTCTTTAAATAACACCAAAAATAATTCTGTTATTGTTGAAGATGAAAATTTAATTGTTAAAAAAACCTGGTTGGGTCGGAAATATTCTGTTACCAAAAGTTCAAATCAAAATCAAAGCATTCATAAAGATAACACGTCTAGTATCCTTAGACAAGATCAACTTATCTTGAATCAAAAGCATCCTGAAAATCAAATTGATATGCAAAACAATTGGCTTCAATGGTTTTGGAAGTCGAAAAACAACAATATTACAGATAATCAATCAAATTATAATGATGTAAATTCTGATATAAATTCCAATCAAGAATCTGAGAGTGCCAAACTAGCCAAAAAAATAATAACTACAAATAGCAATTTTTCAAACAATTTAAATGGAAACTTGGAAAATAAAACAAATCAAGGAAAATCATGGGGATTTTGGAGTTCGAATAAAAGTGCCAGTGAGTTAGCTGTAACAGGAACTAATTCAGAAACTCATCCTGCAAAACTCTCTAGTTCATTTTCTCCGATTACACCAATGGAAACTGTGGAAGAGAGTAATTTTGCTGATAGCAATATTAGCAATAAAAATTTTTTGGAGAATTCTAATTTATCACTTGGGAAAAACAATTTAGTTTTGCCTCCTTTGTATTCTTGTTATCGAGATATTTCTATAGGTACAAGAATAAGATTAGTTATAAATAGATATTTTTTAAATTTTTATTGTAAAAAAATTAAACAGGAAAGTTATAATGAGAATTTGATTAGAAGTATAATACCAGAAGAAAGACATTTATATCATATTCCTTCAAAAAATTTATATCATAAAGTGCATAAATGTATTGTTATTGGTGTTCATGGGTTTTTTCCTATAAAAATAGTTCGAACATTAATCGGACAGCCGACGGGAACATCAATTAAGTTTGCGAGTGAGTGTAAAGAAGCATTGATAGAATGGGGGATAGAGAATCAAATGGATTTGGATATTGAAACAATTGCGTTAGAAGGAGAGGGAAGAATCAGCGATAGGGTTGATAATTTGAGTAAATTGTTGGAAAATTGGTATGATAAGATAATGAAGTGTGATTTATTGTTATTTGCGACACATTCACAAGGTGTTCCGGTTTCGATAAATATATTGGCTAAGTTAATAAAAGAAAAATATGAGATTGTTAAAAATATTAAAAAAATTGGGTTAATTGGAATGGCAGGGATTTGTCTTGGGCCATTTCCTGGATTAGAAGAGCGATATTTAATTCGGGCATATTCTACATTAGAAGCAGATATAATGATGGAATTATTTGAATTTCAAAATCCTAAATCGAAGCAGTCCAAGAATTTGATTGAAAGTCTTAAAATTATTTTAAGAAATAATGTTAAGGTGACATTTATAGGGTCGATTAATGATCAATTGGTTCCATTATTTTCATCACTTTGTTATCAAATGAATCATCCAAATATTTATAGGGGAGTTTTTATTCATGGGCCATTATTAGAAAATGAATTTAAAGATTGCAGATTTTTAATTGATTTGATTCATATTTGCGTGTTAATTACAAATGTTGGGTTTTCTGATTTTGGGTTAATCCAAGAAATTAGTAAATATTTAATGGGAAATTTAACTGGTGGTGGCCATTCTAAGATTTATCACGAACGGCAGGTTTATATTAATGGAATTCAAAATGTGTTGGAAACCACTGATTACGGATTTTTAAATAGTGAAAAAAGTGATAAAGATGGAAATGGAAATGAAAATGGAAATGGAAATGAAAATGGAAATGGAAATGAAAATGAAAATGAAAATGAAAATGAAAATGACGATTTTGGATTTGAAATAAAGCAGATTGATTGCAAGAAAATATCTAAAAATATTTATTATTTACCTTGGATATTAAATAATGTGATAAATGAGATTAGAAAGGTCAAAAGTCTTGAATCAAGACAGATTATACGAAATTTAAAGAAAAGATATGATGAATGGGAGCCTATTACTAAAGAACTAAAAGAGCTAAAGGAATGTTTTGAAGCCATTAAGCTTGAAAAAGATTGAGTAACTAAGAAACAGAGAAACAGAGAACAGAGAAACCAAGACATAAAAGGTTGTTATTTTTTTTTGGTAAAATTTTTATAGTTTTGCAAAAAGTCGTTGGCATCGTTAATTTTATCAGCATCGCTTTTAACCTTATCAATCCATCTGTTGACCAAGGTTTGATTTTCTGATTCTAAATTAGAGATTTTGTCCTGTAACAAATTATTTTGGATTTGCAAAGACAATAGCTCATCGTTGATCAAATTCAAAGCGTTGTTTTTCATTAGGTTTTCCTCAACCTTGAAATTCAAGTGTTTCTTTAGGTTATTTACATCGGAAACCAAGTCTTTGTTCGATGAAGATAGTCTACTGCAATTTAAAGAGAGGGTTTCATTTTGCTTTTTCAAGACCGAAAGCTGTGCCAATAGTTGTGCAGCAGATTTATGGTCTGGAGAATTTGGAGAAGAGAGAAGTTGAGAGTTGGCAGCGAGGAGAGGTTCAACCAGGAAGGCTCTTTCTAGAAGAACATGAAAGGAATGAAAGTATTCCGTAGAGAGGTCCTCATAGGCGTCTCTCTGGTCCAACAAACGCACGACCTTTTCCTTCCAAAGCTCATCTGCGCGAGAATCCATGGATGTACAAGTGTTTGTGTTGCCAACTCCCGAAAATCTTCCGGGAGCACAAGTAGCAGTGAGGCACGTGCACTCGTGGCACACGTGCCGCCGGAAGAGCAGCACCGGAAGAGCAGCATCGGACACGTTGCGCGAAACGCAGAGCGGACCAGGTGGTGGCCAATGCCGTCAGCCCGCTCGCGCTATCCGCCTATCGCGGGCGGGCTCCGCGCCATGCTGGTGGTGGGCCAGTGGCACGGGGCAGCTGTCAAGGTGAGACAAGACGCAGCGGTTGACAGCAAGAGCAGAAACAGCCAGAGACCATCAGCAGACAAGCCAACACTGATATCCTCCCGCAGTTGGAGCGTGCAACAGTCTTGTTGCTGAATATCTCTGCTTTTCCTCTCTTATTTAAACGCCTTTGTCTGCTCTGCTTCTTTTACTTTTTTTGCTTTTTAAGATTTTTTCATCAACTTCACTACAATTCGTTATATTTCTTCAAGTCTCAAGCTTTTGACCTTTTGACTTTTTGCTTTCTTCACTTTCACTTGATTCACTTGTTTAGTTTCTCTTAATTTCCTCTATACTATATCCATCAGCAACAATGTCAAGATTATCTTGGATGACAAATTTAAAGATTTCTGACGATGAATTACAATCCTCCTATCGTCGCTCTTCTATCATTGGGACCATTGGCCCAAAGACAAACTCTGTCGAAATGATCACAAAGTTGAGAAAAGCGGGTTTAAATATTGTTAGAATGAATTTTTCTCATGGTTCTTATGACTACCATGCAAGTGTGATAAACAATGCAAGAAAATCAGAACAAATATTCCCTGGAAGACCATTGGGTATTGCTTTAGATACAAAAGGTCCTGAAATTAGAAGTGGTACAACTTTAGATGACAAAGAATACCCTATTCCTCCTAATCATGAAATGATCTTTACAACTAACGACGATTATATATATTCTTCAGATGACAAAACCATGTATATTGATTATAAAAATATCACAAAGGTCATCAAGCCCGGGAAAATCATTTATGTCGATGATGGTGTATTATCTTTTGAAGTATTAGAAGTTTTGGACAATCAAAATTTAAAAGTCATTTCAATCAACGCTGGTAAAATTTGCTCTCATAAAGGTATCAATTTGCCTGGAACAGACGTCGACTTACCTGCCTTATCTGAAAAGGACAAACAGGATTTGAGATTTGGTGTTGATAATAACGTCCACATGGTCTTTGCCTCTTTCATTAGAACTGCCCAGGATGTTTTAGATATTAGAGATGTTTTAGGTCAAGACGGTAAAAATATTCAAATCATCGTTAAAATAGAATCTCAACAAGGTGTCGACAACTTTGATGAAATTTTAAAAGTAACTGATGGTGTCATGGTTGCAAGAGGTGATTTAGGTATTGAAATCCCTGCTCCTGAAGTCTTTTTGGTTCAAAAAAAACTAATAGCGAAATGCAATTTGGCTGGAAAACCCGTCATTTGCGCTACTCAAATGTTGGAATCAATGACCTATAACCCAAGACCAACAAGAGCTGAGGTCTCTGATGTCGCTAATGCTATTTTAGATGGTGCCGATTGTGTCATGTTATCCGGTGAAACTGCAAAAGGTAACTATCCAATTGAGGCTGTCACAATGATGCATAACACTGCCTTATTAGCTGAACAAACAATTCCTTATCCAGCCTTGTTTAACGATATTAGAGATGAAACAAAAAAACCAACAGAAACTGTCGAAACAATTGCTTGTGCTGCTGTTGCCGCTTCTTATGAACAAAACGCAAAAGCTATTGTTGTTTTATCAACATCTGGTACAACTGCAAGACTAGTATCCAAATACAGACCTATTTGCCCAATCATTATGATTACAAGAAACCCCAAATCCGCAAGATATGCTCATTTGTATAGAGGTGTTTATCCATTCGTCTATTCTGAAGATAGATTAGATGATTGGCAATCTGATGTTGAATTAAGATTGCAAACTGCCATCGCTGATGCTGCTATGCTAAAAATTATTAAAAAGGGTGATACCATAATTGCAATTCAAGGTTGGACTAGAGGTCTTGGTCATTCAAACACAATGAGAATTTTATCTGCCTAATCTAGAAAATAGCTGACTGTTTCAACTCGATCTTTTATTATTTTTATATCATTTCCACTTTTATTTCATCTTCATTTTTTTACTGTTTACTTTTTATTTGCCATTTTCATTTTCATTTTCATTTTCATTATATTATTATTTTTTTTTATAGATTTTAATTTCTTATATAATTAAAAAAAATTGAAAAAATCATAAATTTTGTTCATCTGCTTTATTGAAACTAACAAGTCTGTAAATTTAACCCCTTTAGCCACTACAACCAAAAAAAAGGTATTGGTTTGAAGTGTCGGCTATTGCCTATTTTGCCACAGCCAATAAAAGCACGCCAATGCTCCTCAGTGCTCTCACGGATTGACTTGAGAGCAAACAATTCTCTTGTTGCTTATATTAGTGCAGTGTTGCTAACTAAAATCCAGGATAAACAGAGTAAGAATCATTGCAATATTTTTTTTTTTAAATAGTTCATGATTTTTTCTTGTGCAAAGTATCCAGTTAATAATATATTTAAACAATCCTTTTCGAAGAATTTCAAATATCTTTACAAGCCACCCGTCAGCTATTCTCATTCTCCCTTTTATAATCCAATTAACAAAATAATCATGTTTAGACCTTTAGTCACTATTTCTGATTCAATTATCGAATCATTAAATAAACACGAAGTCTTCCCCGATGTTTTGCCTGAATTCAAACCAAAGGGATTGTTAACAATTTCTTATGGTAAAGATAAGGATGTTGCGTTGGGCAATACATTTTCTCCTGACGAAACCCAAAGTGTACCAAGAATAGCATTTACATTAAATCAACCAGATTCATCGACTACTTCGGCCTCGTCAAATAAGAATTCTGAAGGCAACCTAGACTCTTCTTATATTAATATCACTTCGTCGGATTTATTTACTTTGGTTGTAACTGATCCAGATGCACCATCTAGAACAGATAAAAAATGGTCTGAATATTGTCACTATATCGCTTCGAATTTGGTTTTGAAAGATACGACTCCAGGTTCTGCCTCGACTGACCAATTCCTAAGTGCTGAATTGCCATTGGAATCATCTTCCAACGTTACATTAATTCCTTACATGGGCCCTGGTCCTCCCCCTAAAACCGGCAAGCATCGTTATGTTTTTATTTTATTTAAACAAAATCATTCACTTGAACCAAAGGCTCCCAGTGATAGACCAAATTGGGGTACAGGAAAACCTGCAACTGGTGTTTACGACTGGGCAACTAAATATGGTTTAGAACCATATGCTGTCAACTTTTTTTATGCTCAAAATAGTACTCAATAAATCTATGAGATTTTTTATATGTTTTTTTATTGAGGTTTTTTATTGAGGTTTTTTGTTTTTTTGTTTTTTGTTTTTTTGTTGTTTTTTTTTTTGAATTTTACTCATTTTTATTTCATCTATTTTTAATTCCATCATTTATAACAGAAGTGATTTTATTGTAGAATTAATTTAAATCATCATTACAACTCCAATCGGAGAGATGATAAATGGAGTTACACTAAAGAATTCCAAATGGTGCACAATGCAAGTCTGCACTAAAACGTATATAATGTCATATTTCCGCAGAAATTTTACGTTCCAGCCTTGTGGTCTTAATTCCACTTTACCCTCCCTGGCCCAATCCGGCAAATTTTTATAATATTCAAATAACCTCCAGAAAATGCTCAGTTTTCAATTGTCACCAGCTATTTCTAATAGCCACCAACTATCACCACTTTGAAATGTCTATCCAAGAAACATCACTTCCTGTGGATTCTCAGGTTATTGTTGCTTTTGCAAATGAAATTGATCATTTTCAAGTATTTATTAACAATAAAAATAGTTCCACAAACCCCCAATCTGGTCTTGACCAGCTTAACCTCTCCTCATATAACAATCCTTTCACTTTAATTAAAAATTTCAAATCTATTTCATCTCAAAAAGCTTTATCATTAATTCCCTCTTTGGATTGCGAGTTGGATTTAATTTTTAACCAGTCAAACTTGCTTAAAAGTGAAAATGATCCAAATTACAAAAATTTTGAAAATTGGGATCTAGAAACCAAATTTTGGCATCTATTAGATGTATTAATTTCTTTCAGGATCTCAGAAGAAGGCTCAAATCCAACCACTAATAATTTGAACAGCGGGCATAGTCCTTTATTGGATTCTAATTATAAAAACATTAAGGAAATTTGGTTGATTATACTATGGCTACAATCAAATTTTCCTAACATTTCTGCTTCTCTGAAACCAAAAATTCAAAATTCAAAATGGCTAAATACCAAATTATCAATACAGGAAGCTAATATCGTTTCATTCACAAATACAAAAAACAAAATTTCTTCAACGAATAAATTATTGTTATATAATAACAAAAAAAAAAATTCTACTTTGATTGATAACTATGTTTCTAACTTAGATCCAGACTCCATTTTTATTCAATATCCTAAAACAATTCATTCTTTAGATTTTCAATCTGATGAGGCTCAGTTCAAATATATTTACAGTATGATTCTATCTAAAAACTACCCTCAAGCCTTAGAATATTGTAAGGAAACAAATAATTGGAATCTTTATCTTATACTATCTGGATATAATAAACAGTTTCAACATTCAGAAGATTTTATTCAGGTTAACGCCTTAAAATTTTGGAGAGATGCTGTATCTCAACTTTCAATTCAACCAAACTTGTCCATTTACGAAAAAGCTATTTACAGTTATTTATCTGGTACAAATTTGCAAAACAATTTGGAAATTTCTAATAGCTGGGAAAATCATTTTTTGATTTTTTCAAATTTTTTGTTCACCAAAATTTTAAACGAAAGCCACCAAAATGGTTTTAATTTCATTCAATCTAAAATTGATAATAAAAATAGATATCAAGATAAAAATTATGAAGATAGCAACTACAATACGAGAAATATTGATACTATTGAAGATATTTTAAATATTTTGTCTTTAGATAAAAGTAATGCGATTATTAAAAAACAAAGTCAGCATAGTTTAAGAACACTTATTGGTTCAATTATTTCCAATAAAATTAATAAGTTAATTGAGTCTTTTATTTCCCAGCAATCGCTAAATGCGATAAATTTAGTTGATAATTCTACAGAGAATAAATATGAAGATGAAACATTAATACCCTATCCAGTTTATGAAAATAGTGATATTGATAATGCTAATGATTTTGAACAAGATAACATATTGAGGATTTTAACGCATTTATCAATTAGTTTAAAAATCATTGATGATAATTTAGTATCAGATTTAAATTTGAATTCATTGATACTTTTGTATCTTAATTATTTATTTGATTGGAAGTTTTTCAATTTAATTCCCAATTATATTAATTTTATAACGATAAACAAACTTAAAATCCAGGCATTTTTATTTTATTTGTCGAAAATTTTTAATATAGAAAACAAGAAAAAAGTGATTTCAATTTCGGGTCGTTTTTTGAAAATTGATGAATTCAATACGATCATTAAGGAAACAGTTAATAGGGCATTTTCAAAAACATCAAAGTATTATGATTTATCTTTGGATATTAATAAAGTAAGCATTAGTTTTGATGTCACATTATTTGATAGAAATGTGTGCCGAAATGTTGAATGGTTAATTTTAAATGACATGAATATTGACGGAGTTGAAGCCATTGCAGGGCTATTTAGAAGACTTTTCCTAGCCGGAAGATTGGGATCATTGAAGGAATTTTATCGTCGTCATGATTTTAAAAAAATCATTAAAAAAGCAGATTCAGAATTTGTGGTTAATAAAATGACAAGCCAGAATAGGTTTAAACAATTTTCTTTGGTTAAACTTGAATTATTGGAGTACATTAATTTTTTTTCAAAATCAATTGAAGTTTTTGACAAATATAAAGAATTTTTAAGCGAACATGATTTGGTTCCAAATGAAGACTCGAGATCATGGCATTCATTTGAAGTGAATAGTTACCTCAATTCAGAGATAATTAAACCTTTAAAAAGGTTGATAGACTCATTTTTAATTGAGTTAACTAGAGATCGAAGAAAAGAAATTGATGATGATACTTTAAAGACATTAGAAAACATTAGGGCGTTATATATCCCCTTTTTGATTATAAACTTGCATGAAATCCTAATCAATTCAAGATTTGGTGGATATGGCAAAGAGTTTTTAACAAAGGCTCTTTCTTTGGCTGTTCAGGTTGCAGATGGAAACAACAAACTTTACGAGCACTTTAGAAAAGGCAACAAATTAAGGCAGTATTTAAAAATGGTGGCACATGCAGCTGCTTTAGCTAGCAAATATGGCGAACAGGGCCTCTACACCGTCTTGCAATAAGCTGTTCTTGGGGTCCATGGCCATTTCCAACTATATAAGACTATATACAGACTTTGTACAGTTTAGTAAAAGCTCCCAAACGTGCTGTTCGTTGTGTTGTATTTTGTAGCTGTTTTCCAGACCAGGTCTGGCTTTGTGGCCCAGGGTCTTCGGAACCGGGAATCGGCTGGAAAACCAGTGCAACTCTCCAGCTGGCTTTCTGCTGCTCATCTTACTACCCATCTTATTGTCTTGCTCAACTCTTCCAGAGATGCTCAGCATTCCTCGAGATAATCTAACATGTTGGTTCTTCCTAGTCTATCTCAGCCAGTTCTTTGCACTGGTGCAGAGGATTCTGCTGCTGCTGCCGCTGGTCTATTGTACAAGTATAGAGGTTCTGTGAAGCTCGGCCAGATAGAGCGATTTGTAATAACATACACTCCAGCTGCTTCAGCTGCTCCAACTGCTCCAACTGCTCCAACCTCTGCATCCTTGCAATCACACACCCAAGAATTCAACATCAATCAAGATGGTGCCGAATTCCATGATGATCTAACGCAGAAGAATAGCTCTCTGAATCTTGAAGACTTTGACCAGTCGTCATTTTGGGTTAGAATCAAAAATCTTGAGTTGTTGCCATTAAAGGCATTTTATTTGCTTGGACCATATATTTTATACTGTGATATTAGAAATCCTGGTTTTGGTCATAATGACTTGCTAAATTATATCACTGCTGATCAGCCTAGGTTTGAGCCTAACTTGCATCCCAATCAAACAATGATTCACGAATTATCTTGTCACACAATTAAAAAAAAATATGTTTGGGTGATCGACATCGTGTCTCAAATAATATTTTCCGATTCTGCTTCTGTTTCCTTTGAGATTTTGCTTTCTAAATCAAAAGAGAAATTGCATTCATTTTTGAAGGTTGATCATCAAAATCACTTTATTAAAAACGGTCTACTAACTATCGTAAAACAGGATACTTTTGATTTGTGGAATTTGCCTTTACCAATAAAAGAAAAGCCATTGCATTTGGTGCTATTAACTCATGGTTTGCATTCAAATGTTAGTGCAGACATGTATTATATTAAAGAGCAAATCGATAAAACTAGCTCGAAAACAGGCGAAAACTTAATTGTCAGAGGTTATCCTGGAAATATTTGCAAAACTGAAAGAGGCATCAAATATCTTGGTAGTAGAATGGCTGAATATATTATTAAGGATATATTGCCAAACCATCTGAATATTGATAAAATATCATTTATTGGACACTCCTTAGGAGGTTTAGTTCAAACATTTTCAATAGCGTACATTGAAAATAATTACCCATGGTTTTTTAAAAAAATTAAACCAGTTAATTTTATTACGTTGGCATCTCCATTGCTAGGAATATTAAATATTGATCAACCATCATATATCAATATAGCTTTAAGTTCTGGCATGGTTGGCAAAACAGGAATGGATCTAGGTTTGAAATTGACTGAACTAAATTCTACTACACCATTGTTATATTTATTACCAACTGGGCCTGCTCATAGAATATTAAAAAAATTCAAAAACCGAACAATCTATGCAAACGCAATTAATGATGGAATTGTGCCTTTGAGAACTAGCGGGTTATTTTTTTTAGATTACGATAAAATTACAATACCAGTTGATGAAGACAAAAAAAACTTGCTTTCAAAGATTAAGACTGAAAACGAGATAGATGTTGGAAAAGAAGACAACTCCGTTTTCAAAATAGATCCATTGGAGAGCTTCAAGCCTTTACAAAGTGCAGTATCATCATGGATCTTCCCTCAAAATCCAGTTATTTTAGATGATAAAAGCAACATTCCTATCCTCGAAAATTCAAGTATAAATAGTGGAATTGAATTACCAAAAGCATCAATGATTGAAAGCGCTGCGTCTATATTGTTTCTGCCATTACCTTCTAAAAAGTATTTAATGGATCCTAAAAGTCGAGAAAATTGCATAATTCATGATGAATATTATACAGAGGAAATTGTTAATGAGTTACTCAAAAAATTGAACGAAAAAAAAAAAATATTAAAAGAAAACCAAAAAAAAACTAAAAGTATTACTTTTTTTAAAGATATCAATAATAATAATGGAACAAATGGACGGAATAAGAAACATACAATAATTAATAGCAGAAGTTTGGAGAAATTACTGAAAAGCAGCACTTTTAATAGAAATCAAAACAGTAAAATTTATAAAAATAACGTTTTTAAAGACATTGATTTTAGTAATTTAGAAGAGCTAGAAAAAACAATTGCATTAAAATGGCACAAAGGAATGACATGGAGAAAAGTATTGGTTAAATTGAAACCAGATGCTCATAATAATATAATTGTGAGAAGAAGATTTTCCAACGCCTACGGTTGGTTGGTAGTTGATCATTTGGTTAACAATCATTTTCAAAATGATTATAATAATGATTCTGAACCCGAACCCGAACCCGAATCCGAATCCGATTTTGATACTGATATTCCTACTAAAGAAAGTCTTGGTGAGGTTTGTAAGAAGGTTGATAATAGAGAAAGCCAAGCTAGTTTTAATTTTCAAACAAGGGATTTGAGAGAATTAATTCGTGATAATCAAGTTGGTATTAATAATTTAGGAATCAATCACAGAGGATTACTGAAACCAACAAGTGCACATTTAAATTTTTCCAAGAGTTCAATATCATTACAGACAATGTACAGTAATGCACTGGATTCAATAGATTTATCATCAGTGTTATCCGATGACAAAAAACAAAAAGACGTAACGACAGAAAATAAAGATGATACCACATTGGAATGGATCAACGATACCAATCATAAAAAAATTGATGCTCCAGGAATATTCGAATTGACACCAACAGAATTGCTATCTAATGTTTCTGAATTCATTGAAATAATCAACAGCACAGCTAAGGAAAAATTCAACAG
The DNA here is from genome assembly GCF_001661345.1 of Ascoidea rubescens DSM 1968. Classification (NCBI taxonomy): domain Eukaryota; kingdom Fungi; phylum Ascomycota; class Saccharomycetes; order Ascoideales; family Ascoideaceae; genus Ascoidea; species Ascoidea rubescens. Next base: position 217,207 of record NW_017962923.1, on the reverse strand, counting down.
GTTGAGCCAATAAATATGGGAAAATTGGGATAGCTAATAATGTGGATATTGTGCTTGATAGTCTTTGCAGTAGCGTCGATTTGATTGGCTGTTTATGGAAACAGTATTTTGCTTATTTGTGTAGATGTAGGATTTTGCGTCATTCCGGATAAATAAACATTGGTTAAGCGTTTCGAATACAAAACACGAGATTTACGATATTGAAGTTTTTGAAGCTTTACGGAAATGGCCGAACCTAACCGAACCAAATCAAGCCGAACGGGTATATCAATAAGTTTTGATGGAAAAGGGAGAAGGTTGATGTGGTTGTGATTGTGAAAGATGCTACAATAGCTACTTGTATTGCTTTATCAGTTTCAATATGGGCCAGACAACTTCCTCACCAAAGATCACACCCCAAGACAAAGCAGTTTTACAGCTTAAGTTGCAGAGAGATAAGCTTGAGCAATATCAGGCCAGTATTCAATCTGTGATTGATAAAGAAGTCTTAATCGCTAAAATATTCTTAAAGAAAAAAAACAAAGAAAGAGCTTTGCTTTCGTTGAAAAAAAAAAAGTATCAAGAGTCTTTACTAAATCAGTCATTTAACCAACTTAATAGCTTGGATGAGTTAATATCAACGATTGAGTTCAAACAAATTGAGAAAAATATTTTTTATGGTCTCACGCAAGGTAATTTAATTTTGAAAAAATTAAATGAAGAGTTAAATATTGAAAAAATTGAGAAATTACTAGATGAAACCGACGAGAACATTAGTTACCAAGAGGAGGTTTCTACTTTGTTAAGTCAATCCATTACAAATAAAGAAGAAGAGGAGGTTAACCAAGAATTGCTTTCTTTGGAAAGAGAGGTTTTAGGTATAGATAAACAACAATCGGTAAATGAAGAAAGTAAAGACGAATTAGAAAGTTACAAATTGCCTCAGGTCCCAAATACTGCAATTCTAGATGATGTCTCTGAATTTGCCAATGGTAATCAAATTCAAGCCCAAAAACGTAAACAAAAGCTGAAATTAGTTGCTAACTAATTTTTTTAACCTTTATAAACTTTAAAAATTTTATTTACAGACAATATTAATATATATAATTTGGACTTAAAAAACAATCAGATTGCATTTTTTATGAACACTCTACTTTGTGATATTTGTTATTCCTTAGGTATATTTACTTTTTTGGTTTTATTTTTGTTTACTTTTGTTTGGTGTTTTCTTTTTTTTTCTTTGTTTGATTTTTATATTATATAAAATATTCATGATAATCTTTTACCAAGCTTTTTATTCTCATTATCATGTTTCTCATTATTTTTTTTATCATTTTTATCATTTTTATTTTTAATCTTTTTGTTTATTATTATTTTCAACTTCAAGTTCTTTTAACAACTGGTTTATCTTATCTTCTATTTCTTTTTTATTTATTTCACTTCTTAAACTGTCCAATAAATTTCCATTCAAAAATTCGTCAATATTATATGCAGAGTATCCACATCTATGATCCGTTATTCGGTGTTGTGAAAAATTATATGTACGGATTTTATCACTTCTGTCAGTAGTCGACACTAAACTCAACCGATCTTTTTTATTTTTGTTTTCTTCAGCTTTTTGAGAAATGTTGTCTAATCTTTCTCTTAATATCCGAAATGCTTTGGCTTTGTTTTTGTGCTGTGATCTTTCATCTTGGATTGATACAGTTACACCTGTAGACAAATGTGTTAGTCTAACTGCTGAATCAGTTGTATTAACATGTTGACCACCTTTACCACTTGCTCTCATTACATCTATTCTAACTTCTCCCGGTTTGAAAGTGCTCTCAGGGTCTTCAATTTTTTTTTTTTTCTTTTCAACTTTTTTATTTGAATCTTTTGGTAAGACTATAACAGCAACAGTTGATGTGTGAACTCTGCCTTTATTTTCTGTTTTTGGCACTCTCTGAACTCTATGAACTCCACTTTCATATTTTAAAAAACCGTAGGAATTTAAGGAGTTAATGACTATTTTACCTTCAATTAAACCATTATTAGATTGATTAAAAGTTTGAGATAATATCTCATAATGTAATTTATTGATTTTTGCATAATTAATATACATGTTAAATAAATCTGAAGCAAAAATCATTGCCTCTTCCCCACCAACACCCGGTCTAATTTCAATCAAGCAAAATTTCTCATCATCAGGATCACTTGGTAAAATTTTTTTTTGCAAGAGTTCTATGAGACAATTATTATTTGGATAAATGTCATTTAATTCTTTTAGGCACTCGGATATGAGTTCGGGATCTGTTTCAGTTTGAATCATTTCATTCAATTCAAATATATTAGTTTGTAATTTCTGGTACCGCTGAAACAATTCCATCATACTGGATAACTTGGAAAACTGTTTTTGCTCATCGACGGATAGTATTTCTCCAGAGGATAACCTATTTTGCATACTTTCCAAATCCTTTTGGTAAGACTCAAGTTTTTTGAATAAAGAAGAATTGAGTTTATTTAGTCTTAAGTTCACTTCATCAACATTCAACAAGCCGGCAGCTTCCAGCTGTGGTGACAAATTTGAAGATGGTGGTGTGGAGAGAGATGAATTTGTTGAGTACCAGAATCGAGTATCGGTAGAGATATTTAGTCTGTCCTGTGCCAAAACAGTCCTGGAACCAGTGATGAAAACCAGAAAAGCCCTAGCTGACCCCAATCTCAGTCGCAACACAGACCCAACCACCAGACGAATCATACTGCTCTTGCAACTGCTGCCACAGAACCATCTTCACCATCTCCACCTTCACCATCTCCAGCACATTCAAAACAATACCGCCCGTTCCGCGCTGCACGGATGAACAAAACCATGCTTTCCACCGTCTTTCCCTTTTAATAACACGATATAATAGCAAAGTGAACTTCAACAGCTCTTCTGATCATTGCTGTTGTGCAGAACATCAAGATGTCTTTGATTGATGCCATTGGGAATCTCTTTGAATCTTCTCTGGAGCTTGATTTGAAGCGTATTGCTTCCATGACCTCGCATGCACTTTCTCAAATCCATACCATCCCCATTAAAAAAGCCATTAAACAAGATATTGGTGCAGATGTTCAAAATAATCAACATTTAATCGATATTCCTGAAAATTTTAATTCACAACTGTTATCTTTGCCGGATTTGAAATTTTTACGAGATTTATTGAACAATTATAATTCAATTTTGCTTGAACTCAATTCCATTGAAATCCCTATTTCTTATTCGGAAACCATTGATATTACTGATATAGTAGATCAATTGGACGCTGTTAAACTATCCATTTACAATTTTAATCATCTGTACTTAATTATTAATGCCGAACATACTGCAAATTATGCTTATTTAAGCTTGAAATCTGTTACGACATTGGTTAAGACTTTACTTTCAAAAGTCTTGTTGCTAAAAAATTTAATATCAACCTTTTTATCTACCTTAATTAATCAAGACTTATCTTTTCTGCAACATTTGGACTTTTTAGCTATTTATAACATCAATAAAAATTCAAACTCTATGGAAATCGTTATAAAAAATTTGGTTCATCTACTTGACTTGCAATTAATTATTACTAATGTTAATACTAATGCTGACACCGATCCTTATTTAATTGATTATTCTGTGAATTTGTGGGCAATTGAAATTTTACTAGATCCCATAATTTTAAATTTCGTTTATCATTTTTTCAATGACCAGAATCAAGCTTTAAAACTAAATAATATTCATCAACCTGAAATTGCTTTGAATTTTATTATAAAAAGTTTTTTTAGTGATTCAAATTTATTGAATTATTTATTGAAAAATTTTTCTTGTATAATCAAAAGCTCTTATTTGAATCGAAATAAAAGGCTTGACAATATTAATTGTAAGTCTATATTTCTCTGGGAAATCTTCAAAGTTATTATCAAACTACTAAAACAAAAATTTTTAAATGATTTAAGTTTTAACAAGCTGTTAATAATAGCAAATGATGAAAAAAATTATAAAAATATTGAAAACAGAGCTTTTGGTCATTTAATCTATGAATTGATTGAGTTTGACAACTATTTTAACAGCGAGTTTAATTTCTTATTTTTAAATATAAATACGAGTTATAAACTTTCTAGAAACCAAGTTTCATTTAATGAAGATAATAAATGGGTCGGTTTAACAGGTGAAATATTTAATAATCAAGATTATTTTAAACAATGGATTATTTTGGAATCAAAATTTATCAAAAAAAGGTTTAATTCTATTATGAGTGAAAATTATTTGAAAATAAATTATGAAATTTTTAAGAAATCTGATTTGAAAACAACTTATTCATCTTTTAGTCTATACCTGCTTATTTCGAACTTGTTTAAAAAGTTTTTTTTGAATAATAACAGTTTATCGTTTCTAATTAAAACAAAAATTTTTGTTGAATTAATTCTAAAAAATTTATTGGATAACTATATTGTTAATATAATTTTAACGAAATTGATTGAATTTGAAAAAATTAAGCTAAGCAATTCAAACATAATTGGATTAAGTAAAATTATTACAAGTTCATTTTTAAAATCAAAACCTGCTGATAGTAATACTGATTTCAATGATAAAATACATGATGATAAGGACAATGATGGAAACTACAAGGAAAAAGAAAGAATGAAAGATCTGAATAAAAAGGAGGAAAACTCTTTTGAATTAAAAGATGATGGAACATTAGAAGAAATTAAGTTATTGTGTTCATTGTATGGATCATTAAAGTATATCAAATTAAATTTGAAAAAGTTAAATGAAAGTGAAACCGTATTTGGTGAAATTTATACTAAAGTAATTCAAATGAATGATTTAGAGTTAAGGTTAACTACTGAAGACGAAGACGGAAATCTTAGTGAAGATCATTCTGAAATAGAAAACGAAAATTACAAAGAAACATTAGACTATAATATGGATCAAAGTAAAATTACAAATTACAATAACGACTTTAATGATGAGAAAAAAATTGATTATGATGAATTTTTTGGCAAAAACAAAAAAAATGAAAAAAATAAAGTAATTGAATATTATTTTGAGAAAAGTTTATTAAAAATAGATGACTTAAAATTGTTAATTGTAACGGAAAACATTGATGAAGAATTTAGTGAAAATAATTTGATTAAGTTTGAAAGCAGTATATTAAGTAACATTATAATAAAGTATGATCAATTGATTTCAAGATTATTGAAAGATTTAGATGAATTTTTGAAAAAAATATTGAAAATTTATTTACAAGATTATTTGCAAAAAAAATGGGAAAATGAAGAAGTTGAAAATGATGTTTTTGATACTAAGAATATAAAAGAGATTTTTTATGAGGCTAAAAAAATTGAGAAGTTTGAAGATTATATCAAAGTTGGATTATTTAAAGAGAATAGAGTTATTAGTAATAAAATTTCAAATGAACTAATTCAACCAATTTATTTTTTAAGATTAAATTTAAATTTCATTCGGCATCTAATTGGAAATAAAGCCAATTTTGAAGATAATAAAATTGAAAGCGAGATCAAAATCGATTTATATGATATTAAAAGAAGATTAATTCATAATTTGAAATATTATTTTATTGAGTATATTTTTCGAATTCAAGTTTTTAGCAATAATAAAAGAGATAGAATATTTAAATGTAATCGAATAAAGTTTGATTTTTTAAAACTATTTGAAATTATTATAGACATTTTTGACAGTGATATTAATGATTTAGATGAGAATTCAATGGGTAAGAGAAATGGTAAAATAGATTATAGAAGGAAAGAGATGACAAGTGAAATCGATCACAGAAAATATGAAAAATATGCTACAAATAGGGATTTTTGTGAGGTTATTGATCACTGTAACATATTGATGATAGATGAAAAATCAATTCGGGAAATATTTGTTGATAAAGATACTGATAAAGATGAAGAAGAGTACACCGATTTGTTTTACAGAATAAGAAAAGACTATACCAAATATAATGCGATCAGAAAATATTTCAACATTAAGCTGTTGAGCGATTCCGAAATCTTTGATTTGTTAAGTAGAAAGATATAGAGCACTAAATTGTAACATTTTATTTTTAGATTATTCTTTTTATACCGATAATACTTGAGTTACGGTGAAGTGCAGTATTATAGCGAATATTTCATAATAAGATGAAAAACAGGAAAAAAAATAAAAAAATAAAGAAATAAAGAAATAAAATGAAGAAATAAAATAAAGAAATAAAATAAAGAAATAAAATAAAGAAATAATCATGTATATGGATTGTTTAATAAAAATTGACCTACAAATGTAAATATATAATTTTCCATGTTAGAAATATTGATTTTGCTAAATATTGAAATTTGAATTGGTGTTAATGATGTTATTATATCTGCTAGCCGATATTTTTATGTCGTCTTTGGAATTAGGACCATTGGTTGCATCGATTGATACTTCTCTCTTAAACTTGTTCAAGTTTGGGTGAACAAATTTTATGTCATACTCTTTTAGTATTTCTGAAAATAAAAACTGTTTATCCAATATCAAGATCAAAAATTTATTAAAAATTAAATAGTATAATAAATAATCAATTAGCGATAGCTGTAAAATGGCTTTCAACAATACCGACCAAGATATAGAAGATAAGTTAAGTAGGTAGAAACAATTGATGGGCGAGAATAAAGAAAACAAGATTAATTGATATTTTAGGGGATTCCAGATTTTTAATTGCCAATTATTTGTGAGTGAATTGAATTGCAATGATGGAGTGTTGATATTGGATGGTTTGGAACTAGGATTTCTGGTTAATAGGGTATAAAGTTTATTCGATTGATTGAATAAAAAATATGTGTTTGAGATAGAAATCAAGATTATTAAGGTGATGATCAAGTTTGATAGCCATAGGAAATATTTATTCAATTTATGAAGCAAAGGATAATTGTCATTGTAACTTTGAAAAAAAGTGTTTATGTTCAAAAGAGATAAATCGTTAAAGTCATCAAGGTGTTTAGAATTTTTCGAAAACAAATCAGAGTATTGGTAATTATTAGAGCTCAAATTGCCAGATAGTTGTTGACCATCATTGGAATTATAAATCTGGTAGATTCTGCAAAAAAAGAACAAGGTATTCAAAAAAATGCAAACAGATTTCAAGTAATTATCAACATAGTATTCAAGATCAATAAGACTTAATTTTTCATTTAGCTGAAGATATAAGTCAAACGGATAATTTTTGATTCTAACAAAAATTGACTGTTTTCTGATGATTTTCTTTTTGTTCTTCTGCTGATTGGATCTGCTTTGAAAAAAATTCATTTAAAATAATGCAACAACTATAAGGATAAATTCCAGCAGTAAATTATAATAATAGTTGGTGGCAGCTGTGGTAATTGATGGCAATTGGTGGTGAAACAGAGAGTAGCTAGGTGTAATTGAGCAGAATCAGCAAGTTGGTTTTAGAACTTCATTGAAGTGGATGAATCTCCCACTTCTGCAGGGCAACTGTCCCATATTCCTGGAATGAGCCAAAGCAGCGGCTCCGCGAACCCACATCTCTGGCTTCACTGTGCACCTGACCTCTGAGCGGGTCCCGGCGCGCTCAGAGACCCGTGGATGTGTTAAGTTCCGCTCTGCTACAGCCTCTTCTGCCTCTTCTGCCTCTTCTGCCTCTTCTGCCTCTTCTGCCGCTGTTTCTGCTGTTTCTACTGCTGCTGCTATTGCTGTTTCTGGCTGTCACCACATATTCTAATTGCAATGGAAACGTTGGAGGTTCATTCCAAAGATATTTTAATCAAGTGGATCAATGTTCCTGACAACTCAACTGTCCACTGGCAAGTCAAGCCTTTGAAGAAATCTGTCAATTTTGCTGTTTATAAATCTGTGAAACTAAACCATTCAAACAGCAGTAACATTGCACTTAATAAGGGTTTTGACGATGTTGGCTTTTTGCCCAATGAAAAAGATAATTTTATTGAAAAGGACTCAGATCGCATTTCCATCTCCAACACCAGCTTTTTAAAACTTCCTAGTTCCACTTTTTCAGGCAGAATAAGATCGAACTCAAAAGCATCCACAACTTCAATGTTTCTCAATGGTGATAATGGGTTTGATGGTGATAATATTCCTTTGAATTCCGAATTCTCCACTAACCAAAAAAGAATTAAATCTCCAAAGTTTTCTTTATTACAAGAAAAATTGAGAAATTCAAATTTAAAATTATGTCAGTGGTATGGTAAATTGTTGCCTGATGAATTGGTTTCGGGTCATTTTATTGTATCCTCTTTAAATTCATCCCAATCCTCTATTTCTTCTTCTTCTAATAATAATAATAATAATAATAATAATAATAATAATATTAATATTAATAACAATAACAATAATAATATCAACTCGCTATCTCCTGGAGTTTATGCTTTTATTTTTGATAATACTTTCTCAAAAAGTATTTCAAAAAAATTGAAATTTAATCAATATATTTCTCCCAATGAATATTTAGACCAAAAGCCAACCTTTAATACTGAATCATTATTTCAAAATAAAACAAGGTCTTCTTCAATTAAAACACTTAGTTTCCCTCCAAATTTTTTAGATTTAAACAACTCAAACACAAATTTAAATTTAAATTCAAACTTAATTGACCAAATAAATTTGAACCATCAAATAAAAGACAAAAAAAATATACTAACTTCAAAAAATGGTCAATATATTCAAGGTTATTTACTTAAAAAGAAAAGAAAAAAATCTCAAAAGAGTTATCTGAAGAGATTTTTTTTATTAAATTTCAAACATGGCATTTTAAATTATTATTTAAATGAAAACTCAAACATTTTAAGAGGAAACATGCTAATTAATTTGGTGGAAATTATTGCAATTAAAAAAAAAAGACAAATTGTAATTGATAGTGGTGGTGAAATTTGGCATTTAAAGGCCTTAAATGATTATGATTGGACTGTTTGGGTTTCTGCCTTAGATGTCATCAGATCAAACTCAGTAAAAAACATCATTAAAAACAACAATAATATCAATAATATTAATAATATTAATAATAAAATGAATTTTAAAAATATTTTGGGTTTATCCTCAAATAATCATAATAATTTATTCCATAGTGGTTTTTCGACTTCTTCCCTTGATAAACTTGAATTTGTTCAAAATCAAATTGATCTGAATAAGGTTTTAGTTCAAAATTTACTTGATGCTTTAAACACAAAACATCATCGTTTATTGTCCCATACCCATTACAATAAAATGCCTTCAACCTCTTCAACCGAGTTGATTTCTCCAATCTCAGCTCTTAATTTGAATCATAAAAATTCATCTGTATCTTTAATTTCCATTCATTCTTCAAATAGTGCTACTAATAATAACTTTCGTAAAATTCAAAGTCATAATATTGATCAAAATATCAACAATGATCTTAGAAATACAGATATCAATCTTTCTCAATCTTCAGATCATACGCCTCGTCCAAGAAGAAAGTCCGTTTGGAGAAGAAAAAAAAGTTATAATGATGATCCCAAGATTCAAAATATTTCTTCACAAAAGTTTGACACCAATAATATCAACACTAGCTCTTCTAACATCTTTAATAAAAATGAAATTTCAAATGATAGTTCGAACAGTTTTGAAAATGAAACATTTGACTTAACTTTTGACTTAACTTTTGAGATTTCTCTTTGCAAAAAGTTGTATATGAAATTAAATGAGCTTAATAATTCTGTTTTTGATTTGGTGATTGGTGATTCATCTAAAAAGGATAGTTCAGACGATACTAAGTCAATTTCAACTTTGACAGTAAACAGAGAATACAATACTACAAATGATCTTGAAAGAGTGTTATCAAGGAATTCTTTATTTTCCAACGATGAGTTTGTGGATGCAAATGAGTATTTGGAATCCGTCAAGTCTAAAGATCAGGGAGTTATTTTAATTGATGATCAAAATCTCGAATATGATGACGGTGATCTTTCTGATGAAAACTTATTGGTTGATGATGAAGATGAGGATGATGATATTATTTTAGAAAATAATAAAGAAAATTACTCAAACCAAGCTTTGACCAACAAATCAAAAAACAGCATTTTGGAAAACAATAAAAATAAAAATAAAACTATCTTTGATAATCAAAAAGCTGAATTTTTAACAATATCCAAGAAAGATTATCTGGAAAAAAAAGAGGCTGAACCTTTGGAAATTGAAAATGACCTTTACCCATTACCTATTTTGGGTTCTCCAATAAAAAGAAGATATGATATTCCTGAATATATTTGCACACCACCAAGTCTTTTTCAATTTTTAAAAAATAATGTTGGGAAAGATCTAGCATCAATTGCAATGCCTGTAACTGCTAATGAGCCATTGTCAATGATTCAAAAATTTTCGGAAATGTGCGAATATGTTAATTTGATAGACAAAACAATTGAAATTAACAATACAGATGATTTTGGTGAAAGAATTTTGCGGATTGCGACATATGCTGTGAGTTATTTATCATCAATGAGAATAAAAGAAAGAAGTGTTCGAAAACCTTTTAATCCCTTGCTTGGAGAGACTTTTGAACTTGTGAGGGATGACTTGGGTATCAGATTTATTTGTGAAAAAGTTTCTCACCGGCCACCAATTATATGTTTCAGGATTGAAAGTAAACACTGGAAGATTGATTATACCGTTCTCCCAACTCAAAAATTTTGGGCCAAGAGTGTTGAGATTATCAACAAAGGAGAAATAAAGTTGAAATTTAATAGATCTGGATTGGTCTATACCTGGACCCAGCCGACAACAATGATTAGAAATATTATTGCTGGGGAAAGATATGTTGAACCTGTAGAAACCACTACAATATACTGTTCAAATGGTGAAAAAGCATTGATTGAATTCAAGGCTGGAGGTATGTTTTCTGGCAGATCAGAAGAATTAAATATCAAGGCTTGGGACTCAAATGGAAACCAACAACCATATATAGTTAAAGGAACATGGACAAACTCTCTTGTTTTAACTAATGACTTGGGTGAAAACAAGTCTAAAAAAAATAAAAAGCAGAACATTTTTGAAAAAGAAGTATGGAAAGTTGGACCTACTGTTGATAATTGCAAAAAAAAATATGGGTTTACATTGTTTGCAGCACAATTAAATGAAATAACTTCTATTGAGAAAGGTTATTTACCACCAACTGATTCAAGATTGAGACCTGATCTTAAATTGTATGTTGAGGGAGATATTGATAGGGCACAAGAAACCAAATTGGAATTAGAACAACATCAAAGAGACAGAAGAAATCAAAACCAAGAATTTCCTCCTAAATTTTTTCGAAAGGTCGGTAAAGGTGACAGTGCTGAATTAAATTGGGAATTCATTGATGGTGAGAAAAGCTATTGGAATCGAAGAAAGAAAAGAGATTGGAGTGATCTACTTCAATTATACCCGGCTTCCTCTACAAGCTAATAGTTAAAAATGGCAAAAGAAACTATTGTTGTTTGCGGTTTAAAAATTTAATAATATAGTCATAGTAATAAAACCATTTTTAAAGTATAGGTAACTATAGAGGGCATTGATATAAACAAAACGGGATATTCAATTAGTAAGCAAACTGCCAAACAATCCATTTGGAAAGAGTTATTACTATCAATATCATAAGTGCTAATCTTATTGCACTGGCCATCTTGACTTTCAATTTCTATTTTGTTTTGACCTTCTTGCGTGATTTTTATTTTATGAGAATATAAGGCCGTCAAATATACTTGTGCAGTAAAACTCGGTAGACCAAAACCTAGTATAATCACAAACGCCAAAACTTTTTCATCTGTGTTTGTCATAATCCAATTTAATTGAACTAATTTTTTGACCCATGCTATACCGATTATTGGCATTATTACCAATTTAATAATTGTCATAATTATACAAGTTAGTAGAAATTTTTTGTCAAGATTTTTGATTTTTAATTTAGATAAGGTTGCACCTAATAATGTCAAACCTAAGGGAACCTGAGATGATCCAACATAAGCAGAAAAATCCACTAAAAAATTCAAAGGAGGGTTTTTGTCTGGTGCATTTTTTATATTCAAAGACGGGTCATACACAAACAATCCTCTTAGATATGGAACCAAAGCAAATATAAAAGAAATTATTAAAGATATTGACACAGGATGAAGAAAATTAAAAAAAAAATGCTTTATCGTTTTTGCTACTTTTATTGTTATGGTTAGTTTTTGTGCATTATTAGAACTATTTTTATCCAACTGTTCAATATCTGTTGTTTTTTTACCTTGATTGTTTTTGAAATCTAGTTCAATCAATTTATAACCACCAAAATTAAACATCATAAATGTTAATATCGCCATAAATATACAAATATAAGCAATTCCTTTGTCTGCCTGGATTTCGTTGAATATTAAGTAATTATTGTCTGCATCACTTTTATCAGCCAATGTTTGAATATAGGCAATTGGAAAATCACTAACGCTTTGAAACATACACACAACTAAAAAGCCTCCAAAAAAATTTGATGGAACAAAGCAAATCAGATTTAAAATTATGCCATAAATTAAGGAACCAGTGTATAATATTAAAGAACTTAATAAAATTATAGTAATTTGTTTCAATTCATTTATTGTTATATTTGTAATAATTTTGTTGAAAATTAAACAAGGTAACAAAAAATAAATTATCATTGACGATAAATCTTTTATTGTGTTGTTATTTAAAACTTGTTTTTTTCCTAAAAAATATCCAGATAAAATTATGAGATAAATTTTTAGAATAGGTTTTATTGAACACCATATTGTTGTTGATAATGAAATAGTTAATTCTGTGGTTGTTGTCATTTTATACCAATTTTTTTTTTAAACTGCTTGAATTTTAAATGAAAAACAATATCAAAAGTGGTTCTCTATAGGATTTTTTATAATATTATATAATTTTGTTTTATAAGGATTGAATTGAACTAATTCATTGAATACACCTTCGCTAATTACTTTATTGGACAATACGCTATTAAGAGGTTATAAATGGTAATCAACGGTAATCAACGGTAACAAACGGTGTCATTGACTGGATGAGAATGACTAGACATAGTCCAATTTATAATCAGTGGGCACTGTGAATAGAATAATAGCTGGAACCACAGGCATCTAAAACATGAGCAGTTTTCCTTGTCAGTTTATTTTCAAAAATTTTATAGTAGACAAAAATAATGTAGCAAACCGAACATCCTAATATAATTTATTGCTATTAATTAGAGATTTACTTTAAAATAGGTTATAAGAACAATCATAGTGATTGAATAAATTCTGAGGGCTGTTTCATATCGGAACACAGATCACGGTGCAACTAAAATAGCAGAACGTCAGATGTAGGATGACCGGATGAAATTTTTTTTTTTCAACGATTTTGCAATAAACCATCTTTTCATTTTTTTGAGTTGATTTTCTGAACAGAAGAACAAAGATAAGAGTGCATAATATAAAAGCAAAATGGGAATCGAAAAAGCTAATCATTTTAAAATTAGAAATAAAGATATTCGTTCAAAGATTAATATTCAAAGAAAAAAGGAGAAAATACAGCAAAAAAGGGAAAAAAGAAAAGTGCAAAAAGAACAAAACTTACCAAAACAAATACCTGCAACTATCGAATCCAAAAGAGTTTTTGATGAAACTATTGAAAAACAGGTTGAAAAAGATAATGAGAGTAAAGAATTTAGCTCTTACTATGAGGAAGGTTTTGAGCCAAAAATATTGATCACATCATCGCCAAAGCCTCATAAAGACACATATAAATTTATCGAGTTTTTCAGTGAATTATTCAATGATATAACGTTTACTAAAAGACAATCCAAATACTCCATCAAAGAAATGGCAAAAATGTGTATAAAACGAGATTTCACTTATTTAATTGTTGTGAATGAAGATGATAACAAAAAAAAAGTGAATGGCATAACCTTTATCCATTTACCTGAAGGACCTAGTTTTTATTTTTCATTGTCGTCATTTGTTGATGGTAAGAAAATATCAGGGCATGGTAATGCAACAAACCATATACCCGAATTGATTTTGAACAATTTTCAAACAAACTTAGGAAAAAAAGTTGGAAGATTATTTCAAAGTTTGTTCCCTCATACTCCAGAATTTGAGGGCCGACAAGTTTTAACGTTACATAACCAGCGAGATTATATTTTTTTCAGACGACACAGATATTTATTTAAGAATGAAGAGAGAGTTGGATTACAAGAGTTGGGGCCTCAATTCACATTAAGATTGCGAAGAATTCAAAAAGACATTAAAGGTGACATCGAATGGGAATTCAAGTCAAGTATGGACAAAGACAAAAGAAAGTTTTATCTATAGATGATCGGTATTTGGCTATTGGCCCAGAGAAAGTCACCATGGTAGTGGAAGTAGCGTCAGCATAGCTTCACGCTTTTGAGTTGTTCTGCTCTTTCGTCTCACGCTTTTTTTGTGTCTTCTGCTTTTATATGTTTGCATCCGCCTTTATTGCATTTTTACCTGCAATGCTATGCAATTCAATGCGTAGAACTCTATCGATATGAAAGCCGTTTTGTGTTGTGGCGGGTTTTTCCAAAAACCGCCTTTAGAGAGTGCTTTTTGTCGCATACTGCTTATCCAGCACAAAAGGTTTGAATTCTCGCACGTGACAAACACCAAAAGCGGAAAGTGCAAACCACACTGAATTTACAGTTCCACCTTAGATCAAGCTTTGTAAGAGTTGAGAGATAGCTAAATACAGTCAAAAATATATAACAGCCCAAGTTACTAGCACAATGAATTATCCATTCGTTGTACATTTTTCTTTGGTACAGAATGTCATCTCATTCAGAAAGTGCACCTTTGCTTTCGCAGAACTCTTCCACTCCTGTTCCTTACTTTAATCTAGCTTCTACTCAGTTCCCCAAACCTGGAAGTAATAAGAATTATATTAATGCCAATTTTTTCAACAATTTCAAAAAAAAATTTAACAAAGTATTGTCTCATGAAAGAAGACTTTATTTGTTGGGTTTATTTTATTTATTTATCACTGTTTCAACCTGGATTATCTCTTTACAGCTAAATAATTTATTGTTAAAAACTGATGGAGACGAAGATAATGGAAGTGGAAGTGAAAGTGGAAGTGGAAATGGAAACTCTAATACTGATCATCATAACTATGATAAACCTGTTTTCATCAGTTTTTTCACTGGTTCTTTATATGCTTTGTATTTGGTTCCTGAATTTTTTAAAATACTTAAAAGACTCTTTTTGAATCAAAAAGTTACTATTTTTCCTTCTTATACTTCTGATAATCTTGGTGATCTTAACACTGTTCGGATCAATTATACTAATTATTTTTTCATTATAATAATTATTTCCTGGTTGTATTTTTTTTACAATTATGCTGCTTTGGCTGCTTTGCAATACACATCTGCTTCTAATGCCACAATTTTAAACACTTGTACCTCTATTTTTACTTTGATTTTGGGATGTATTTTAAAAATTGAGAAGTTTAATGTTATTAAATCCATCAGTGTTATTTTATCGGTGATTGGTATTTTTTTTTTAACGTTTTTATCGAATCATACCAGTGCCACTAGTATTTCTAATAATGATAATAATATTGTTGTTTTCTATAAAGAAAATGCAATTTTGGGAAATTCTCTTGTTTTATTAAGTTGTTTTTGTTATTCTGTTTATCTTTTATTTAATCAAATTAAGATTGGATCCACTCAGAATCATGTAAATGATCTAAAATCAAAGAATTTTGAAATAGTTGATGATGAATCATCTATATTTGATTTTTCATTACAAAATTGCAGAGTGTTATTTGGGTTTGTTGGTTTGTGTACATTTTTAACATGTTGGCCATATGTTATGTTAGCTGATTTTACGGGATTAGAAATGTTTGAAAATCCATTTTTGATAAAAAAAATATTTTTAATTTTATTCATGACTAGTTTGTTGACGGTTTTATCAGATTACTTTTGTGTTTTGGGAATGTTATTAACATCTCCTTTAACAAGTGCTATATCGTTGACCACAGCGATTCCTATAACAATGTTATTAGATTCATTAATATACGGGTTTAGTAAAAAATCTGTGTTTTATTATTTTGGAATTTTATTGATTTTTATAAGTTTTATTCTTGTAAACTTTCAAAATTCCAATGAGATTATTATAAATAATGTCGAGGAAATTATCGATAGTGAATTTTTTGGGAATGATAATATGAATGATTGTGGTCATGATAATGATAGCAATGACAATGATAACAATGACAATGACAATGATAATGGTATTATTAATTTAGTTGGAAGTAGTGGTAGTTATAATAAGAATAGGAATAAGAAGAAAAACAATAATGTTAGTTTCAATGGGAATGATAAAGTCAATGACAGAGGAGATGAAAATAGAAAGGATATTGAGAATGGGGGTGAACTTGAGATTGAGAATGGTGGAAAAGGAAAAGGAAAATCAGTTGATTTGTCACCAATCTTATCATCAATTTCTAATTTGAAAAATTCACCTATATTAATGGTAACATCACCAATTTTATTTTCAAACAATTTAATTGACAATATTTTTAACGAGAATTTTGATAATAATCAGGATATTCCTGAATTTTCTATTGAAGAATCCGATCAAAAGCAATTTTTAGAAAATTTGACAATAAATTGAATTGAATTGAATTGAATTGAATTGAATTGGTTGTTTTTTTATTTGTTTTGATAGATTGTAACTTCGGGATATTTATATTGGGTTTTGGTTTGTTATTTTCGTTTTGATTTATTTTGATTTATTTTGAATTATTTCAAATTGTTTCGAATTGTTTTATTTTATTTTATTTTATTTTATTTTATTTTATTTTATTTTAGATTTAATAAACGTGGATTTCTATAAATTTTATAAAATTGGCAAGTTCGAGAGAGTAGAAGAGCAGAAAAACAGCTGATCACTTATTTGTGATTTCATTTTTGAGAAATACTTCAGTGAAATGAGATATTTGCTGGAAATTAAATTCAAAGCCATTAATTCCTCCATAGTACGGATCATCAACAATAGCAGGAAATTGATCACTTTTCTCATTATATTTGCCAAATAAAGAGAGGTGGGCTTTAGAATGCTTTGGCTGGATCCTTTTCAAGTTAGATAAGTTGGAATTGTCCATAGCAAAAATGAAATCAAAAGCTTCAAAGTGCTTGGGAGCAATTTTCTGAGCACGATGATCAACTGTAATGTGGTGTCTGAGGCAGGTCTGTTCAGATCTATAGTCTGGCAGTTCTCCGATGTGGTAGGCAGCTGTGCCGAAAGAGTCAATTTTGTCAAAGTGACTGTGCAAACCTTTTTGCTTGACGATGTGCTTGAAAATAGCTTCAGCCATGGGGGAACGACAGCTGGAAGGAAAGATGTAACGACTGATTAGTAGATGTTGAAGGAGGTGCAAAAGGAGAAGGAGAAGGAGAAGGAAATGCATACATGTTGCCGAGGCAGACAAAAGCCACAGAGATCTTCTGATGCAGCAGGGTCTCGCGTTGGGGCATTTTGTTTGGAGGAGAAGGTGAAGAAGAGAAGAAAGTGAGGAAGAGGTGAAGGTGAAGAAGAGGCAGCAGCAGAAAAAGCAGCAGAAGCAGCAGTAGCGGAAGGCCCGGGAAGACGGAGGCGCCTCTCCTGTGCCGGTTCTGGTGGCGCTCTTCTTCTTCTTCTCCTCCACCTCTTCTGAGAACTGAACAGCTCCAGCGTCCACACAATGAAAGGCTCCAACAATCCCTTCTATCAAGATGGCTTAGGCAGCTCTTCCAACAACAACAACAACAACAACATCAGTGTTTCGCTCACCAATTCCTCCAGTCAAAGCACTGACTCTTATACTGACAACATCGAGCTCTCTGACCATCCTCGCTTCCCAAACAGCTCCTCCAATTTAACCACAAATATACCCTCAAATGTAACCTCAAAAACACATCTAACCGCAAATACTTCTACCACCTCTCGCCACCAAGCTTCCTCTGATTTTAATGCTGTTTTTTTGCATCCTGAAACTGAAAACTTCTCCACCATATCTTCTATAAATTCGTCTTCTAATATTCAAAACAACAGAATTTCAACCAACGATAATCATGATCCTAATCACCCTAATACACTCCTGTCTACGCTGTCAAATTCGCTACATGAAAACTCAAATTCCCTTTTTTATAAATTCAAGTCTATTTTCAATCTAAATCCAATCACTGATTCGGAAAATGGTAGAAAAATACCTGTCAATTTATCAATATCAACAAAAAACACCTATAGTTTCAACCACTTTCTCCAAAAAAATTCTTTCTTTAAAAAGGACTTTTCCCAGAACGATATCCTACTAGATAACCATTCACTATTGATTGATGAAAGAACTTCAAAACCTTTTATAAATAACTTGATCAAATCTTCAAGGTATAACTTGTATAATTTCCTACCAAAACAATTATACTTCCAATTCTCAAAAATTGCAAACATCTATTTTTTTTCCATTGCAATAATGCAAATGATCCCTACATGGTCAACCACCGGTAATTATACAACAATAATTCCTCTTTCCATCTTTATGCTAATTTCCATATCCAGAGAAGGTTATGATGATCTTAGAAGACACTCTCAAGATAAAGAAGAAAATAACAAGTTTTCAACTATATTAACTCTACAAAATCCTGCTCATAAATTTAAAAATAAAAATCATAAAAACATCCTAACTCCCTACACTTCTTCTAACTCTTATAACAACACCATACAAACTGAAACTCAATCAGTAAATCTCTTTTCTCCATTGGATTCTCATGGTTTTTCAATCGACCAACATGAAAACCACTCTTCTAGCAATTCCCTTAACCATCATTCCAGAATCTCTGAAATTATCCCCAAATCCATCCATGATCAACATTCTTCCTTTTACTCAAATCTCTTAAATCAAGCTGGAATCTTTCAAAAGAAAACTCTATGGAAAGACATTAGAGTAGGAAACATTATCAAATTAAAGCAAGATGAATTGGTCCCTGCGGATATAATCATTTTATCCTCCGATAACCTAAATAATGATGTTTTTATTGAAACAATGGATTTGGATGGCGAAACAAATTTAAAGCTTAAAAACCCTCATATCGAATTAAATAAATACTGTAACACAGCTAATGGCTTGAAAAATATTGACGCGCTCATAACTACTGAACATCCAAATTTAAATTTGTATAATTTCGAAGGCTATTTAAATATTGATAACAAAAAGTTTTCTCTCAATTCTGATCATATAGTTTATAGAGGCTCGGTAATCAGAAATACCTCCAATTTATTGGGCTTGGTCGTATTCACCGGTGAAGAAACAAAAATAAGAATGAATGCCATTAAAAATCCCAGAACGAAAGCTCCAAAATTGCAGCATCATGTTAATATGATTGTATTGTTTATGATTGGTCTTGTTATGTCTTTGTCCTTTGGCTCCTTGGCCGGTGAATTGATTCAATATAATAAATTCAAAGATGATAATTGGTATCTACTTCGTCAGGATGCCGGTATAGCAGCTACTTTTATGGGGTTTTTAATCATGTATTATACACTAATTCCTTTGTCCCTATATGTTACAATGGAATTGATCAAAGTAACTCAGCTACTATTTTTACAGTGGGATATTGATATGTATTACCCTTTGACAAATACTCCCTGTGAAGCAAGGACTGCCACAATTTTGGAAGAACTAGGTCAGGTTTCCTTTGTTTTTAGTGATAAAACTGGCACCTTGACAGATAACTTGATGATTTTTAGAAAATTTAGCGTGGGTGGGGTTTCTTGGTTGCATGACATTGATCTCTTATTAAATGAGGAAAATGATGAAAGATTGTCTATTGATATTAACAACCCAACTGCTATGGCTGGAATGGTTTCGGCTGATAAAACCAGAGATAGTATTGATTATTCAACTCAGATTGCTGACAAAAGCAAATTAAAGGTTTTCTCTCAAATGAGAGGCTCTGTGGATATCAGAAGGGGAAATGGAACTTCTACTTATACTGGAAGGCCAAGTATGGCTTCATTAACTTCCGATCAAGGCATCAATCATCTAAGATCTAGTATCGCTATGAGTGAGTGGAGATCCGAAGCTATTCCTAATAAAATACAGGATATCAAATCTTCGTTGGATTTAATACTATACATTCAACAGAATCCATATTCAGTTTACGCTAGAAAAGCAAAATTTTTTATTTTATCCATTGCATTGTGTCATTCATGTTTTCCCAAAAAAATAAACAATACCAAGGATAATATTGAATATCAGTCTTCTTCTCCTGATGAACTTGCATTGGTAACTGCCGCTAGGGATATGGGTTTTGTGGTGTTTGACAAAGTAAACAATTTAATTACTTTACAGGTTTATCCAAATGGTTTGCACAAAAATCCAGTATATGAAAGGTACGAAATTTTAAACACTATTGAATTTAATTCTGTTAGAAAAAGGATGTCAGTTATTGTCAAATTTCCTGATGATAAGATTTGTTTGCTATGCAAAGGTGCTGATAATGTTATTCTTGAAAATTCCAAACATTATAAATTTGCTATGGAAATTATGAAAAAGATTTCTTCAATTAGCCAATCTAGAAAATTAGCAGAAGCTGAAATTGCAAAGCAGAATAAAAAATCCATGGAAGGAGCTAAAAGCATTATGAGAACATCAATGCAATCAATGAGAAAAAGTGTAAATATACAAAATGAAACAATTGATAGCATTTTATTTAATGAACAAAGAAACAAAGAAGAAATTGAAGATGTTGCTCAGTTTTCCAGAAAATCATTACATTATGACCAAGCAAAAAAATACAGCATCGATAACTCAAAACTTTCAACCGATAATATGAGGTCTGCACCTACTTCGGATTATATTGGTGATGATAACTTGGTATTAAATGAAGAATATGTAATTGAAAAAACATTGGAGCACATTGAAGATTTTTCCACAGAAGGACTAAGAACGTTGTTATATTCATTCAAATGGTTAAACGAAGAAGAATACAGAATTTGGGCAGAGAAGTATGAAGAGGCTAAAGCTGCGATAGTAGATAGATCACAGAAAATGGATGCGCTTGGTGCTGAAATTGAGACTAATTTAGAAGTAAGTGGCGCTACAGCTATTGAAGACAAATTACAAGAAGGTGTAGCGAACGCTATTGAAAAAATTCGCAGATCTGGAATTAAAATGTGGATGCTAACTGGAGATAAAAGAGAGACAGCCATTAACATTGGTTACTCTTGCAGATTGGTTAAGGATTATTCAACTGTCATTATCTTAAGTAATGATGATGGAGATCAGGCGTTAACAGAGAGAATTTCAGCAGCTACAATTGAACTATCTGAAGGGAATGTTGTTCACTGTGTTGTTGTAATAGATGGAACAACTTTAACATCTATGGATAACGATGAAACTATCTACAACATGTTTATTAATTTATGTATCAAAGCTGATTCTGTTATTTGTTGCAGAGCTAGTCCTTCACAAAAGGCAAATTTAGTAACATCAGTGAGGCAAAAGTACAAAAATTCAGTGACGCTTGCCATTGGAGATGGAGCAAATGATATTGCAATGATTCAAAGTGCAGACATAGGTGTTGGAATTACAGGTAAAGAGGGTCTCCAGGCTGCAAGATCATCTGACTATTCAATTGCACAATTTAGATTTTTGATTAAATTATTATTAGTGCATGGTCGGTACAATTATATTCGAACTTCAAAGTTTGTTTTATGCACTTTCTACAAAGAGGTTTTATTTTACATATCTCAATTATTGTTTCAATCTAATACCTTATTTACAGGCGCATCTTTGTATGAGCCCTGGTCTTTATCAATGTTTAATACTCTATTCACATCTTTACCTGTTTTATGCATTGGTATGTTTGAAAAAGATTTGAAAGCTGCTACACTAATTGCTGTCCCCGAATTATATTCAATTGGCAGGCATAATAAATGCTTTAATTTTAAAATATTTTTTGAATGGATGTTTTTGGCATTATTTATAAGTGTTGCAGTCTGTTTTTCTTCATGGTATTTATGGGGTTTTAGTTCTATGAGCGATAACACATTTTACCCTATGGGCACTTTAACATTTACTGCGTTTGTTGTTATTATTAACATTAAATGTCAAATAATTGAGCAACGAGACAGAACAATATTAAATTTTTTATCTCTTATAATTGAAATTGGGGGATGGCTTGTTTGGTGTATGGCGTTACCAGTTTTGTATTCGAGAGAATCGTCTAATATCTACTTTGTTGATTCAGGATTATATAATGAATTTGGAAAAGATCATACTTGGTGGGCTTGTTGTGTATTCATTACAGTTCTTGGAATTTTGATTGAGGTTATAATAAAAGCATTAAGAAATTGGTTTTTTCCAGAAGACGTTGACTTTTTTCAGCAAATCGAAAGAAATTATAAATATAGGAAATTGTTTGAAACTGATGCTTATGAAGAGTTGCATCAAACTTGGGAATCAAATAAAGATAAAAGTTTCCATTCGTTAAGAAATAGTAAAATTGGCAAAAAAATTGGAAATAATCAAAAAAAAATCAGGTCGATTTTAAAATACAAAAGCAGAGATATTGATAAATCGAAAACAAAAAATAAATCTAATATTGAGTTTAATGAGTTGGATTTGGAAAGAAATATTGAGGATGAAGGAAGTTCGAATACGTCAAGAAATGTTAATCCAAATTATGAAGTTGAAGTTTTACCTAGTGGTAAAATTTACAAGAGGCGGATTAATGACAGTAAGTTAAGAAAAATTGGGAAAAAGTTAAGATTTCTAGATGAAGAAGAGTCTTCTGATGATGAATTTATTGAAAGAATAATTAGGCATCGTCAAACAGATTAATCTTTTCGAATAAAGGGTTGTTTTTTTTTAATTTTTTTTACGGATTATTTTTTTTTTTTTCGTTTTCTTTGTTTTATTTTTGTAACTAAAATTTTTTTGTATTATTTGTTTTTTTATTTTTTAGTATAAGATGATTGGGTATATATATGGGATATGTAGAAAACAATAAAGATTCAAGCAACTATAAAGTTTTTAAAATGCCATTTTCATTATTTAAAAGAAAATCTTTACATGCTTGTCCCCATCTACCTCTATTTTTATAAGCAGCCATTTCGGGGAAGATGCCATCAATCGCAGTTGCAAGATCGTTACCAAGATTTTCATCTTTAATTTGCTTTAAACTAGTTTTATAATATCTAATAGAAAATAAAACGGCATTTGATTTTGGTAATCTAATTAAACACTGCCTTTCGGATCTTAAAAAAACATCATTTGAAAAATCCAAATTTTTAGCAGATAGCAGTTCCTTTTCAGAAGAAGATCTTGATTGATCAAATCTTGAAGTTTGTTTTGATATTTGGTTAAAATTTGAATTTAGTTGAATAGACCAGTTATTTCTTTGAACAATTTTATTTAATTTCAAATTATTAAAAAATTTATTCATTGAAGTTTTTAATGACAAAGAATATTTTGGAACAGGGCCATGTATTGCAGTTAAGTTTTTAAGAAATTTTTCACTCGGATCAAAACTGGAGGGTAGCAAACAAGTGGCAGCTTTTAAAACATACTCATCTCTAAATTCTGGCAGAATATTTTGATTGTCTGGATCTTTTATTAACCATAATAAATCTTCTTGAATTTGTAAAGATAAATCGAATAATAGTTGGTTTATTTGGTCTGTATTTAAGCAATATAAAGAGTCTAAAGGGATTTTGTGATTAGTAATCTTATTAAATAAAAGATTTTCGTTTGGAAGAATTTGAAAATATTTTGGAAATCTTTTTGGTAAGTAAACATTTACAATATAGTTATAGGCCTCTTTTATTGCTAGGATTGTGACTGGATCATCTTTATCAAAAAAGATAGTTCTATTAACATGATTTTGATCTGATAATAATGTTTTTTTTTCGTCGATTGTAGTTAAGTAGGTATTGTCAATTAAAAACAAATCATCAATGGATATGAATTTTATTCCTAGATTCATTTTATAAACTGGTTTAAACGGTCTATATGGAATGGGAAGTTGATCTTGCCAAACATAGTCAGATGGTATGGGATAAACAAGCTCAGTAGACTGAAGCAAAACAGAAGCTTTCTGATCACAAGCAGCCTGCAATTTCAATGGTTTATCAGAGCTTGCATTGAAATAGTTGTAGATGTGATAAAAAATAAAGGGGGTAAGGAGAGGAAGAGGAAGAACAAGCAATTTCCAATGAGCAGCCAAATGCTGGGAAGAAAAACAGTCCATTGCAAGCAAATTGTGACAGCAAGCAGAGCAGAAAAGCTTCAAAACTGGAGAAGCTGCTCCATACTTATATATCAGAGTTTCTCCACTGTGTTGAATCAGCTTGGATAAGAAAACTCGAGTTTTCGAGTTTATCAGCAACTGCTTTGAGAAGTACCCGCGATCCACTGCAGTGGACTCCCACAGCCCAAACCGGAAAAAATGCATTGCGCACGTGCAAAGTACATCACGTTGTAAAGTACCAACACAGTGGCTTCCAAATCAGTACCGTGTTTATGGTCTGTATAGTACACGTGTTCTGCCTCTTATTGTTCTGGAGAATTTGCAGGATGATCTGTTTTCTGTTGCGCCTGAGGCATGAGCTGCAAGAGACAATCAATGCTTCATTTTGCTATCGATTTTGGATTTACTAACAGACCAGTTTTCGTTTCACTTTTCTTCTTTTTACTTGTGCATCTTCTGCAGCCTCTTTTTTTTGTTAGCTGCTCCATTTTCTATTTTTTATTTTTCATCGCTCTTTATCGAAGTATTAACACGTCGGTAGATATACCTATTGCTGGCCAACAATTATTCTCATTCTACGTTTTTTATTTTTGGGGTCGAGAGATCTTCCTTTAGAGTGTTTGGGGTTTTTTCTACTGATTTGCTTTTGATATAATAATGAAATTAACAAGCAGGCATGGAATAGGTCAAATTTTCAATTTCAATTTTAATGGTTTTAAATTTAATTCCAACCTTACTATATTACGTTTTATAATACTAGTGTCTTTATTTTATCTACAGTTGGTTAGTTCAATTGGTATAATTGTACCTCCTTTGAAGCAAAAAGATATTGAAAATTATGAAAAAAATTACAACAAAAAATACGATTTTGAATCATGTTTCAGATATTATGACAATAGTCAGTCTAGCCTTGATAATAACAACAAAAACGATAATAATAATAATGATGATGATAATGATAATTTGATTATAATAAGTATGTTTGTTGGTGATAAGATTAACTCGCAATCTTTAAATTTTAAAGTATTTGATCAATTTGGCAATCTTTATCGGTCAAAATCTGACATCTCTGGAAAATTACGTATTATATTCAAAACTTCATTTTTAAATAATTACAATAATAATAATAGTAACAGTAATAAAATTATGAATGATTATGATATTTCACAAAGATATTTTGAAATTTGTTTTGAAAATTATCTTAAAGATGCAAGTTGGTCAAATGATGGTGAAAACAAGGAAATAGTGATGGATTTGGAAATTGGTTTAAAATCGAGAGATTTAAATTTAATTAAACAAAGTGAAAAACTAACTCCATTACATAAGGACTTAATTCAGATTGAAAACGAAATTGACGATTTAACAGATAATTTATATTATCTTGTTAAAAGAGAAGCAAATCTAAGAGATACTAATGAAAATACATACATTAATGTTGTCAAGTCTCAAATCGTTATAATAATTTTACTAATATTTATCAGTTTATTACAATTATTATATTTTTACAATTATTTAAAAACTAGGAAAGTTATCCAATAGATTTTTTCTTTTATTTATGATTATTGTTTTTTTTGTTTTTTTTTTGTTTCTTTTTTGGGGTTTTTATTTTCAATTTATTTTTATTTATTAATTTTAATGTTACTTCAATAATATTATTTTAATAATGCTATTTTAATACATATTATCTCAATTGTTTATTATCCTAGCTACAATATAAGGTATAAATAAAAAATCATAAAAAATCATAGAACATCATAAAAAATTATAAAACAATAATAAAACAGCGATAAAATAAACCAGTTTTTAATAGTGAAGATTTCTCATGAAAATAAACCACCCTAAAAAAACAAATGGAAAGAATAGAAAGAATAGAAAGAATCGAAAGGGATAACAATAAAATATAATAAATAATGGATTAATTATTCACTAGGGCAAGATAAAATGAACTTTTTTGTGTGCTTTTGGAGTCAATGTTGGGAAAGAATCAGTCTGAGTTTTTTTAAGAATTGATCTATAAGGTTTTGTAAGATTACGATTATTAAGATCATAATTTTTGCTGAGATTATCGTTATGATTAGTATTAAAACTAATAGTGCCATTGTAATTATTTTTATTTTTATTTTTATTTTTATTTTTATTTTTATTTTTAATATCCTTTTTAATTTTAATTTTACTATTATCTATATGATTCAAATTATTTTGATTCAAATTATTTTGATTTAATGATAGGTTTAATGTTTTAAAATATAAAAGATTTTTTTGGAATTGATCTTTAAAATTATAATTTGTGTTAATTAGACCACAATTTGCGCAAAATACATGAGTACAGGAACAATGAGGGTTTGGAGAGGTTATTTTAAGTAGATTATCAATGCCATTAAAATGGCATTTGCAACAATGCATATAGTGGTTATTAAGATCGAAATTAGTGCTGGTATTTAAATATGGAAAAGAAGTAAATGAGTTTTGATTTAGATAAGATAGATCAATATTTGAGAACGAGTTTGAATTTGAATTTAAATTTGAATTTGAATTTAAATTTGAATTTAAATTTTGGTTAAGTTGATTTACAATTTGATTTAAACATTGGTAAGAATGAATTAAATTTAGATTCTCATTTAAGTTTTGATTAAAGGTGTAATTTTGATTATAATATAAACCATTTTGATTTTGATTTTGATTTAAATTTAGATTTGAATATGGAGCTGAGGTCTGAGAATGATAAGACATTTATAAGAAATATTATGAATAGATTAAGGTTGTACAATTGATTAGATAATTAAATGATTAATATGCTGAAAAGTAATTAAAAAAATAGGAAGAAAAAATAGGAAGAAGAAGAAACAAAAGAAGAAGTATAGAAAATATATAGATATATATATAGTATATGGCTGAATTATCAATACTCAGATTATTCAGCTTGAGGAGATCAAGGGAAGAAAAATGACTCTTATTTATAGGAAATTTTAAGATAAGCAGTGATAATATTTGAAAATGGCAGAAGTAAACTGATAGAGAAGAGAAACGATATTGCAGTAAAAAATAACAAAAAAAAAAAGAGATTATAAATACAAAACCCTTATTCTGTGATTGATTTATAATTAAACACTGCTAAAACAGGTAGGGATGATTTGATGGCTCTTCTCAAAAGATGCTTTTTACAGTTGAGCTTGACGTGCCTTAGATGCTCATCCAGAAAGCAACCACTCCAGTGGACACGTGCACGCGCAATCACGTTTTCAGCCGCACACCAAATTTGGTCACGTGTAATCAATACCTTGACATCTGAACCGCGTTTCTGGCTTCTGCCGTGTTCTGCGTTATGTCTCAGATACGCGCTGAGTATTACGTGCAAGGGTATTAAACCCGGCTGTGGCGCGTGTTCTGCAAGTATCAAGTTTGCCAGCATTAATTGGCTGCATCGGCTGTTCTTGCAACTGGGTTTGAGACAGCAGGAGGATTTACCACATTTCTCGTATATGAGATTCTATTTCTGCTAGACATGTCCGCTTGGCGCGTTTAGGTTATCGACCGCAAGGATTGTTGTGTATCCTTGTCCACAACCGGAAGTGGCCAGAAGCATTTGAAATTGCCTCATGTAATCAGCCCAGGATTCTGGTCCTAGTTCGGGAGTCTCGCGCTGCTGATGTTTGTGTTTACTGGGATCTCTGCTAATTTCAGCCTGTTGCTTTTTTGTTACTTCTTTGGTGATTTTTTTCTTGTTTTTCTTTAGCAATTCCACTCACACTCAAAATGCCAATGTTCTGGATGCATTCCTCCAGCCATTTTAAATGAACCTTGATAACTCTCACTTTTTCCAATCTCCCACAATCGTCTTTTGTTTTGCATCACTTTTTATCACTTTTTATCATTCTTTATCGTTATTTGCTATTTTTTCGTCTAATCCATGTGTTTCGCTTTTTCTCTATATTTTTCTCTTTTTCCCATTTGTTTTTTTGTTTTTCTCCCTTTCGTTTTTCACCCTTTCCGATCCCTCAAATTTTGCATCGCTTTTTGCAATCACCGCTCTTTTCATTGGCCAGGGCCTTCTATCTGCACATTTATCTCATTTTTTTCCCATTATCTTTTTTTTTTTTTCATCTTTTTTTTCGCTCACTAATATCCATCCATTTATTTAAATACTCTTCAATTTCCATTTAACTTCCTTTTACTTCTTTTTACTTGAACAATTTTATACTGTTTTACTGATAAAACTTTTAAAAAATTTAATCGGTGATTGATTAATTATTATTCTATTTTATCGCTTTTTGTTTAATTCGATTCCCTTTTCTCTCTTTATTCCTTCTATCCCCTTTATTCTCTCAAATGGCTGCTGCCTCTTCATCTTCGTCTTTCCCAAATCCTAGTTATTTAATTGACATTAACTCTTATATCGAGTTATCAAATCCTGAGTTTAATTCGAATCGAAAATCGTACAATATAGATCATTTTAAAAAATTCAATCTCACTAAAAACAATTCGTTCCAATTCAATGGTCTAATTCCACTCTATTTAGAAAATAAGCCAATTGATTTTATTTCAAATCAATTGAAATTAATCGATATTTCCTCTGCTTTTATTAACAACAATTGGTCAAAGTTTAAACTAGGTTATACTAATACCAACAACTCTTTAATTTATAACTCTACCATAGTTTCTCTGTTGAATTCTTTAGATGTTGTCAACTTGCTTCAATTCGACACCAACTTGATTTTAATTTATGACTCATTTTTAAAGGCCTTAACCTTTTATTATTCAAATCTTGGTGATAATACTACATCAAATGACTCAATTCTTATTTACAAAGTCTTGTTTCCCCTTGACGATATTGTAAACTCCCATTTAAATAACATATCTAATTTTCAAAATAATATCTTCAAATTTTCAAGATTATCCTTAGATTTAAAAAAACAACCTTCTTTGTCATACCTATCTTTAACGAGAGACGATCTTGATGACTTATACTATCAAAACCTTTCATCATTTGTGTCAATTCCATCTTTAAATTGGTCTTCATTGGGTATTGATTTTACCCCTGACAATCAATTCTCACACTTACCACCTTTTAATTCTCAAAATCACTTGACTAATTTTACTTTCTTAGGTGACAGTTCTTCATTAAAGGATTTGCAAATTATCATTTCAAATAATTTCTCTAAAAATAATTCCCCTATCCATCAAAATCCCTTCTTTGATTTTCCTTTAACTCCCTCTCCTTCTCCAAATTCATCTAAATACAAATCTAACACTTTAGATATCTCTTATCTTCCCTCCGATTTATTAAACGAAAAATTACTTATAAATCATAACGATGATTCTAATTACACTCAGCCTAATTTTTTCAGAAGAAATGTTTTACTCTTTAAAAATACTGGTTTTTACGCGTTGTTTTTTTTAATTTTTTTTATTTTATTTTTTTTTTTGTTTCAATTTTCAATTTTCAATTTTCTTATGACTTAATTTGATGAATTTTTTTATTATACTTTTTTATTTTTAATGTGGAAGCTAATTCTAAATGTTAGTGTGTTTTTTTTTCAATGATTTCTATTTTGTTTTTTTTCTTTAAGGGTCTTATTTTGTTTTTTTTAATTTTATTCTTTTTTTATTCTTTCCCTTTTATTTCAGATTACTACTTGATTTCTACATTTTAAGTATTCATTCATTTATTTTTATTTTTTAGTGTCAAGTTTGTTTGTTTTTTGTGTTGTCTTATTCGAGAAAAAAAAATTTTTAAAAATGTTTTTTCTTAAAATCAAAAATTGATCATAAATTTATACGTTAATTATATTTCAATTGTGTTTCAATTATATGCTCATATACGACATCATTTTTTATTCATTTTTTATTCATTTTTTATTCATTTTTTATTCATTTTTTCTTAACTTTAATAATAAAATTGCAGTCACTAAATTGTATAGTCTTCGATAAATGTTTCAATTTTTGTTAACTCCATCAAATGTCTCATTGTTGGCCTTCCATGAGGACAGTTCCAAGGTTTGTCTAATTGACTTAAATTACTGACAACCTTTTTCATTTTTGAAATATTCAATGGTTTACCAATCATTATACTCATTCTACATGCTCTTGAAGCAAACATCGAATATATTTTAGAGCAACTCACTTCATTATTAATCTTATATCCACCACTTTGATTCTCCTTAATTTTATATACTAATTCAATAAAATCACTTAAATCAAATACTGTCTTCTTAGATATTGGTATCGAAATCAATTCAATTTTGAATCCTGCTTTATTATTCTCATTGACCCTAATTTTAAATCCATTTTTTTCGATCATTTCAATATTATCTTTAACAATCATTTCATCTATTATTGCCAATTCAACATTAATAGGACTGATTAACCTTTGTCTTTGAAATTTTGTATTTTTTCTTAATTGTTCAAAATTAAATTTTTCATCTGAAGCATGTTGATCAATTATAAATAAATTCTCGTGCTTAGAGGTTGCAAGAATAAATCCAAGATTAAATTGTCCCACAATTTTCATTTCCAGAAAATCTTTTTTATTAACTTTTAATGTTAACTGCTCTTCAGTTGTTTCTTGCTCAGTATTAATGTCAGAACATTTTGAATTTCCATAAAAATTATCCTTCATGTTATTAATGTAATTATCTTTTATTGAGTTGTATACCTCATTAAACTCTTGAGTAATTTCGCCCATTCGAAAAGCATTTGTGACTATTAGTTGATTTTGAGATTCACGATTTTTCAGTTTTTTCTGATTAAAGAAAGTTTTACTCAACTGGTCATTTCTATTTAAAATTTCTTTGCTTTTATTATCGCCTTTAATTTTTTTAATACCCTTGTCATCATTATTTATATCGGCAACTATTTTATTAGCATCACTCTTATTGATTAAGCCCAGATGACTTTTATTAATATTTAATTGACAAAAAACAGAATCACTTTGAGAACTAAAATCATTAAAATTATTATTTGAAGCAATATTAAAAACATTCTTGCTTTCGTTAGTTATAGCATTTATACTATTTGAAACTTCTGTACTATTTTCATTATTATTTGATTTGTCACCAAAACCTTCAAAAATAGTAACCTCTAAACCGTTATTCAATTCTTGCAGAGAAGGATTTACTGTTTTATTACATTCATGATAGTCGTTATGTTTTTTCTGAATATCAAAACTGTTTTCTTTTATTTTGGAATCATTGTCAATATTATTATTAATATAATGCTGAAATGCATTTTTTTCAGAAAATGAATCTCCA
Organism: Ascoidea rubescens DSM 1968; assembly: GCF_001661345.1. Classification (NCBI taxonomy): domain Eukaryota; kingdom Fungi; phylum Ascomycota; class Saccharomycetes; order Ascoideales; family Ascoideaceae; genus Ascoidea; species Ascoidea rubescens. The sequence continues at coordinate 185,727 of NW_017962923.1, read as the reverse complement.
GATAAATCATTTGTAAATGATTTTAAAATAGAAGTAGTATAATTTGATAAATTGTTATTTTTCAATCTTTTTGTGGGCCTTTCAAACATACAAGATGTATTGTTGTCTTCTATTAATGTCTTTATGTCATTATCTGTATTAGAATCCAAAGATTTGCAGTTTTCTTCTATATCCTTGGGTTCAAGATCACAGTCTATTCTACTCTTTGTTATATCAAACTTATCATTAGTAAAAGGGCTTGATTTAAAATTGTTTTTTGAAATTTCAGCGTCAGAGTTATGATAAAGATCTAAAATTTTAGATTTGATAAGATTTAGTATTTCAGTTTCATTTTGAATTAAGATAGTTCTTTTATCAGGGGTAACATTGATATCGATCATGTTCAGATTAATTTTTAAGTTTAAGAAAAAAACAGGATACTGCAATAAATTAAAACTTTTATAAAGATTATTAAGCAAATCTTTCAAATTCTTTAAGATTACTGGTCTAGAATTAACAAATATGTATTGGTGGGAGGGAGATTTAACACCCATTTTTGGTGAAGGATTAGAAAGATAACCAACTAATTTTACTTTTGAGGTTGAAAACAAGTTTAAAGAAAAATCAATTTCAATTAAAGATTTAAAATTAAAGATTTTAGAACCAAAAACCGAATAGATGTTGTCTTTTAGTTTGTTATTTAAGCCCTTTGTTGCTATGATTAAATTTTTGTTATTTCTTTTAGGTAAAATATTAAATATTTTAAGCCTAACATTTTCTGTTATCAAGCAATAATTTGTTAATAATTCAATTGCTTTATTAAATTCTCTTTTATGATTTTTGATAAAATTTTTTCTTCTAACTGGTAAATTTTCAAATAGGTTTGTGATTAAAGAGGATGTGCCAACATTTCTGGTTGTTGGTTTAATTGATATCAAAAGTCCATTTGAACCAAAGTTTAAAATTGATGCTTTAGGATAAGTTTCCTTTGTCGCAGTTGTTATTTGAAATGATTTTGATGTGGAAACTAATGAATGAATTGCCTCACCTCTAAATCCAAAGGAGTTTAAAATATCTAAATCATCAAATGAAGATAGCTTGGAAGTATAGCTATTCAAAGCAATATTTTTGAAATCTAATCGATCAATCCCATCACCATTATCAATTACCTCAATAGAATCGATTCCATAATTTTTGAATAATATTTCAATTGAGGTTGAATTAGCATCCAAAGAATTTTCAACCAATTCTTTGACAGCAGTTTGAAGATCTATAATTACTTGTCCGGAATTGATTTTTTGAATATCAACATTGTTGATTTTGGCGATGTTCAGCCTACTCATGATTAATATTCGTATAAACCATTATGATATTTTTGTTCATCAATTCTATTATTGTGGTTGATATTAGTAGCCCAAACGCTGTTTGCCCATAAGACGTTCATTTTTTTTTGTATCTCACGTGCAGCACAATTCTTTTGAGGGATGTAAACTATGTTTTGTACTTCTCTGGACATTAATTTTGTGAAATGTTTTGTTTATGATTAATAATCATGTGTGTTTACTGTGTTGCAGCACATGCTACGAAAATCAGATAAGAAAGAAATGCTGGTCAGATATCACGTGCTGTAAATCCATAAATAAAGAAAGTAAAAGGAAACGTTTAAAATTGGTAGTGTAATGGCAGAAATATAATGATTTTTCATATTAGCATGAGAGCGAAGTAGAAAGTGTTAACACATTTTGTTTAAAAACTATCAAACGCTTAATCAAATCATCCATTGAAGCTGGTTGGGGATTGCAGTCGGTATGAGGAAAATTCTGATTGTAGTTGATATCTTCTTTGTAAAAAATCTTGTTTACTTTTATTTCTTGATTGAACGAATCAATTTTGAGATCGACTAATTTCTGGAACTTCAAGTAGATCAAATGTCTTTCCAATTCAGCATAATCAAAATCTTGCTGTGAACTTCGACCAGTTAATTGATTGTATTTTACTCGATTGGAATTAATATGCACTAGTCTTCTAAGAACTGTTAGCGCTTTTAATTTGTTTATGGCATTGAAGGACAACTGAATAAATTCTGAGTTTTGATAGTCGATATTGTAAAAATAATCTTCAAAAGCGCCAAAAGAAAACAACTCCAAGGTTTTAAGGTATTTTAAACTATTGTTAGAATTCTTATTGTCAGTAGTTAGTTTTGCTTGCAATATTGGATTGATCCTTAAAACATTAAAGTTAAAAGTTCTTGAATCTTCAAGTAGAGATATGATCTGAGATTTAAGTTGATGTGGTGAAGAGGATAAAGATATTGTTTCCAAAACGTTTTCCATGATTGTTGCCTCCTATCATTCACTTGCAATGAAAGACAAATCTGCTTCTACTAATGCTGCAAAAGCCAACCGCTAAGAGCTGTTGATACAAAGGTTCAAAAGCCATCCGGAGGCAGATCCTCGCCCTTTGCTTTTCCGTCAGCGAAACGCCCAACTGGGCTCGGACTGTGGCTAGAGGATTGTGAAATATTAACCGGCAATTCCGACCTACACACGAGTGGCTTTAGCTGTCCTGTCCTGCCCTGATAATGTAAAAGTATAACAAGAGGTTTCTTTAAAGATTTGATCTTGAGACATCTGAAGACAGTTAAATAAGTAAAGAGAAAATAAAACTTAAATAAAAAAAAATAAAACTTAAATAAAAAGAAAATAAAAAGCAATTAATCAATAATTGATTAAATTTCTAAACAGCCAAAACTAATCTATACCCAGCAATTTCAAACGCCCGTAACTCAATTTGAATAGTATATTCATCATTTTCGGTTGAACTACTAAATTCTAATACTTCAACGTCCTCCTCTAAATTGTTAACTTTATAAACTCTTAATAATGGTAATAATTTCTTTACCACAATAACACCTTTACTTTTACCTCCCAAAGAATCATATACCCTAATAATAACTGATTTTGTGTTTTCTTGTACATTGTTGTTTTTACTAATTAAATTAGAAAATGACAAAAACTTGCTTTGCTGATGGTTTGCCTGATATGGTTTCATCGTTTTTTCTGAATACAGTGCCTCGGAATTATAATCAACAAACACATCTGAATCCAATTCAGCTCTTTTAATATTGCTTAAAATCAAATTACCTTCATCATTTTCTAAACTAATAAAATTAAAAAACTCTTTATTGAATTCGTGGATATTTTCAAGTAAAACACAACTACCAAATCCTGTTTGTTCAATTCTATAGTCTTCTTCATTACTAATGCGATTGGTAAACTTGCAGATTTTGTAATAATCTTCATTATCGTCACTTTTCCAAAATCTAGTGTTAAAGTTAAAACTATTTCTAACAACCTCGCCATTAATTCCACCTTTGTGAGGAAAAATTCCATACTTGAAAAAATGTTTTCCCATATCAGCATGCTCATCGGGGCTTTTAGGTGACCTTAATAATGATAGTCTCATTAAATTTCCATGTGTAGAAAATCCATACTTGTTATTATTAAAAATAGAAACCCCTCCAGTAAAATCACTGTAATCCACAAATTTATGACAGCAAGTTTCAAATTTAGCAACTTCATAAGATGTGTTATAATTCGTTGGTCTTGTTGTAATGCCAAATTGAGTTTCATAAGAGCAGTAAGAATTGTGTATATCCACAGGAAACTCAACTTTCAAAAACCTACAATTCTCATGCCAATCACACTCGTTCTCAATATTAATCAATTTCGAATTTGCATTTAAGGAAATGTATGAATTTAACCATGAATTTGTTTTTTCATTAATTACAATCGACACCCTAATCGTTGTGATCAATGGTCCTTGTTCATAAATTTCGACTTTATTCGCATTTAAGTTAACAATTTTTTCCAATGAAAATAATTCGGTATCCCATGCTTGCCATGATAACGGAGTATCTTGTAAAATTACAAATTGGTTTGCTCCTGTTTTATTTTTACCAGTTTTAATATCAAGAAATTCTTTGTCATTATAAGTTTTATCAATAATGCTTGTAATTACTCCTGTACTTTTTGAAATCTCAATTTTTAGCAATGAGTTATCTAAAACAAAATAATCATCCAAATCAAACAATTTAACTTCCGCATTGATTTTTTCTGTCAATGGCGCTAATATTGAATGATTATCTGGTAACGATTGAAATAAAACGTAATCGTTTTCATATCTTCCTTCTTGAATAAACGATAATTTGGAATAAAAGTTAGGTTTCTCTTTTAATGTTTTTTGGTTTTCGTTCAAAAATAGTTTTGATAATTTTGGTATCTTGACGATTTCTGAAACATTCCAAGGATAAGTATTTATTAACCAAAAAGCTCGATTTACCAATTTTTCATAAATTATAGAAATCTCATAGTTTAAATGATTGTCATTCTCAAAAGTTTTTTTTGTTGGAAATTGTTTAATACCTAACGAAGTTAAAGCAGTGAAAATCAATTTTTCAGTTTTTCTTATGCATTTACTAAGCATTGGTTTGACCTCATCTGAATAAACAAGTTCGATACAAGTGCCAGGCAAAACATCATGAAATTGACATAACAAAACGTTTTCCCACAAATCCGAGATCTGTTTTGCTGGAAAAATATATGATTTAGAAAATAAGCTTGCTAATGTTGACAAATACTCTAAAGAGTGCAAATTTGTTTCCACCCATCGCATAAAATTTTTAACATCAGACTGAGTTGTGTAAGTACCTCTATGAAACTCAAAATATAACTCACCAACCCAAGAAGGCAATTCCTTTCCGTTTTTTGTTTCGTCTAATATTAAATCATAAAATTTATCAATTGATATACCAGAATGAACATAAGGCAACTCACCAGAAGTGTTGGCTATTCCTCTGCAACGACGGATTCTTTCTAACATTTCGGGAGTACAGCCTCCACCACCATCACCATGGCCAGCCAAATGCATCGACTTGACGGAGTAAGCCAAGTTTTTGTGTTGGTGAAGAGATCTTTTAATATCGCCAAAATTAGCAGCTGAAGTGTATGTGTTATTAGGAGGCATGTGTGCTAAAATTTGAGAGCCATCCAAAGCGACCCAGTTGAAAGTTGTTAAAGGAAAAGTATTAATATTATTCCAGGATAGTTTTTGAGTCAAAAATCTTGATATTTTAGAGAGTTGGCAAAGTTGGGGTAATTGAGAGGAGTAGCCAAAAGAATCCGGTAGCCAAAAAGTTTTTGAATAAAAATCAAAATTTTGTTTCAAAAAAAATTGTCCTTTTAAAAATTGTCTTGCAAGAGATTCAGATGCAGGTAAATTAGTATCATTTTCAACCCAGGTACCGCCAATGGGAATAAATCTATCCAAATTTGATTTGATTTGATTAAAAATAATGAGATGATCTTCTTTTAACCATTTAAACTGTTGCATTTGAGAAGCAACAAATATGTATTCAGGGTATCTTTCGATTAAATTTAATTGAGTGGTCCAAGATCGAACAATTTTTCTTCTTGATTCAGCAAAGGGCCATAACCAAGCAGTATCGATATGGCAATTACCAAAATTGAAAACTTCAATTTTTTTGAAATTGATAGTGTCATTCAAGGTAAAAACTTTGGAAGAATCAATGTCATTACCGAGAAAGGATTTGGCCAAATTTCTAGATAGACTAATCGAGTAGTCTGGGTTGTTGGGATCAAAAGTATTCATAATTTGATTCGCTAATTTTCTTGCCTGATGTTTTTGCCATGAATCTGAAGGAAATTCTCTTGCAGCGTCAGCAATTTCATGAAAATCATGATATAAAGCTCTACATTGCAAATTTGGAATAACTAGTTGGCAAGTATTTAAAGAAAAGTGGTTATTTGAGTTAGTTGGTTCACCGTTACCAAACATGCCATTACAGGCCATTTCAAGATAAAATTTGAAAGTATTATTAGAGGAATACCAAGATTTGGGTACAATATAATCAATTCTTTCACCATTTCCAGTTAGAGCTTGCAAGGGAGTTCCATATTGATCATAAATTAAACCTTCATTTTGAGAGTCCCATCTGAACCAAATTTGATCAGAATGAATATTTGGGTTATTGATATAATCGACAAGCCAATTTGAAGGCAAGGTTGCTTCGATTTTAAACCAAAAAGTGGCCCAAGAGGGACCAAATTTATCACCGACTTTTGAGGAAGACCAGTCCTCATCTTTCAAATCAGGTATAATATCTTTGAATAAAGGACGAGCATTATTTGCTACAGAGTGAACTCTCAAAGAAATACAGTCTGAGGAAGTTTGATAATCCATAAACTTAGGCAAATTGAAATCTCTATATTGGCCATTATCAAAGAACTGCCTTAAACGGTTTTCATAGATTGAGTCGACATGTTTGAAAACAGGATTGTTGTTGATTGTGGCGTACTCGGAAACCATTTTCAGAAGAAAGAATAATAAGAAAACGCAGAGGAAGGAGAGGCAGAAGATGATAAAGAAAGAGAAGAAAGAAAACAAAAAGAAGATTCAAGGGATGGGATGGAGCAAGCCTCGTCCAAGCACCAGCAGGGTGGATTTGGTCCAATATGCATACAACCACATGATGACACTGATACCAGTGATGTAGTTCAAATAGCAGACCGCGCAGATCACGTGGCCTGGGTAGGAAGCGGTAGGCACCAGGCAAAAGATTTGCCTGGGAGAGGTGCGAGCGCCAGGGGAGGCGAGAGACTCAGGGAGGTGTTTTGCTGCTTTATATCTGCTTCTTCTGCCAAACGTGAAAGCGTCCTGCTCACTGCCCACTGCTCGACTTTTGCCTTAGTTTCCATGTCCCACGACCAACTAGCCTTCAAGCTTTCGAAAGATGCTGTAAGTTCTGTTTCTATTTCTCTTTTTTTTCGCCAACTGCTAACATCAATTCTCCCCTAGTTGGTCGCATCATTGTTTGAATTGTCCAACGCTGCTAATAATGTTGCAACAAACACAATCGAGTTTTATAATATTTCAGTTTCCAAACCCGATTCAGATAATGACTTGGTTGTCAAAACCTTGATTAACTCTCTATCTTCTCTTGCAAAATCTTCCTCTGCTCTCCATGCAACTTTTGACTCTCTTCTTTTAGACGAAAATGGAAATACCAATTCCAATTCCCATAACCCAAAGTCTCCCACCGTTAATTCTCATCCCAACAATCTATCTTCCAAATCTTCTAAATCTTCCAAACCGTTGGCCAATAAATCTGTCCTAAGTGATATTGATGACTCTTCTGTTATCTCTGGCTCTATTGCTCAAACCACCAATAACAATAACAATAACAAAGATAATAAAGATAATAAAGATAATAAAGATAATAAAGATAATAAAGATAATAATAATAATAATAATAATAATAACAACAACAATAGTAACAATAGTAGCAATAATAATGAGAATACCAATGAAGATAGCAATGATAATAACGATAATAAAGATAATAATAATGGTATCAGTGCTAAAAATAGGAAAACTCCTAGATCTTCCAAAATTGCTTACAAAAATGGCAGATCTTCTGTCCCAACTAATATTAAACCCAGAAACTCAACCAAAAATATTCCATCTACCATCCTTCCACTAAAAACATTGCTAAAAAAGAGAAGAATCGATAGAGATCCAAATGCTCCAAAAAAACCATTAACTGCATATTTTGCTTTTAGCAATTTTTTCAGACAGGCATTAAAATTAGAAAGACGTAAAGCTGGTTTAGACACATTACCAAGTATTGTTGTAACTCAATTAGTTTCTACAAAATGGAGTGAATTACCAGAAACTGAAAAACTGAAATGGAAAGATGCATATAACAAACATTTTGTTCTTTATCAAACTGAAAAACTCAAATATTTAGCCAATAAAGACTCGTATACTATTCCTTCAACTTATTCAAACATTTCAATTCCCGAAGTATATCTTAGTGGTGGTGTATCTCAGTTTCTTACTTTAAATGTTGATGATGAGAGTGTTTCTTTAAAAACAGATAATTCACAAGTAGATAAGGGCAACGTTGAGAATGCGGATGATACTTTTGGCCGTACTATTCATATAGACCATGAGGAAAATGAGGAAAATGAGAGTATTGACAGCAGCGACGATAGTGATGATAGTAGTCATACGATAAACATTGATCTTGATGACTCAATTTTTCAAGCTTCAGATGCTGAGATGAGTGATCAACAGATTGAAGTTCTAGAAAAATTTTCTTCAGATGAAATTTCAAGTAAAGATAGAAAAACAAGAAGAAGTAAAAGAAGAAAGGTTGAGTAGTGTTTAATCAACAAATGACATGAGTTTTTGTGATTTCCATTATTTTGCATTCTTTTACATAATTTATTTTTTTATTTTTTTTTTTATTTTTTTTTTCATTTTTTCTTTCATTTTTTAGTATTAGTATTAGAAATAATAGTATATAATAAATTTAAACTATTGAATAATATTTACATATTTTATAAAAAAACCAAGCAACAATAAAGGAAAATTATATAAAGCCCCAAAGTAACCAAGCACGACAGTAACTAAGCAACAAAATCTTGAGGTCTTCCAATAAAAGTGTCGGCAAATTGTTTAATTAAATCTGTCTTTGGAGTTGGAGCAAGATCGAGTCTTTTCCATTCTTCTGGGAAAGGATGGGCTTTAGCAATATTTAAAGGGTTTTTACGTTTTCTGAGCTTTGTAGCAAGAAAGTATCTGTTATCCAAGGGCAAATCATAAAGTTGCTGAGGATCGGATTTTGATAGACGGATTAAATTTTTAATAATGTCAATAGAATATTTAACATTTTGGGAAGAATCTGAAAATTTATTACAAGAAAATTTGAGCTGATTTTTATCGAAATTGTATCTTTGAGAAATTAATAGTAAGAATTTATGTTTTTGATATTTGTCGAATTTCAAATTTTTAAAAAAAGGATCCAAATCAATATAAACTGATATCTTTGAGTTTAGAGGATGGTTTTCCTCACCAATCCATTTATTGTATTTAATTACTATTGGATTTTGGACCGGATGCATCTTTTTATAAGGCTTTTTATATTTTGCTAGCAAGGGAGCCTCATAAGCAATAACTCTGTTGAAGTATCTTAGATCGCGATGTTGGTCGACTAGAGTGGTAGCAATAGAAGAGTATTCATCATACTTATAGTTGGGCAAAGTAAAGTCAGTTTTAGAAGAGGAAAAAGAGCCCAAGTAGTATTCAAGAGCAGCGTCGCCGTCTGTGGGAGAATTGTCCAAATTATAGATTTTTTTGATAATTTGTGGAGACCAACGACTGTCCAGGTCTTTTAGATTTTTGAAAGCATACAATATAGCATCCAACTCATCCTGAGATTTTGTGTACTGATGACTCAAAAGAGCGTATCGATGACGATACAATTCGAAGATCTGGGAAGAAGTGTATCGGGACAGAATCCACCTCTTGGGGTCTCTCAATAGCTCTGGGTCTTGGTAGTTAATATCGGCAGAAGCAGCAGAAGCAGCAGAAGCAGCAGCCGAGTAAAAACGGACGCTGGAAGAGGCAAGAAAAAGAGAGGAGCAAGACAGAACACCGAAGGCGCTGCGCACAGTCAGCAAAACCATATTTGTGGACATTGTCTCGGACAGCTGGTGGAGAGTCTGCAGCATCTACCTCTGCTTCCTCTGTGTCGCTGCTTTGCGTCCTCTCCATCCCACCAAGACACGTGTGCCCGTGACCCGGCGCAGCCCCGGGCACGCAACGGCCATGTGACCGAGACGGCTGTCGGCGCAGGACCCTGCCGGTCGGCAACGGCGTCGGACAACTTACCTGCGTGGGCGGCCGCGCTCAAACTTCAAGCTTCCATCTTCTGCGAATCCCCAGCGGGCCTCAATAAGGTGGAACAGCCGAACGCTGCCAGCTATAAATATTCTTCTTTCCTTCGATTGTTCTTCTGTTTTTCTTCTCTCACTTCTGCCTTTTCTTTTTTCGCTCCTTTCCTTCTCTCTTTCCTGCTTCTCTTGCTTCGGCCCATTTTCTTGCTTCTGTCGCTTCTCCTGCTGCCCTCGCTTTGCTTTCTTGCTATTTTTCAGGGTTGGTGCATCATTTTTCCTCCATATATATTTACTCCTCCTTCCAATTTATTTCTGCTCTACTTTAATCTGCCTCAACAATGTCTGATAAGGACTCCAAGGCTGACGCCTCAAAGAGAGAGTTTAGAATTCAACAGGCTTTAGAGTATAAAGATAAATTCCCTTCAACAACTTGGAAGCAAATAGAGATGAAATTTCAAGTCAAGAAAGGAACTTGTCTATCAAGGAAAAAACTATTGTTGGCTAGGTCAAATTTCGCCAATTATAGTCATGATCCTCCTCCCAACAACTCTTTCAATCACTCTCTAGACTCGAATTCCCTTTCTCATCTTTATCTACCCCTTCGATACAGTTTTAATCTGAGCAACTATATATACGATCCTCACTCCCTTCCTCCCACTCATCACAATCTGAACTTGAACTCCGGTTACAATCAAAATTGCAACTACAACTTCAGTTCTTCCTACACTTCTGCTCCTGTTTCTGCCTCGGCTTCCTCCACTTCCACCTCCGCCTCCACCTCCACTTCTACCACTCTTCCTTCTGTTTGCTCGTGTTCTACTGCTTCTATTGCTTCTACTGCCCCTACCACTTCTTTTCCTCCTTCTATTCCTCTTGTTCAACCTCCACATCCCTCTTCAGTTGTCACACCTGCTTCTTCTGCCCTATTTCTTACTAATCCTAGTTACTCTTTTTCAAATTGTACCTACCCGCTCAACTCAACAACTAATAACAATAATAACAATAATAACAATAATAACAATAATAACAATAATAACAATAATAACAATAATATTATTAATAATAGCCAGAATTCTATCTCCTGTAACACTGCTATAAATGATAATGCACATACAAATTTACCAAAACTCATCATCAAAAACCCCCCAAATCTATCTTCATCTACTCATACTCATAACAGATCTTTAACAGATGAAGAGGAATTACTCTTGAAAAATAAAATTAAAGCCTTAATTGATAACGGAAAATCAATCAAAAAATTGCAACTATACTATATGGTCGATGAAATTATTGAACAAAGACCCAATCATGCTAAAAGACATCTAAAAAAATACCCTGTGCCAACTAAAAATAATACTATTACCTTGCATTACGTGGGTTCAAGATGGGTTGATCGTTTTATCAATAGAACAAAAGATATCATTATTAATAAAATTTTTAAATCTGATGGTTATAACTATTTTTATGATTTATCAACAAATAAAATCATTTCAAATACTTTTAATACTGCTACTGCTACTACTATTACTACTACTACTACTACTACTACTACTACTACTAATAATAATAATAATAATAATAATAATAATAGTAATAATAATAGTAATAATAATAGTGATAGTAATAGTAATAATAATAGTAATAATAATCATAATAATAATCATAATAATAATCATAATAGTAATAAACCCCCAAACAAAAAAACTGGAAGTATAGATTTAAGTTTACTTGATTCTGCCGCTAAAGTCAATAAAGCCTTTGAACTATCCTTGAAGGTTTTGCATGACAATATCGATCCAAAAAATTTCCTTGAAAAACATTTTTTAATTGATTTTCTAAAAGTCTTAAAAGATTCATATATTGAAAACAGTTTAAAATTTGAAGATTTGAATTACTCAAATGTTTCGGAGAAAACCATTTCTGATACTAAAAATATTCGTATACCCGAATTGACTAGTCTTACTTGTGCCTCAACTTCCACTTCCGCATGCACTTCTCCCTCTTCTTTTGTTATTTCTGATAATTCAATTCCTTCAAATAATTTTATTAATACTAATATTCCTCCTACCCTTGCAAACCCTAATAATTTCAATCCGGATAATTTTATCAATGATAGTGCTGTATTTGAATTAAATAATAATAATAATAATAATAATAATAATAATAATAATAATAATAATAATAATAATAATGACAATAAAACTACTAATACCGTTATTAATAATAGATCCTGTGATAATGACTTAAGCTCTTTTGACGAAAACCACTTCTCAAATAATCATCTAAATACTCACAACATTGAGACCATTAGAGCCAGAGAAAATCCTTCTAAAAGAAAATCGAGTATCAACAGTACTCAAAGGTATTATGAAAATTCAAATCAAAATTCCGCTGAAAAACAGAACTATAAAAAAGTAAAGCAAACTGCTGTTTTAAATTCACCTAGAATTTCCAGTTTAAACTACTATAGAACCCCAACTAGTTCAAATCTGAACATAAACATGACCATTAATTCCATCCTAAATGATGATGACAACGATGAAGATGATGATAATGACGATATTCAACTAAATCAATCTCATTGCAACTCCCAAAATAGTAATAAAATCTCATCTGCTATTGCTGACTATCACTCTGATAATTTTCTACATCCCAGATATCTAAACAAACCCAAGTGTTCCAACAACGATAATAATCATAAGAAGGATAATTTTAGGAGAAACCCCAATAGCCAAATAAGCAGTCGACAAAACGGTAGTGTTATCAACATTAAGTCTTTATTAAACAATTGTCCAGATACTGAGCAACAATTTAGAAGTAGCCACAACCATAACTAAAGAAATGGACTAAATATTTACATCAGGATTTATTCTTCATTCTTTTAAATCTTATCAAACCAGTGTGTTTTTTACCAATATTCTTTAAAATCTGCATAGCATTTCGGTGCCCTTTCTCTCTTTGTGAAGTGTAAAACTCCCCACATGAAATACAGTTGCTGAGATATCCGAGACAAGACCGCTTCTTCTGCATTTGAACGGCACTACACGCGTGCAAAAGTGCACAAATGCATATACTATACCTCTTGCAGAAAGCCATCAGTATGGTTCATCTGACACATGACCATCAAGGTGTGCTGTTTTGCGCAGGGACCTTCGTGGGTCGTAACCGTAGGCTTCCTGTATTCCAATTCTCAGGGGCTTACACTCTAAGACCGTAATTTAGGGCTTTTTATGTAAACACGAACAGAACTAGAAATATGTATTGGAAGACTTGATCCCTTTCTTTCGAAATTGATCAAATTGCAACGCCTTTTATATAATTTTATATCGGTCTAAGGTGATTCATGATAATAAAAATAAAATATTATAATTGTAGTTGTTTTGCTTTCTGCTGTCCTTGCAGCCAATTTTCTGATGTATTGTTTTTCTGGCTGCACGAATTGGCTTCGGAGCCATGTATATTGTAACCCTAGAGAAGAGTGGTGTAAACGGTACAAAGTTCTATTGTTAGGCTCTCTTATAATTACCGCGTTTTTCCAAAACTGATGCTTCCATGCGTTTTTCAGCAGCTTTGGCGCTTTAATCCATGGCACGTGTTTTTTAGAGAAGAGTATTATTTCTATTTTTTTTCTTTTATCCTTTTCTGGCTGTTGAGTGGTGTTTTTGGATGAGAGCCATGTCTTTGCCTACAAAGTTTTCTACTTTTATTCCAATTTTATATGATTGCAAAAACTATCTTATTGTCAACAAACCTCCCTTTTTGTATTCGCAGCCTCCTGATACTTCGAATGCCTATTTCAAAAGACATAAACGTTTTTTCGATCCGGGTATTCAAACTCGAGACCAATTCAAGGATTTTGTTCTAAATGAAAAATGTCTTATCCCTTTACTATATCATCAGCACTTTTTAGGTAATTTTGAAGACTCAGATTCGTTTCAAAACATTAATGATAAAGATTTAATGCTAAAAGAATTGCAACCAATTAACAGATTGGATTACAACGTTTCTGGTGCTCTTATAATATCCAAAAATAATATTACAACTTCCAAATTTAACAGAAATTTAGTAAAAGGTGGGAATTCGGGTCATTTGATAAAACGAAAATATATAGCAGCTGTTGAAATAATTGACAAAAATTTTGATAGCTCCTCATTGAGACATTTGAAATTTTTAAATCCTCAGAATACTCTTGGTTTAATTGATTTACCAATTGATAATAAACCATCCTCAACAAAGTTTAAAATATTAAACAGCAATTGCATGATTTTAGAATTATTGACTGGAAGAAAACACCAAATTAGAAAACATTTAAATTATATTAATTATAATATTCTTGGAGACAAAAAATACTCTCTCCCGCTGTCTTACAAGAATAATTATTCTATTTACAATCAAAAATTTAACTCAGCTAATCTTTTGTCGGCTCATCATATCTCACCTCCATTTCCTCAGCAAATCGCTTTACATTCTGCTTTTTCTTTAACACAGGTTGGTCTAACCCAAGTCAAAACCTATGCTCCTCTTATTTGGAATTTTGATAATGTATGGAAAGACTTAATACCAAAAAAAACAACCAAAAATAAACCCAAAGGTGATTTGCCTTCTTGGATTAAACAAGAATTAAATGAATTATGATTTTTACAATATAATTTACAAAGCTTCAGATTCAAGATTCTTTTTAGCAGTATATAAAATTTATTATATATCATACAAACTATTTAAATATTCGCTACTATATTCACTTAGCTCGGGAAACAATTCGATAAATACTAAGTCAAGTAACCTGTATATCAAGTATTTATTAACCTTAACTTCTTTGAAACTTTCCAAAAAATTGTAAATTTTAATATCAGTTTTGGATTCAATTTCAAATTCTTTTTCGTGATCATCTAAGCTTTTATCATTTATATTGTTTGTTTTTGAAATCCTGTCATTTAATATAAAAATCTTTATCCAGTTTGGTATTGTTTGTTTCATTATATTAAAACATTTTATTTCTAATAGCCTTAATTCTTCTTCATTCGGTAAAATAGGAGGTGGTCCTAAATCATTATCATTTGGAAAAAGAACATTTCTGCCAATTTGAACCATTTCACTTAAAAATTCCTCATTTTTTAAAAATTTGTCGATTATCAATCTTTCAATTAAATTATTAATTAGATTATTTAATTTCAAACTAATTTTTAATCTACTAGTTGATAAATTGTCAAAAATTTTACTCAAATAATTTACATTATTTTTTTTCTGTTTTGAATTCAGACTTTTTGTTTTCAAATTATTTTTATTTATTGAATTATTTTCTTTCCGAAATGGTTTTTTGTCTTCTTTAAAAGTGTTAATAACACCTTTAGAGTCTTTATGATCATCATGGTCATTATGATCATTATTATTATTGATGTTATCATAATTACTATCATCATTGTAAAGACCGTTATTTTTATTATTGCAATCCATTTCGTCATATAATAATATACCCTTATTCAATAGATTAAAAATTAGTACCAAAAAGGTGTTTTCATCACTTAAGTTTAAAAAATTATTTAAAAACTTGAAAATATAACGACTGGTAATTGGAATAGTTTTATCAATTCTAGATTTATCACTGTTTTTGATATTTTTGAACAGATTTTTTGTTTTAAAATTTGAATTAACATTATTATTTTGCAAAACTTTTTGATGGCCCTTTTTATTTTTATCCAAACTATTTTTATTGAATTTTTCAAAATCTAAAATGTAATTATTGTCTTTTTTGTTATTATTAATAAGTGAATTCTTAAACCCGTTATTCTTAAAATTCATTATAATACTCTTGACGTCAATGGAACTAGTTGCATTGGCAACTAATTTACTAATAGAAGTAAAGTATGATATAACAATATCTTTATAACTTCTTTTATTATCAATTTTCTCATTAAACTGATTCATATTGTTTTGATTATCATTTGATAAATTTTCTTGAATCTTTTCGCAACAAGTGATTAATAATTCATAAATTATGTGTGTTTGAGATAATTTTTCAACAATAACATTTAAAACTAATTTATTTAATAATATGGAAACAAAATTACTTGTGACTTTTGAGTCCAAATCTTCGAAAGGTAAAATGAGTGAAGTTAGTCCTTTGCTCAAAATTTGTAAATATTGATTTTCTAACATATTATCGGTGAAGCCATTTAAATCAAAACTAAATTCAATATCATCATTTGACTGTTTATTGTAAAAATAATCATGGAAAGAGGGAGATAAAGCAGGATGTGGATTTAAAAAATTAAAACAATCCAGCAAATTTTCAAATGGTAATAATTGAGTATTAAAGTTTCTTTTAGAAAAAGAATAAATCAATAAATGATTGTTTAAAATATAAGGAATCTTATCAAAAATTAAACTAATTAAATTTAAATTAGATCTTATTCTACTTTCTAGATTTCTTGTGACGTGAGCTACTATTGAGATAATTTCATTCAAAAAACTCTCATCATCAGTAATTTTTGTATACCATTCATTAATAAAATTTTTAAACAAAAGTCCTAAAAAGCAATATAAATCTAAATCTAAAACCGCAAAGGAAGTTAGAGCAGGTAAAAAGTCATTCAAATTTGAATCTTTAGAAGCAGTTGGAAAAAATATTTTTCGAACCAAGTGCTGTTTATATTCAATAGAGTCTTTAGCATAACTTGATTGAGATATAGGGCTATTATTAGAATTCTTAGAATTTTTAAAGAATTTCTTATTAGTAATGTTGTTACTGTTTTTATTTTGATGGTTGTGATGATTTAGATTTTGATTTAGATTTTGATTTAGATTTAGATTTAGATTTTGATTTTGATTTTGATTTTGATTTTGATTTTGGTTTATGTTTTGATTCCGATTTTGATTATTATAATTATCTTCTCTACTTTTAGAAACTAAGTTTCCATTGTTCAAATCTGTGGAATCAATAGTGAAAGAAGAATCATTCTGAATTGTATAGATAGAGTTGACATTTTGTTTGGAGTATCTTCTATAATTTTTGTTGGATAACTTTATTTTGGGAGATTTGTAGATGGCTTTTGACTTTTTAAAAGGGGATGAGGACCTGTAATATATTCCATTGTCTGTGTTCAAAGGTTTCAAAAGCGACAAATGAGCACTCATATGGACAAAATGTAGAACTGATGCTGCTGGACTGTGGAGATAAAGAGAGCAGTTTGAAAGCAGTGGTGGTTGAATTTGTTGAGATTAATTCACCTCCCACAAAAACAGATATATCCAAACAAACCGCGTGTGCACAAGAACGCGGTGGTGCACTATCACACATGTGTATGCAGTAGTACATGTGCACTGCTTTTGCTGCTTTTGCTGCTTTTCAAAGACAATTCTACAGTTGTATATTAAAAAAATGTTTATTGATCATTGGATTTTGTAAAGTTTCTTGCTTTGGGCAATTTATCAAAGGTTTGATCGTAGGTGTAATATTCTCTTGGGCTTGTAACATTAATACCTCTTGGTTGGCAAATTCCTATTATTAAGTTAACTAAGCAGTTCTTGGTGGTGAAAACATTAATATAAGTATCATAAAATTGGCGTTCATTGTTGCTAGCATTTAGATTTTGTTTTTTTATATGTCTTTTTGTCTTTAAATTTCTCAAGTACTCCTTTGTCGTCAAATTCAAAGCCTTTAGATAAAAATGATATAATAATAAAAGTAAAGGATAAGTCATTATTAAATGAGAAAAAACAACCAATATAATCGATATTGGTTTTTGCTTAATGGTCTCTATAGTTGATAAGTTATGGTTATAGTTAAAAAGATAATAATAAGCCAATGTGTTCAAATAAATGCTTGAAATTGAGGAAAATAGTAAAAAATTGAAAAAATAAAAATAATTTCTTGAGCCAACACAATTATTTAACCAAACACAGTGATGATCCATATTGATGACACAAGCGTCACAAACACTGCAATGGCTAATTCTTGGTGGTTTCCAGATTCTACAAGTTGAACAATATTTAACAGAGAGGGAGGGGTTTTTCAAGGAAAACATGTTTTTAGTTGAGTTATTTTGAAAATTTGGATTATGATGTAAATTATCTGAATAAAACAAAGATCTAGCCGGTAAATTAATTGTATTAAAATACTCATCAGGTAATTGAAATAAATTGTCTGTTATATTTAAATTTCTTGGTAATACACCAGGATCCGTTGTTGAAGCCTTAAAAAACGAAAAAAAACAAATAAGCCAACAGTAAGCGAAAAAAACCACTAATATTGGAGATATATGATTCCAATACCACTTGGATAAAAATATAAAATATAACAACCCAGGAACAAAAATCAATAAAATGGTTATAATTATATAAGGCCTTTTGAAAAAATTATTAACTGTTCTGATTCGACCTCCAAAAAAAAACAAATAATTATAAATGTTCATTTTTTGATAATTCCTTATATTGATATTTGTATCAGTAATATTGGGAGTGTCGATTTTGCTTAAAATTTTATCAGAATTTGGATTGGTGAATAGCCATAATAGAAATCTTTCAAGTATATTTAAATTACCAATATTCAGATTCTTTTTGTGACTATTGGAAAGGGTATTATTATTGGCACTGTTATCATTATCGTTGGAATTAAGAACATTTGTGTTGTTATTCGTGTAGTCATCAATGTTATGGTCATTATCGGTGCAGTTGTTATTATAGAATGGAGAGTCGTTGACAGCAGTCTTGAACATGGTGCCTCCATCATGAAGAGAGCCGACCTGCAAGATATCATCTTGGTTGAGATTTCGTTTCAACAATCGTTGTCTCTGGCGCTTCTCAAGCTTTCTTTGTTGTCTTAATATTTTGTTGTTTGGCGACTCGATCTTGGAGATTTCCTCTTTGTCGGCAGAACGCAGCGTTTTGTGATGAGCAACCATAGACTCGGGCAAGGAGCGATTAAATAATTTAGCCATGGGCAGCAGAGGCAGGAGAGACAGCAGAGGAAGAAGAAGCGGAAAAGTGGGCACCTTGGGAGCCGCGCGTGGACGCTGCTGCCTCCGACCATTCGACCGGGTGAGTAACACACGTGCCAGTAATTATACGTGATTTCATGCGCAAGTGCGTTTATGCATTCACACGCGCTTATCTCTACACAAATACATACTCATGCTTGTCACTCAAACTGGGAACCAACGTCACTCTCAAATCCATTCTGGGTGCGTATCTTCTTTTGCTGCCATGCAGCTCTTTTCCACTGGCTTCTTTTGCATTTTTTGCTAGCGTGTAATTCTTTTCAATTCCAGCTTTTTTTCTTTTTTTTGACATCTCACTCTCATTCAAACCGTCATCGTTTTTATTATATCTCGAGAATTCTTCAAGATCTAGCTTGATAGTGCTATTATTATTGCTAATCAATATAATCTTGGCCTTACTGACAGATTTGCTTTTTGTTTTGATTTCACTTGGAACAATCACCATGCTTGAGTGCTTGTCAATACTGTTTTCTTTAATATTTTCTCCCAATTCATGATTATGCTCTTCTTTATTTTCCATTCTATTTTTCTTTAGCTGTTCTGGTTTTTCACTCTTGCAATCGCTAGCTTTATCATTTATACATTTTAGATGAACTTCTTTTATCTCATTTTTACCTTTATTGCTGTCAAGTGAAACTAAATCAACACTATTGTTATCATTTGATCGCCTATCATTTGATTGACTATCATTTGATTTTCTATTACTAGTATCAAAATCCTCTTCATCTTCAGTATTATAATCCGAATTAAGTACTACCTGTGATGAAATAGATTCTAAATCAGTCAAAGAACAATAATCAGAAAAATCGGAATTTTTGCTACTAACATTTGAAACAAATTCCATTCCTTCATTATTGTAATTATCGATATTTATACTATCGTGACTATATGATACTAGTTGATTCTTAATATTAATCCTTTCTGATTCCTTTTCGTTCTCTGTTTTCAAATGTGCTTGGTTTCTCGAAATGTTATTGTTTATATAAAAGTTATGATAGTCATCGTTAATACTTGTACCAAATATATCATTTAATTCTTCATTAGTATCATTCGTATCACTATTAAAATTGTCATTGGATGAAGTGAAATCGATTAAGCCTATCAATTTTTCATCTTTAAACGTCAAATCAGAAAACGAATAAATATTAAGTATCTGTTTATTATTGATTTCACCTGCACTTATATTTGAATTAACAAAATGATCCAAAGAATTCAAACTTTTTAATAAATTATCTTTATTTTTAATTTCTGTTTTGATTTCAATTAAACTTTGTTTAAATTTTTCATTTTTTTTATTCTCAAGCACTTTATTTTTAGTGTCGGATTGACTACCATTGCAAAAAGCAGAAGAATCAACAATATCATCTAATCGGGTGTAATTTCCAAAATTTGAGCTTGCAATTGATGATTTGCTACTATTTTTTGAATTTTCCAGTTTATTAATAATTGAATACTCATCACTTTCAAATCCATTACTATTTATGTTAATTTCAGGAATTTTTTGGTTTTGCAAAGTCATTGAGTTCAAATGAGAATCAATAACCTTATTTTCAAAATTATCAAAATTATCAAAATTATCAAAATTATCAAGATTATCAACATTGATATTTTTTGGATAAATGGAAACTTCAATTTGATTTTTGGAAATACCGTATTCATCTGCTTCATATTCGGACTCGGATTCACTACTACTGTCATTATCACTGTCAGGAATATAAAATCCAGCACTTTTAGATCTTCTTCTATTATTAACCTTTACATTTAAAAATTCATTACTGGAATTATTATTTTTATAACATTTATCTTCATTTTCATCTCTTTTAGGTGTATTATTTGTTTGGTTTCCCAAATTATTTCTAACAAAACATTTTTCAGCAGAATCAGAATTACAATCCCCATCTTGATAAACTTTGTTTCCACAGGCTGACATTGATATTGATCTACTATTATAATTAAATTTAAAATTATTTAATAAATTGAAACTTTCAAGACCAAAATCAGTATCCTTTCCAAGAAGTTCCTGTTTTAATTTTGTTTTATGAAAAGATTTAGAAGCATTATTATATAAATAATCCCTATTGTATGTGTTAGTAAAATTTGATTTCAAATCCTTGGACTCATTTTTTATAAAAGCAGACAAATCGTTAGCAATATTCGAATTGCTTTCAAGGACTCTAGTTTTTTTTTTATTGTTATCAGTATTGTTTTTAATTATCGAAGAAATCTGTCTCAGATTAGGATTATGATGTTTTTTTTTCATTTGTTTTGTTTTTTCATTAAACATATCAATTGAATTTGATATATTGAATTTAAATCCACCAAATATAGGGTTCTTAATAGTGTTAGTTTGAGAATTAATTGCTCCAAGTAACCGATTAGAATTTTGATTTGTGGTTTTGTAATTAATCGGCAGTGAATATTTATAATTGTCTCTAATTTCATCATCTTTATGATCATCGTTATTATCATTATCATTATTAGGGTTATGATTATTATTATTATTATTATTATTATTATTATTATTATTATTATTATTATTATTATTATTATTATTATTATTATTATTATTATTATTATTATCATTATTATTATTATTAAATTTAAAATTTTTGAAGTATTTTGATATATAATGCTTTTTCAAATTGTAAATATCAACAGAATTATTATAAATTACATTGGGAATTGGAGAAGATGAAAATGATAAAAACCACAAATTGTTTTCATGGTTTTTTGAAGTAGAACAATTCTTGAAATAATTTAAAGAAGCAAAAGGAATATCCAAGTATTTATAACCGAGTTCATCATTAACATTGGGATCAAAATTGAAATTAAAATTAAAACTAAGATTAGAATTAATGATATCATCATTAACTTTAGCTATATTATCTATATCTAGAAATTTTGATAAATAATTGTTAATTAAAGCACCATGGGTAACAAGTAAAAGAATATTTTTTTGAGGTGGATTATCTTTAATATCAATGATTTTTTCTGAATAGTAATTTAATAAATTAAACATTCCATTATAGCATCTAATATTAAACTGTAATAGTGATTCATTAAAGAGATAGTGGTTATGAAATTTGTTTGGATCCCAATTGAAAGCAAAAGTTATATTATGATTCTTTGGTATACTAGATAAGAATTGAAGAGCAGAAGATATTATTTCTGAATTAATATTGTTATTGTTTGAACTAAATAAATTATTCTCATCGTCCAATTTACTATCATAATGATATTCAGATAAGAAAGAGTCGATTTTTAATGTGAATGAATAAGTAGAGTTTGTAATATTGTTATTGTGGTTTAATAAAAAAGCTAGATGTTCTAATAAATAGTAAGATGTTTGAATGCATCTTAAATAAGGAGAAGTATGCACTACAAAATTATATTTTATCTCAGTGTTTTGGTTATTGGTGAATAATACATCAACGATTTGATTTGAAATAGAGTAAGATTGTAATAGACCTAGCTGATCAAAATCTAATAATGGAAAGTTTATTGCATTTATAATGGTAGTGTTACCAGAAAGATTGTTAGCGCTGTCTATAATAACTTTCAAGTCAGCTGTAAAATCACCATGAAAAGAACAATCTAATTTTTTCAATAGAGAAATTATCTTTGATATGTTAGAAGAAGTCGGACAGTCAATGATGGATTGGAAGCTGGTGTTAATGATATTATATTTTTTTAGAAAAGAAACAGTGAATTGAAGCAAGTGGGTGAAGTTGAGATTATCTGGCTGATGGGGAGTGTTTGAATTGGGGTTTAGGGTGGCTAATCGAATCAAGACTTGTAACAACTGATTATAGGTAAACAAGTCACTTCTAACAGCATGTCTTATTAAGAATATATCATCTATTTTCATGTTTATTGAATATTGAAATTGTAAAATAGATTACTGTGTTTTGATTAGATTAGATTCGATCAGATTACAAATTGAATCTTGGAGATGTAAAATAGAGGAATCTGTCTAAATATAAAGGAAAAAGAAGACAAGAAAACGGAAGACGTAGAATTGGCATGTGATAACCGATACCATCACGTGCAGACCGCTTCTTCTGCTGCTTCTGCTGTTTCTGCTTCTCATTATAAGCGCTTCTTCAGCTTCTTTTGTTTCTCATTTCAAGCGTTGCTTCAAATTACTCCACCATCCCTTGTTGTATATATTTTGCACCTCGTTCTCTTTCGTTACCATTGTCAATTTTCGGATATTTTCGGCACCACGCAACACAAAACCTCCATCGATTGTAAGATACGTTTCATTGTTAATCTTTTCGAAATACATTGTTTCCTGGTTCAAAGGTTGGTATCCAATGAACTTGGTATAAACATTTTTCTCGTCATTAGTTTCATTCCGAATTAGCCCAATCTTTCTTTCTTCGCTTTTAGGATGATACTGGAAAAGCAATTTCTCCTGAATCAAGTGGTGTATGAAATCCCATTTATCTGTTTCGCTGCTACTTTTCCCAGCTCTAATCATATAGATATGGTAAAGTGTAAATGATATCACAACAATATCAAAACAAAACATCAAAAAAAATAAAACGATGATTTTATTTTTATCGCTGTCAAAACTAATCACCATAAAATTGATTTTATTTAAAACACCTTTAATAACAAGTTCGCTATCATTATGATCATTATAATCTTTGATTATTACATTAATTACCTGTGCCCAAACCAATTTCATTCCATAACTTAATATCAATCCGTTAGAAAATAAAAAATTTAAAAAAAATTTATAATTCCCCATTCCAATACAATTATTCACCCATAAACAATAATGATCATAATAAATTATGCATTTATTGCAATTTGAACAGTGCTTGCTTCTACTGATTTTGAAAATTGAACAACTCAAGCAATAATTATTATCAAAAAAAATCAAATTATCATTCGAAAACACTTTCAGGTACTCTTCATAGTTTCTAGCTGTCAATTCTTTAGCCTTTACAAAAATCACCAAAAAAAATGACAAATTTAAATTCAATATTAATGTTGTTATTTGTATTTTATACTCTTTTAAATATGCCAAATAACAAACATCAAAAAAAACTTTAAACATTGTAAGATTTAAAGCTAAATAAAAACATGGAACCATCCAATTCTTCATTTTATCAAAAACTTTTAAAACAATAAAATCTCGTACCATTTTCAATTGGTTCTGATTATTAATTTTCTCACTGATTTTTGATATGATTCTTTTGACTTTCAATTTGATTTCATTGCCAACAGTATTATGGAACCGTGTCATCCTCCAATTTTTCACCATTGGTATCTTACATGCTATGAGCACGATAATGAATAAACTAATAAGAATCGAAACTATCAAATATATTTTGAACCATAATACCATTTTGATAATCCTATACAAAATATCATATTAGTAGCAACTGTTTCTCACATTACCACTCATATTTTCGTTTTCACGATGAGCAATGTTTAAAACCACTGTTTATCTTGGGAATCTCCCTTTCTAAGGTGGGTAACGTGACGTCTGGAAAGCTCGTTTCCCCTTGGAAATAAGCCATATTTGCTACTCTGTAGTCTTACAATCTGTTCCTTTCGTTACACCTTAGAAAGGGTAGATTCCCAAGAGATTGTGAGACTAAAAGAGGATTCCAATGATGTCAAAAGGATTATTTCTGCTGGTGGGCCTAAGGCACGTAAATTCACTATCGATTTATGGTGTAAGCTCAAAGTTGATGATGCTTTAAAACAAGTTCCCAAAAGAAAGTCAGATGGTTCAAATAGCAGGGAGTGGTCTCAACAAATTATTTTTGTCTTAGAAACCATTGATTATGTCAATGAGTTTCTTGATCCTACATTTATGAAAATGGTAATGGATGCAGATTCATCAGTTGTTGAAGATGGTCTAACAATTGCTGAGAGTCAAGCGGTCTGGAATCTGATTCATAGAAAAATAATTCATGCTGTTTACCAAACTTTCGAGTCTTCACCACGATCAATTATAAGTCGCAAAGACACACTACTTGAAATTTTGCACAATGCTGTTGATATGCAAACGAAAGATATTCAAAGCAAAATCAACAATTGTTTTAAAACTTTGATGGTTGTACCCCAAAAATCTGAGTTCTTTGATGGTTTTATCAAAAGAAACTACACTGCACACAAAACAGCCGAAAACGAGTTTCCCCAGGTATACCAATTAATCAAAGGGATTCCAGAATTTAATGTCGCTTATTCTTTATATCTGCATACCCCTGGTTGGAATGAGTTCTGCTACTTATTAGAACAAGCGATCGTAAATAATCAACCAATCAATTGAAACCTGATTCTTGCATTTGCAAACAACAAAAAACATTTCTCAAATGATGTATTTGTAAGAGGTCCAAACAACGCTTCATCTATCAATTTTATTTCTGATAATGGGTCAAATAAAAATTCCTATGAAGGCCAAGTTAGACTAACATCTTATGACTATAGTGTTTTATTTGATGGCCGATGTAAAAAATGTGGAAAAGCATCTCATGGTAATAATGATTGTCAACGCAAACTTGACTTTATACTAGCTAGGGAGAATAATTTTAGACAAACCAAAAACAAAAAGTGGAATAAAAGATATGGGAAAAATAATAACACAAACAAATCCATTTCAGTAGCCCAAGAAAAGAAATTACACTTAACAAGATTGAACAAAACCGACAGAAACTCCGTTGGTAGTTCTACCACGAAAGACCAACTGAAATATTTTAAAAACATATCTGTTGAAAAGACAGATGATATCATTGAGTCAATCAATCTATTGTTTATGCACCAAGACAATAGCTTCAACGATTATAAAGATAACAGTGGGATCAGCAAAGAACTTTCAACCTTACATACTCTCAAAGAATTTGAAAGTGAATCATCAATGGATCGTCTTATTATTGATTCGGGAGCTACACATTCCATTGTCAACCACAAAGATTGGTTAACAAACTTCACTGAGAAAACCGAATACTTATCGTCTTCAGATATAAACTCTGAATCTCTAGTGTCATCAGGTATAGGTGATATGATTATCCGTGTTAATGGGTCGAAAGAAATATTAATTCGACATGTTTTATATTCCAAAGATGTTTCCATTAGTATTTTATCGACAAATAATATTGTAAAAGCAGGATTTACTTACACTGGCGATAGCGATGGTCTTTCGTTACTTGAGGGTTGTACTGCAATTGACCGATTTGCAGTAAAATTAAACGGATTATTATATGCCAATGTTGACACATTTAACAATAAATTCCAGAAATCCTATGGAACCACCTTCCCTGAAATTAATGATCTCGGTTATGTAAATTTATTTGAGATTATAAATAATAATTATAAGTTTGAAAACTTTCTAAGGCTCACTCCGGGAATTGATTTCAAAGAGGAATCATTATCAGTCGGTAGCAATTACAGTTCCTACAATACGTTTGATTTTCGTGTCATTCTAGGATGAGTCAGCTAAGACGCCTTTAGAAAGAGTACACATGGATCTAGGGGGACCATACCTCATTCGAGGCAAAAATCAATTCTATCTTATCATGGTAGACGATTTCTCTAGATACTCCATGATAAATTTTATAGATGGAAAATCTATGAACCTAGTGAGTTCAACAATTGCAAATAACCCCAGGTTTTTGGAGACACAGTCTGGGCACAGAACAGTTGTCTTACGCTCAGATAATGGCACAGAGTTCCTCAATCAAAATTTACTCAATTTCATTAAAGAAAAAGGCATCAGTCTAGAAAAGACAGTTGCATACTCACCGGAAATGAATGGCATTGCAGAACGTATGAATAGAACTTTAAAAACCATAGCATCTTCTTTAATTCTTCCAACAGGCTCCGGAAACTCACAATGCCTCTTTGATAAAGCATTGGTTTGGGCGTCGTACATCAAAAATCGAATACCCAACAGAGTGAAAGCGAAATCACCATTAGAAATACTATTTGGGAAGAGACCAACTTATGATCACATCCACAAATTTGGAAGTGATGTATTAGTAAAATTATCACAAGAAAAGCTACAGCAACTTGGATTACCAAAGAATCATAATCCGATGGTCCCAGCAGTGCTTGTTGGTTTTTCGGATAACCGAAATGGTTTGGAATGCTGGTATTACAAAGACAGGTTATTCAGAACTGATATTCACAATGATATCACTTTCCTAAACTCATATAAGTTTGCTAAGCTTGGTGCAGCACTCATTGAAAGAACTCATTCTAAATCACCAGAATCATTTTTTAAGATGATGGAGAAAAATGAAGTAATCGATGTTAATAATTTTTTGAAAGGACAACTTGAAAAAGATTCAATGTATGATGGTGATAATGATTCTGCCAATGATAAACCCGTTATTAATAAAAACATATTTATATACACTCATAATGATTTTAATCGTCCTGCTAACAAACGGAAAATGACAGCTAACTCTCTGACCCAGACAGTTGATGAGAGCTTCCAACATGAGCCAGAGTTGATTGGCACATCCACAAACAATTCATCAGAAACTATTTTAATTCACCTTGACCAACCATCTAATGGAAATATTAATACTAAAGATGTTGTACCAGTGTGTGAGTCAACGATGTTAGATATTCGTAAAGCTAATAAAGATTATAATACCCTTGAATTTAACGATTTGGGGGACATAGCAAATGGTGTAACAATGAAAATTCGTGAGGCGCCTCGGAAACATAAAAGAAAATGAAGGTCTATCTACAAATCGCAGAAGCAGTCTTGACAAGCATCTGAAGGCTACTGGAAATGAACAGCAAGATAACAGTAGTTTTACTGTCAATGATAAAAGAGGAATGATTAAGTCCGATGATGGAATAAATGAAATCATTAAATTGCAACCAATCCAATATAAATCTGAACCAGATATTGAAATCATTGATAAGAAAAACCCATTAATTGACGATATAGAAATGAAAGTTATTCCATACGAACCCACATTAAGAACGATGGCTGAAGATATTGCAACAAGTAGAGCTATTAGATTAAACAATAATAACCGTGAAATCAACTCTTCTAAGAGACATCCCAAATGGATAACCTTCAAAAATCAGACAAAGAGTCGTCGCATCATTAAAAAGACCACCAGACTTCAAAGCTTATTAGGTGATAAAAGATTTTATAAGAGCCTCCACCTGATCATTTTAACTACCAATGTCAAATCAGAAGGTAGACTAGAGCTCCCATTTAAGTTTCATGAAACAGATGTTGTTGAATCCAAGCTAAAGTTACTAAATACTAAACACCCACCCTTGCCATCTAAACCTATGGTTATTACGTACAATATGCTTAGTGGTGAATTTAAAGAACTTTATCAAACCGCGACTAATGAAGAATTAAAATCATTTATGAGATTAGGCGTTCTTGAAATTTCAAAACCGGATGATGACATTTTAAAAAATAAAATAATTAAAACCAAATGGGTCCCGAGCTATAAGTATGATTCTCATCATGATCGGATCATTAAACTAAAAATGAGACTAGTTGCAAAGGGATACTTGCAAAAGGCATTCGAGGCATATAACCCATATAGGGTTGCATCTCCGGTCATTAGAATTGAATATGTTAGATTACTATTTGCAATTTCGGTTGAATTACAAGTAAAGCCACGACATATCGATGTCACAACCGCTTTTTTAAATGCAAATTTAAATGAAACTATTTACATTAAGCTTCCAGATAATATTAATATCTATGACACAAAAGAGTCATACAAACTTAGAGACTCACTGAGAAACAATGTATTCTGTCTTCGAAAAGCTGTTTACGGCTTGAAATAAGCATCCTTCGAGTGGAATAATCATATTAAAGCTATTCTACATTTAATGGGATTTGTTATGTGCGAGTCCTCCCAGTGTTTATTTTTAAAAATTAACAAAAAATTAACAAAAAATTAACAACTATTATTGGTATATATGTGAACGACATTTTGATCAAAAGCAACAAGAGTAACGATGTAGAAAAAGTCATTTCATATCTCGAACTGAAGCTAAAGATTTCTAATCTAGGAATTGCAACTAAATTTCCTGGTCTTCATATCACTTATAAGAAAAATTTGAAATTGAACAAGTTTGATATTTTTGTTTGCCAAGAAAGTTATATTGAAGATATTTTTAATAAAGCAAAAGAAGATATTCAGAATTTTGTCATATTACCAAAAATACAATACCCGATTTTTAAGATAAGGGAAGAAACTGTTACAGATGTTTTAAATGAAACTGACCATAACTATTATAGATCATTTATTGGAAAAATGCTTTTCTTATCGACTAGTCTGCGACCAGATATTGCATGTACAATCCTGATGCTCGCACAAAGTATTGCTAGCTCGATGCAGCATAATATGAAGCAGTTAATCATCCTAATTAATTATATTTACAACACCAAAACATTGTCATTGAAATACGAAGCTAATGGCATTGATAAACAAAATTTAACAGCATATGCTGATGCATCCTTTGGTGGAACGATTAATGATAGAGAATCACAATACGGTTGGTTAATATATTACAAAAACCACTTAATAAATTGGCTGTCTAAAAGGCAGAGCAGTGTAGCTTTATCATCTTTCGAAGCTGAATTATTTGCGGCGGCAGAAATTGAAAAAGAGAACATGTATATTGTCATGGTTTTAACTGAATTAAAGTTCAAATTAATTTCTACCGTAACTTATATTGACAACAAAGCTGCTATATACTTCATTCATAGCTCTGAGAGTCATGAAGGATCTAAGCACATAGACATCTGTCTAAGGTTTTTACAGCAACGATCGCAAATGGAGTTATCGAAATTCAAATATATTGCTTCTCAATTTAATGTGGCTGATATTCTAACAAAACCAGTTTGTTCGAAAAACTTTAATGAACTTCGAGCAAAAATGTTGGTAACCTGAGAAGATTGAAATCTATATAGAACCTGCTGAATTTGAGGGACTGTTGAGATTCGGTAGACGTGATTAAAATTCAGCTAGCGTATATAGATTAGTTCTCTCTTATGTATCCCTATTTTCGAGTAATAGGAGTGTGCAATTTAAGATAATAAAAGGTGACTAAAAGGAACAGACTGTAAGACTACAGAGTAGCAAGTATGGCTTATTTCCAAGGGGAAACGAGCTTTTGTGCGGATTGCTTATCCTATCCGTACATGGCCTATCCGTATACGAGATACGGATAAGTTTTGCTATAAATAGTCGGACCAAGTTCCGTTCGCTTGACGAAACGAAAACAATAAATTATTCTTTTCTTTTTCTTCGACCATCGAGCTCGAATCACTTTCCAGATGTCACGTTACCCACCTTAGAAAGGGTAGATTCCCAAGAGTGTATCAATTCCGCCCAGGGTAGCACATATCTTCATCTATCTGAAAAAATATTTCATTTTCAACATCAAGCCGTCTTATATTTAAAGAGTAGCTACTCAACTAACTATCAATCAATTGTCTTGTCCTTTTGTAATTATGTCTTCAGCAATTCAATTATTGAATCCTAATGCAGAATCAATTAGAAGAGCTCAGGCTTTGAAGGTTAATGCTTCTGCTGCCCAGGGCTTACAAGATGTCCTATCTTCAAATTTAGGGCCAAAGGGCACTTTAAAAATGTTGGTTGATGGTGCAGGAACCATAAAACTAACTAAAGATGGCAAAGTGTTATTGTCCGAAATGCAGATTCAACATCCTACTGCTGTCATGATTGCTCGTGCTGCAACTGCTCAAGATGAAATTACAGGTGATGGCACCACTACAGTAGTCTTGCTAGTTGGTGAGTTATTAAAACAAGCTGAAAGGTTTATAAATGAAGGTGTTCACCCCAGAATTATAACCGATGGGTTTGAGATTTCAAGAAAGGAATCGTTGGATTATTTGAATAAATTAAAACGACATTATTCAGATCTAGTTCTCAATAGGGAACTATTGTTACAAGTTGCAAGATCTTCTTTATCAACAAAAGTTAATGAAGAGTTGTCAGAAATTTTGACTCCAATTGTTACTGATGCGGTATTATCTGTGGAAAACTTGGATTTGCATATGATTGAAATAATGACGCAACAAAGGTATTCAAGTAAAGATACAAAATTGATCAGAGGATTGGTATTAGACCATGGTGCAAGACATCCTGATATGCCAAAACATTTGGAAAATTGTTTTATTTTGATTTTAAATGTTTCTTTAGAATATGAGAAAACTGAAGTTAATTCTAGTTTTTTTTATTCATCTGCAGATCAAAGAGACAAATTAGTTCAAAGTGAAAGAAGGTTTGTTGATAATAAATTGAAAAAAATTGTTGATTTAAAAAATGAAGTTTGCAGCAATGATGCTACCAAATCTTTTGTAATTATAAATCAAAAGGGAATTGATCCAATGTCTCTTGATGTTTTAGCTAAACATAATATTTTAGCGTTAAGAAGAGCCAAAAGAAGAAATATGGAAAGATTGCAGTTAATTTGCGGTGGTGAAGCTCAAAATTCTGTCGATGACTTATCCCTGGAAATATTGGGATATGCTGGTTTAGTCTATGAAGAAACAATTGGAGAGGAAAAATTCACATATGTTACAAAAGTGAAAAATCCTAAATCAGTTTCGATATTAATTAGAGGTGCGACACAACATTCTTTAAATCAAACAAAAGATGCTATTAGGGATGGGTTGAGAGCTGTATCAAATGCAGTCAAAGATAAAGTTGTGATTCCTGGTGCAGGCTCATTTTTTTTAGGGTGTTCAAATCATTTGAATAAAAACATCAATAAACTTTGCAAAGGTAAGACTAAAACAGGTTTGAAAGCATTTTCTGAAGCGCTATTGGTCATACCAAAGATTTTATCTGTAAATGCTGGTTTTGATGCATTGGATGTTTTATCTGACTGTCAGGACGAGATTGCAGAGATTGAAGAAAACGAAGAAAATGAAGATGATAGAAGAATGGTTGGTATTGATTTAAACACAGGAGAACCAATGGACCCTGAGATTGAGGGTGTTTGGGACTCCTTTAGGGTCTTGAGAAATGCTATTACCAGTGCCACAGGAATAGCCAGTAACTTACTATTGTGTGATGAGCTATTAAAAGCTGGTAAATCGGCGCTAAAAGAAGCTCCACTGGCTGGTGGTCCTCCTGGTGGTCCAGTTGGGCCCCAATAAGCCAGTATGGAATGCGATGAACATTTGAGCAACTGCAGATGTAGTAGGAAAGATAAGTAATCGACATGCTCTTTAGTTTCTACCAGTAATACCAGTAGTACCAGTAGTACCAGTAGTAGCATCTGTTCCTGACCCAAAAGACACTTGCTGCACGCCAACCGCCGCCCCAGTGACTCCATCACCAGCTTCACGTGAAGGAGCCTTCAAACCAAAAAACTTCTCCCACCATCCTTCTGAAAATTTTTCATCTCCCAAAACATCTGCTAAACCAGAACATACTGTTGATCTTGCATCCTTAGGTATTTTCCATATGTCTGCTTCTGATCAAAAAATATATTGCTGTGGTCCCAATTGTGGAAAAGAAACAACCTCCAGCTTAAAATGCCCTATTTGTCTCAAACAAAATCTAACTTCGGTATTTTGTGATCA
The DNA here is from genome assembly GCF_001661345.1 of Ascoidea rubescens DSM 1968. NCBI lineage: Eukaryota > Fungi > Ascomycota > Saccharomycetes > Ascoideales > Ascoideaceae > Ascoidea > Ascoidea rubescens. The sequence goes on along the minus strand of NW_017962923.1, from coordinate 153,421 downwards.
AAGTTGCTTTCGTAGAAATTGGTTGAATCATAAAGCAATTCATGTTAAAAACGGTGTTGATTCTTATAATCCCTTTCCAGATTATGAATTCACAGGCGCTCTCAGACCCTTTTATCCATTATCCCCAAGAAGATTTGTTCCTGACTCCATTAAAAAACCAGAATATGTTACCAATGGTATTCCTGTTTCTGAACAGCAGACCGATAGAACTTCTAAAATGCATATTTTAAGTGAGTCTGAAATCAAAACTTTTAGAACGGTTAATAAACTAGGCAGAGAAGTGTTGGACGCAGCAGCCGCTGCAATCAAACCTGGTATAACTACAGATGAAATCGATGAAATTGTCCACAACGAAACAATAAAGAGAAAAGCCTATCCTTCACCATTGAACTATTATAATTTTCCAAAATCTGTATGCACTTCTGTTAATGAAGTTATTTGTCATGGTATACCGGATAAACGACCTTTAAAAGATGGCGATATAGTCAATTTAGATATATCTCTCTATAAAGATGGTTTCCACTCAGACCTAAATGAAACATATTATGTTGGAGATAAGGCCAAATCTGATCCTAAAATTGTCAATTTAATAGAGTCAACTAGAGAATGTCTCGATTTAGCTATTCAAAGCATCAAACCTGGTTTTCCGATCAGAAACATAGGCAATATTATTGAGCCATATGCTAAAAAACATGGCCTACAAGTAGTAAGGACTTATTCTGGGCATGGTGTTGGGACTTTGTTTCACTGTAAGCCAGATATATTCCACTATGCAAAAAATAAAGCTGCCGGAGTTTGCAAACCAGGTATGACATTCACAATTGAACCTATGATAACTCAAGGTACATGGAAAGATGATATATGGCCTGATAATTGGACCGCCGTAACTCAAGATGGCGGATTAACTGCTCAGTTTGAACACACTTTGTTAGTTACTCAAACTGGAGTTGAGGTCTTAACTGCAAGATTCAAACATTCTCCAGGTGGCCCAGTTAAAAGATTATAATTCATTTTTTTTTTTTGGTTCATTCCATATTAATTTTTAAACCACTGATTTTTTTTGATTTTTTAATTTTCAAGGCAAAATTTTAAAATGAAAGTCTTTAATAAAAAAATATAAAAAAAACATAGTTAAAAAAACTAAATTCACAAATCAATTAGTCAACAAGTACCTTTTATTGTTTTTAGTTCAACAGGTCTCTTTTTTTATTATTTTATATATGCATTTACTTAACTTACACATTGTCAAATTTTGTGAAAATTATGGCTTTTCCTCTTTTCTATCTGCTCCTAATAGATTAATCTCAAAACCGCTAGCTTTCAAATATTCCAAGAAATTTTTATCCTCTTCTTTCATTACATCTGGATCAACAGAAGGCAAAAAGAAAAGAATTAGAATAGCTGAAACTAGACATAATGAAGAAGCAACCCAATAGGGGGCCTGTAATCCACTGACTGTATCATACCCTCCAGCATTTTTAACAATAATTGAAAAGGTATATGTGCCAACAAAAGCTCCTACTTTTCCCATTGCTGCAGCAATTGAATAGTAGGTTCCTCTTATACCTGCAGCTGAAGTTTTTGAAGCTAATAATCCAATATTATTGCCAGGGCCAAATTCACCAAATGCTAAAAACATACCATAAACAAAAACAAAAGCGCCAATATTTTTAAGAAGACTTGCATAACAGCTAGCCATGATATAGCCAATTATAGATTGTAGAAAGGCACCAAGAACCAAAGTTAATCTTGGTCCAAGATAATCAGAAACAAAACACCCTGGAAAAGAACCTAAAATATAAAAAAAATTAAGCAAAATGTTGAAGCCAAATGTTTTATATAAATTACCATCCGAAGTAATTTTATGGATTATAAAAGTAGCATAGATACCAAATGCATAAACACTAAAATTATAAATAAACCAAACTAAACTAACGATAAATAATCTGAACCAGTAAAATTTAATGAACAAAAAATACGGAATAGAGGTTTTTTTGAACCTCAATTTTTGAAATGATTCATCATCATTAAAATTGACTCTCATAAAAAATAATGCCAATGGTGGAATTGCACCAAAACCAAGAGTTATTCTCCAAACAGGTGTTAAGTTATTAGGCGTAAAAATAGATAAAAGTATCATGGGAACAATTGAGGCAGTCAAAAATCCACAATCAATACAAAAGTTTGTGAACATGCAAAAATATCTGTTTCTGTGTCTTCTAGGTAAACAGCTAGATGCTTCTGCTGCACTAACCGAGCCACATGGATACTCAGCACCTAAAAAAAACCCGAGAATAAAACGATAAACTGTCAAAGCAATAAGCATACCATGAACATCATTCTTATTTTTTCCCCAAGATGCTGAGCACAAAATAGAAAAAACAGTTAAACCTGCAGATGCCATTAGCATACCAGATTTTCTTGAGACTTTATCGGAAATATAACCAAAGATTAATTGACCAAGAACTGTGCCCGCAAACACTATTGATGCAACGTTGTTCATGGCACTAGAGTTTGTATATTTCTCATTATATAACAATGCTAAACAGGTGGATGTAGTGCTCATAGAATTATTAATGTATCCATCTGAAAATAATCCAGCTCCAGAGCTTAAAACGGCCCATATGCTGTTTTTTTTAGTTTGAGGATTCTGGTTTTCTAGCTCTGAGTGTATTGAGTGGGTTATATTGGAATTTTCATCAAAGTTTTTTTGTTTCTCTTTTTTTGTGGTATTGGAGAAGCAAGTCTCGTTTTGAGATTTTTGATACCATCCAAATGCAAATTCACTAAATGAGTTAGGTAAATCCCTAGTAAGAACTTTCATTTTTGAATAGAATAGAATAGAATAGAAAATTTAAATTAATAATTTTGTTTTTAATACTATTAAAACGAGTTGTTTTAGTAAATGTTGAAAAAACAATCTGTAACAACGTAAAAATTAGTTTTCAAGTCTGAAAGGAAAACAAAATTTGCTTCTATATTGATTTTTTTTTGTATATAGCATTATATAAAAACGCAAGAAAATAAAAAATCCAGCAACTTTCATGCTGTAAAGCTTGAAAATTGCTAAAGTCGATTAGCTATGAAATTTTGAGGATAATAAGAAGATTATTGCTTATAAATGAACAGTATGCCTAATTAGGAAGTGCATGTAAATGATGTCTGTCTGCATATAAACGCAAAATGCATGCATTATGCATACATTATGATGATCGCTCTACACAAAAAGAAATTTTTCGAGTTTTGTTTTAGAAGTGAATCCTTCAATTATCTAAAACAGTATATAAAACTTTTGAAACTGATGAAACATCATAGAGAGATGGATTCAAAACTCAGAATTGTGAATAAATAGAAAAGGGTTTTAAACAAAAGCAAACACATAAGTTGTTAAATCATAGTACCGGGAATTTCAAAAAACCGAAGAAAAGAATGAAAATAAGATTTATTAGATTCAACACAAAACAAAGCATAATAAGCACCTAAAAAAAAAACTACCACATTAAAAGTATAAATCAAGAGTCCATTTTTTTATATATATATTGAAAAACTGATGTTAAGTACATCAAGCTACAACAGCTGAAAACTGACCGCAGCTATTACAAACAAAAAGCTTTATTGTTTGATTCTGACCATTATTTTTGACGATATAACTATTGGGTTTTAAACAGTAAGTGCAAGTCCAGGTGCCATATTCTGGTTTTTTCATATTTTGATTAAATTTTGTAGTTGTTTTATTCATTATATTATTTATTGATTATCTCTGTAGTTTTTTGAATATTTGCTAAAAAATTTTGAAAATAAAATAGAATTACGAGGTGATATGATTGAACGGAATGATTTTGGGATAATTTAATATTCAACTGTTATTAATAGATTATTATTGATGAGAAATTAAGGATTATTTGTTTTCCTTTACTAGACGATTATTTTTGATAAAATTGATAAAATTGAATAACTTTTATACATTTTATATAAGTTTGGAAGAATAAAAATGAAGAATAAATTAAGAAAATACACATTATTAAAGAAAGAAGTTGGAATTTATTTCTAAAATTATTTATTAAGTAAATTGCCATTCTATTTTAATTGTTGTAAGTGGTGTAATAGATTAAATTAAATATTAAATGATTAAAAAATTAAAAAAATTAAAAAAAACAATATAATTTATGATTGAAACCATTAAAACAAGTGTTTTAAAACAAGTGATTTGTTATCAGTACATCCAATTAAAAATGAAGTAAACTTTAAAATTTATATTGTGTACAGTTGTTTTAAAACTTTGATAAACTTGAAATGTAATTTGTTTTATTAATGAATACAACAAAGAAGAGATCAAAATAGATCAACATGGATCTATATAGATATTAATTAAAATGAATAGATAAAAACAAATAATAAATGAAGAAATAAAAAATAAATAGATAAAATAGATAAAAAAAGGTAATATGCCGAACACAATTTTGTTTTTTCTTATAAGGTTTCAAATAGTGATAATAGGAATGATTATTAAAGTTTATGCTGGATAATTTAAATTTTGTGATGATGTATTGTCAATTAATCTCTATATAAATGGAGATTAGATAAAAATATAAAATTATAAAATTATATAAAGGAAAACAACAACAACAACAACAACAACAACAACTACTACTACTACTACTACTACTACTGCTAATACTATTATTAAAGAGCAGAATATTTAGATAACCAATTATCAAACCATTTCAACTTATTTGGATCATCTTTATATGTTTTTTTCAAATCATCTATTAGGAGGATTATAGTTGAATCAATTTGTTTCATGGGATTATTTTGGATGTAGAGAATATCGTTGTTCATCAATATTGAGGAAACTAAATCGTCAATCAAGAGATTTAATTGGTTTATTTTGAAAAATAAGTCATCACTTATTTGTTTGAAAAGAGGTGTTGACAATAATTTTTTAATTGATAATGATAACAATAATTTAATTAATTTTACCTTTGGAATATAGATTTTTGCACTCAATTCAACCAACTGATTGAGATTTTTGTGGTCAACATGGATATTAGATTGTAAGCCAAAGGGATCATCTAATTGCTGTGGATTTTGAGTCCATTCATCATAGTCGTCTATTGCGTCATTAATCATATTTAAAGAAGAAGATAAAGTCAGTGAAAACAAGATTGTTTCACCATCTTCAAGGGTTTTGATTAAAGAATCAATGTTATTTAAAACATTTGCAGATGAAATTAATCGGTTATTAGAAAGATTTTGATTTTGAGAATTTTTTTGTGGATGCTGGTCAATGAGGGACAAGATGGATAAAAACTCATCCATCAATCTAGAAATGGAGGAAAAAAGAGCAAATAAACCAGATAAAATTTTGGCGGTGAAAAGCCTGGAAAGCGCAAGATGGCTGTAGTTGTGTGGCTCAAAATATATTTGAGATACAAGAGGCAAGACATTTGCGTTTGCCAACTCAGAAAGAGCAGTGATTTCCTTCAAGGCAGGAAGCAAGTTATCATCTTGATTAAAGGGCAATTTGAAAAGAATGGCGACTTTGACAGTGGAGATTCTGAGCAACTTCAAGGCCTGGACGAGAGGTTCTGGGGTGTCCAGAAAAAGCAACGGCTTCTTCTCCACGCTGGAGAGAACAGTCTGGAGACAGGCCTGGCACAGCACTATGCAACGACGTAGCTCTTCCATCTCGGCCTGCTGGGGATGCAACAGCTCTTGGTGCGCCCGCCGGTTTTGATCCACACTACGAGCACGTGTACAAAAGCCCTTAGGGCTCCAGGGCTCCGGCCCGTGACGCACGCGCAGCGCCAAAGGCACGTGTGCCAGAGCACGCAGCACACGCAGCTGCACCTGCCTGTCGAGGCGCGGTGACAGCATCGGTGCGCTGCCAACGCTGGCGACAGGTGTTTGTAGCTGGCACCTCTGCCCTTTTTCTCCTGCTGTATTTCCAGGCTCTTTACTGTTGTGCTCTTATCCACCAAATGAATCTCAAACCCTTGAGGAAAAGAACAAACACCGGGGCTCTTCCCTTGTATGCTGATCCACTTGCTTCCCACTCAGCTGCTCAGTTCTCTTCTCACCCCCAAAAGTTCCCCAATAACCACGACAGTCACAATGTCTTCTCTCACAAGACCCACGATGGTTCATATTTAGCCTCAAAATCAAACATTGTCAATGTTTTTTCCACCATCTCCAAATCTTTTCACCACATCTTCTTTATTTGGTTGCTTTTTTTTTTCACAATTAATTATTTTGAATCTGTCCAGCCTTACAACTATTTGAAAATTTGTCAAAAATGGGATTACTGGGATAATTGGGATAACCATAAAGTTGTCGTCATAGCTGATCCTCAAATTGTTGATGACCATACTTATCCTGATAGGCCGTATCTTCTTCAATATATCACCAGAATTATTTCTGACAATTATATGAGAAAAAATTTCAAATTGTTAAATCAAGTTTTGCAGCCTGATTCTCTTATATTTCTAGGTGACTTATTCGATGGAGGTAGAGAGTGGTTTAATGATGAAAAATGGTTTCAAGAATATACAAGATACAATTCAATTTTTTCAAAAAAATACATTGAAAGAAGTGCCAACATTTATCAAAACTTGCCTGGAAATCATGATATTGGCTGGGACACAACAATGAATAAAACTCTTAATGATCGTTTTCAAGTTTTTTTTGGTGAATCAAATTCTTTAAATCTCATAGGAAATCATTCCATAATCACATTAGATACCATTTCTTTATCAAATCAACAGTCGCAATCAGGCCTCAACAACAATTCTCTTGAGTTTATAAATCATTACTTGCCTTCAAATCCTTATTTTAATAACAATAATTATCCAAATATTTTGCTAACCCATGTTCCATTTTTCAGAGATCCCAATAAATTAAAGTGCAATGGTCCAAGAGAAAGCAAAAACCCATTTCCTTTGGTCAATGGCATTGATTTTCAAACCGTTTTATCCTACGAGCTATCTAATCAATTGTTAAATCAAATCAAACCCGATCTCATTCTCTCTGGCGATGACCACGATTATTGTGAAATTACCCATACAAATCCAATCAGTGGAAAAAAGACAAAGGAAATAACTGTTAAATCCTTTTCTATGAACATGGGTATTAAATATCCCGCTTTCCAAATGTTATCACTTTCAAATGATCTTGCTCAAGTTGATTACCCGAGAGCCCATCAAAGAGAGACTTTTCAATCAAATATATGTCTAATGGACCCCCCTTATACAATGCTTTTTTCCTACATAACTATATTTCTTAGTTCAATCATCTATATATTTCTAATCTCTTTTTTTCCAGCCATCTTCAGTCCTCTAACTTGGTTGGACTGCTTTCTTCAACTTAGAAACAAGTTTGACAAAAGAAAAGAAGGTTACGATGATTATTATCACAAATTTTCCACAAACAACTCCTCTAAAATCCTGTCTGGTTATCTCAAAGACGACAATGAAAATAGTAAAAACAAACAGATCAAAAAAAGACTCGTCAGGTTTGCCTACGTAGAGCTTGTCACAATCTGGGGAATCTATCTAGAATTTCTTTGGTTTTATCATATATAGCATCAGTATTGGGCCTTGTATTCTATTCTTCCACCTTCTTTTTTGTTTGCCCTGTAGCTTCTTCTGCTTTCTTTCGTTTCCTGCTTCTCGGGCCTCAGGTCAGATGACACTTTCTACACCAGAATTCACAGCAATCGCAAATTCTCATCTTTGATCCACTTCTCAACTACTTTGCAACTGCTTCTCGACTCCACTGGATCCAAAAGCCATGAACCATTCTGTTCTGGTTCTGTCATTCCATACACCATCTGCTAAAGATGCTGTTCATTCCGAAAAAAACTCACTAGGTCCAAATCGATATACCAATAGTAAGCCATTTATCGCTACTCCACCAAGTGACGAGCATTTGACTTCACATAACACCAGTAGCCATCCTTCAAAATCAATTCACAATCAAGAAATTCTATCCGAATCAAGTTTGCCTCAAGAATTTGGTGAAAAAATCATTAAAAATCGTTGTATTCTTAAGAGAAAGTCTAGAAATATTGACAAATCATTGGAAACAACTCTAATTGAATATACAGCCGACAATAAATCAAATTCATTTCAAAAAGAGGAAGATTATATTTTCAATTTTGATAGAAAATTAATTAAAACTTACTATAACAATGACAATGACAATGACAATTATAATTTTCAGTTAATCAATGAAACGAAATTGCTTATTCTGAATGATGAATACTTCGATAACTTATTTTTTATTGATGAATCTGACGACTTGATTTCTATTTCATCTTTAGACAATGAATTAAACGATTCTCTCAAACAAAATAACAATCCAGATAATAACAATATTTTGATTAATCTATGTGATTGTAGTCTTGATGATAATGAGAAGTCACTCTTGCCAATATCTCAACCTTCTGAACTTATCAATGAATATGATGTAAATGTATTGCAGAAAAAAAAAAATATCACTGTGAAAAATATATCCAATAAAAACGAAAAAATAAATATTCTGCATTGTTTTGCTCAAGATTTTTCTACAAAAAATAAACATCATGGACATAATTTACGAAAAAGAACTTTGAATATAAAAAATTATGATGATCAAAAATTGAACATAAACATAAACGTTCTTCATCTTAATCATCTTAAAAAGAAGTATTTACAATTATTCAAAAATGATCCTCTTAATGATTCAATGTATCTCAAATTTCATAAAGCTTCCGAGAAATCAGAGAAAAGATATAATAACTTAGATAAATTGAAGTTTCTTAACGACATAGATGAACTGAAATCCTTTTTTGATTCTTTACTTTCTTTACTTGTTAATAACACTTCTTTAGCACAAACAAATAATTTTGAAACCGATCGCCCAAATTCTACTGATGCTGATTCAATTGGAAAAGAAACTAGAAGATTACGTACACGAATGACAAATCAGATCAACACCTCGTTAGCTCCAACTTCATCATCCATAATAGTCAGTTATCTAAATAATATTCTAAATCTAAATTTTAATAAAAACTTGATGGGTTTTTCCAAAAGTCAAGTTCTTGTTAATATCTTTAATTTTATTAATAAATTAAATATAAAATCAAATCAATCAAAAAATTTGATCTCTTTAAATAATAATTTATTAAATATTGATTCTGCAAATAATGCGTATTCTTCAACACCATTAAATTTGAAAACAGACTCCAGCAATTTCAAATCTATGAAAAAATTTTTAAACACTCAGTTTGGGTATCCAGAACTTCAAAATTATGGTTTTCTCAGAAAAAACACAGATCTTAATCTTGATTCTCTTTTGGTAAAGGAAATACAAGGCAATTGTAATTTTATTCCAAGTAATTTTGATTATGGTAAAAACTTTGATGACTCACCAAATTTTTCTTCACAAAACTCAGAGCCAAATTTTAATTCTTATGCTTCATTGACTTTTAATAGTTTTAATAACTTTAAGAATATGTTAAGTAACAACATTTTTGAAACTTTTGAGACTTTTGAAACTAAAACAGACATCAGTTTTCCTGCCACATTAACTACTAAGGATAAATCAATACTTAAAATTTTGTCTAAAATTACTTATATCAACCCTCATTCGATTTTGATGCCCTGTCCAAACAACAATAAAGATGCCACTAACTCTGTTAAATCACCAACAATCACTTCTTTGAAAAATCTTAACTATTTATTTTTACTAATAATTCTATCATTATATGAACTATTTAGAATTTTAAGGTTTTTTAAAATCTGGTCTTTTAAAAATCAACTTATTATTTATAACTGTAAAAAAGAATTATCAAAGACCCAAGATAGAAGTGAGCTTATTAGAAATCTATTTTCAAATATCACTTATCAGAATGAGAGAAGCAATGAAAGTTTCGACCACTATAAAAGGCTTAAAAATAGTCTAGAAGGCAATCATTTTCAAAATAATCGACAACTAAAACACTTTCTTCAGAAATTTCAAAATAAAATTAGACACAAGGTTAACGGAAACACTGCATCTTTTAGCTCTTCAAATCCAATTGTTTCAGATAAACTTTATGAAGAATTATCAATTTTTATATCTGATTCTGAAAGTGATTCAAGTGATCTAGATGATATAGATGATTTAAGTAATGTGACTGGATCTGAAATCTTAACTAAAAAACATATTCAAAATCGTAATAGATTAAATTTGGAAAAAGAATTGTTAGATTCTTATTATTCAGATCAAGAAGAAAATTTTATGACTGTTGATGAAATAAGAGAAAAAAGAAAAAAAAAATTTCAAAGTAAATTTAAAAAATTTAGTGAATTTGGAGTTGGAAAGGGAACTTTTGTTAATGAAAAGGAAGAACATAATAAAATTTGGAAAAATTTTAAGCCAATTAAATTTTTTGTAAATAATGATAGCACACTGTTATTGTTAATGTACAACATAAGGTCAGGCTTAAAAATATATAACTTGAATGAGTTTTTTAAATTTACAACTCCCAATAATTCTGATGATAATTTGAATAAGGATGAAAATAAATCATCTTTAGACCCTAAAAATGAGTTTTTCAAAAATGGCTTATTGTTTGAAAAACAAAAAACTACTAATCCTGATAATTGTTTATCAGACTTTCCTAAGATTAACGGGTCAGATTATATTTATGAATCTGGTAGTGATAAAGCTCTTATTGAAAACCAACATATTTCTTTAAAGAATAAATTAATTTTGAAAGATGAACTTATTTCTAATCAAAAAACCGGAGAAATAACTTCAACTCTAAATAATAAAAACGAGTTAAAAATAAAGAAAAAGAAAAATTCCGACAATTCACTTTTGGCAAAATATTTGGATGAAAAAAATAATATATTAGGTTCTAATGATATAAAAGTTGACGAGATGGCGAGCACTAAAAAAGTTTCAAAAAATTCAAATCGTCATTTGAGAGAAAGAAAATCTCAAATTGAAGATCTAAAGAAAACATCTTTTTATAAAGTGAAAGTCAAAAAACAAAAAGAAAAGAGAATTATGTCAAAAAAATCTACTAAGATTAGAAATAGAAAATTATTGCTTGAACAAGATAGAAAAGAATACAAATCAATATTTGTTTCCTTTTTCACTAATCCAAAAGAAAAAGAATTATATTTTCGACCTTATGATTATAAACTTCAAAGCACAGAGCAGAAATTAAAAGATTACATTGACAAAGAAAAAGGAGATCCTGCTAAATTTTCAATCTATATTACTAAAAGAAAGAGAAATGAGAATACAGTTAGGACCGATTCTATAACACATACAGAGAAAGTGATAAAAAAAATGAAGCCAATAATAGGGGAAAATTGTTTTGGTAATGAGACATCACTTGATACAACAGAAGATGATAAAAAAGGAATTTCAGAAAAAAATAAAAATAAAACCTCTAGATTGAGGCAACTTTCTAAAATTGACTATAATATTAATGAATTGTCAAATAAGGCAATACGTTATAAGAACTCGTATTTAAAAAGTAATTTTGATAAAGATGTAGGTCAAGAACAACAAAGTGACAAAATTATTATGGATAAAGTTGAAAATGATATTGCTCAAAAAAACATGAATGAAACTATCAAGAAAAAAGGAATGATGATTACAATTGATATCAATAATTATGTTACTGAAGGAAATTATAGAGTAAAAGAAACTGGTTTAATATTACCAGAATGGGGCTTTGGAAAACCGCTACCATATAATTTATTGTTTAAGTATGGACAGTCTAATCAAAATCGGTGCAAGTCAATAGAGAGTAATGACTTTGAAGAGTTTCAGTTACCTAAAGAGTTTTTTTAGCGTCTTCTGCCTTTTATTTTGGTAATTAACAGTTTTGTTTGTGTGTGTTTGTATTGTTTTAGGTTTATTGGGAGATTCATTATTTATTTTATTACCTTTCTTGTTTTTATTTCTTTAACTGTTATATTTTTGCTAAGAATTTGGAAGTTCCAAAAGCTGTTAATGATTGTTGGTGTTGGTATTGTTGGCTCTTATCAATTTCTTTATCTTCGACAGCCCTGCTTTTCACTCCCTTCCAGGCTTAAAATAGTGAAGATGTACATTGTGCGTTATCAGGCAGTATTATGCAGAGAAACAGAAAACCATTCAGCTGGGTGATTTCAGTCATTTCAGCCAATGAAATTGAATGCAACACGTGCTTAGTGCTCCATGGCACTGGTTTTGCAACAAATCCACTGTCAAAAGCAATTTGAGCAAAATTTTTTGGTTTGATGAAAAATTGAAAGTAGACCTGTTCAGCATATATTATAAATGAGCAGTCAAATATCTATTCGAGATATAAAACCAGTATTGCAAAATTAAACAACCAAGTTATCAATTAAGAAATAAGTGAGCTGAAAAAACGGATTATAGACTTCATTCAATAGATAAAATCAAATTAGGGAATGAGTATGAAATAACAGATTAAATAAAGATATTCAAACAACTGAACTGAATGGTTTAACAATAAAAATAATTAAAAAGAAACTGAATTGAAAAATAATGGCACAATAAAAGTTTAAACTTTGTCTTTACTTATTAATACAATAACGACACCCACAATAATTCCCATAGCACTTAAATTCATAAAAAAATTATTCACATTTCGATTTTCCTTTTTGGAAATAATGTTTTTCAGCAAATTTTTATTGTCGATTATTTTTTTTTTTTGCTCAATCTTAATTTTTTCATTTCCGTTTCCAATTTTATTAACTTCAAGCTCTTTTGAGTTTCCTTTGCTAGACTTGAAACTACTCCCTATCACTTCAACTTCCGACTCACTTGATTCTTCAATATCAGGATATTCATCAATACCATTTTTGGCGTCAGGGTTATTTAATATACTGAGATTAAAAAAATTGTTTTTAATTTCACTAACTTTATTATAAAAGGATGGGAGGTAAAGGTTGGCTTCTGCGGTGGAAACAGTTTCAAGTTCACATACATTATTTTCAGTATTTTCTGGTTCTTTGAGATTGTTATCAAAATCAAAATCATCGCAGATATAATCATTATTCGATTCTTTTATTAAACTCTGATCACTATCACTATTATTACTATGGTCACTATTATTTGCACCGTGGTGGTTTACTTTTTGAAAGTCATTTATAGCCTCCATAACTCTTTCATTGACTATTTTTTCTTGTTCTTCTATTTTCTCCATCAACTGTCTTTCTAATGTATTTAATTCAACTTCTTTATGGGATAATTTTTTTTTTTCTTGTTTCTGATTATCAAATAATATTTTCATCTCTAATTTTGACTCATCTAATTTCATGTTTAGGTTTTCAATAATTAAATTTAGTTTTCTATTTGTGACTTGAGTATCAGAGATTTCTTTTTTAATATTTTTGTTAGCTATATTAATCTTAGTGTAGTTCGTACTTAAATTATCATAACTGTTTTCCAATTGCATTAACTTTAGTTTTAGTTTTTCATTTAATGTTATTTGTTCATCCAACTTTTTCTTTAATTGTTCTTTACTAATATTATCATCGCTTACACCATCAGATTCATTTTTAAGTATTGAAGTTTCCGGAGCTGTATCTAAATCTAAATCTTTATCAAAAAAAAATTTACTTTCTTTGCCATTTTTTTCACTATTTTGACCATCTTTATCAACTAAATCATCAAAAGATCGCTCATTATCTGAATTAGAATCTTGTATAAGTTTTAAAATGTCATCTCTAGAATCCATATCTAAATTTGAAAATTTTTTCTCAGATTTTAAAAGACTTGTTTTTTTCTCCACTTTACTAAAAGGAGGGTCTTTATTTTGATTTTGATTATAATCTTGATTATAATGTTGATCTTGGTTTTGATCTTGGTTTTGATAATGGCGATGATGATATTGAAGCTCGTTGATTGAAACACTTGGCACAATAGATATCGGTATCTTGATAGAATTACGCTTTATACGAGAAAAAGAATCATCTTGAGAATCTTCGGATAAAATCGAGTCACTGTCTGAGGCATAACACAAGACGTCAATTCTAGAACATTTTTCTTGATTATCAGTAATAATTTTTTTACTGTTTGAAATTTCTGCTTTAGAATCAGTGTTATAATTGTCAGAAATAATAACATCTTTAGTGTTATTTGTATTAGTAGTATCAGTAAAAGAAGCAACAAGAGGAGAATTGACAGTGCTAATAACTCCAGAAAAATTATGATTCTGATTATCATTTTTATTATTAACTTTATTATCATTGAATTGATTAGAAATATTTAAATCGTCTGTTTGAATTTCTTGATCGATATAAATTTTCAGTTTTTTTTCAAGTTCGAATTCTCGTTTAAATTTTTTCAAGTCAGTTAGTTCTTCATTTTCTTTCAGTAATTTATCGTTATCAGCTTTTAAGATGTTGTAATTTTTCAATAAAACTTGAAGTTCGTTTATAGATTGAGATTTGGTAGATAAGTCATTATTTAAGACAACAATTTTATTATTTAAAAAACGGATTGAATCATTTAAATTGTTAACTGATTTTAAGTCATCACTTATTTTGAATTTTAAATTATTGATTATATTATCTTTAGATTGTAAATCCTTTGAAATTTTCAGGAATTTTTCTTGATAGTTTTCTTGAAAATTTTTTTCAAGCTTTTTAAATATTTTATTTTCAGCATTTCTCAAGTTTTTATTGTTTAATTCATCTTTTTTTTTTTGGAAAGAGGATAAATTTTTTTTGTAGTGAATTAGGAAATTTTCAACAGATTTTAATTTTAAATTGGACACTTTTATTAAGTGTATCTCATTAATTAAAGTTCTTATTTGGTATTCCAAAGTTGATGAGGTTGATAAATTTGAGTTAATGGATAAGCCAGTCATTAATTCATTTTTAAAATTGATTGCGTTATCTTCATAAGCGGGTAAGATGTCACCGAATAAAGCAGAATCAAAAGCGTTGTTTAAAATTGAGTTTTGAAATAAATCGTTTGGAGAATTAACATTGAAAAGATTATTGTTATTGTTGTTAATATTTTTATTGTTACTTTTATTGTTGTTTGGATCATTATTATTGAAATTTTTATTATTTGAATTAAAATTAGAAGTTTGAGAGGGATCGTTATTAATTGAGGAGGAAGAAGAGGAAGAATTTTGATTAACTATTATGTTTGAATTTAAAGATTCGGAATTAGACAAAAGAGGAATTAAGGTTAAGGATTCTACTTTAGCAGATATCTTTCTGTGATTTAAATGAGTCTCAATATCAAAACCTAAATCTATTTGATCACCTACTTTGATTTCACAGGGGGATAAATTATGATCAGTGGAAATTTTGTTTTGATTTACAAAAGTACCATTAGAAGAGCCTAGATCTTTAATGAAAATCTTTCCAGATGATTTTTCAGCATATAGTTGAGCATGATTTCTAGATAGTACCCTTGAATCAAAATAGCCATTAGTTTGAGTGGGTTTAACTTTAATTCCAGCGGGTCTACCAAGCTTGAGAGTTTCAGGATAAAAAGGAATCATTAAAGATTTTTTTTCAAAGGAGTCATTTAAAGAGGATAGTATGATATTATATTGATATTGAGATCTTGAAAGAGATTTCAAATCATTTATTGGAGCAAGGAGGGAGGAAGTAGGAGGAATGGATGGGTTGCTATTATTTTTAGTGTTATTGTTATTGTTGTTGTTGTTGTTGGTGGTGGTGGTGGTAGTGGTAGCATTAGTAGTAGCAAGATTAGGATCGGTTGTTCTTGGTGGTGTCTTTGGTAGTGGAAGAGAAGCTATATTTTTTTTTTGGGTTGGCAATGGAGTGGTTGAAGTGGTAGATCTAGTTGAGGCAGTAGCAGATTTTGGAAAGGTGTCCAAAGAATCGGAGGCAGCAGAAGCCTTGAGGGCAGTTGAAGCGAGATCGTTGGAAAGCTGATTCAAGGGATTTAACGAACCCATGTTGTTCAAAACCTGGGAAGCAGAAGAGTAGTTTTTCCTTGACTTTGAAGAGGATCGTTTCCTTCCCTTTGCCTTTGCAGGAATGATAATGGGACTGCTGCTGAGAGAGGGAATGGAGGCACGATTGAGATCAGGCGCAGAGGTGGCATTGGCAGAGGAAATGGAGTTGATGAGGGTGTTACTGGCGACAATGGCACCAATGGCAGGCGAGTCGCTGTGGGCAAAAAAGGGATCCTTTGGAGGAGTCAAGGGCAAGGGAGAAGAAGGAGGATGGTCCATCGAGATCATGTTGGTGAGCAGCTCCAAGCTCAGGAAGCTCAGGCACCACCACAGAAGAAGCCCTCCTCCACAGTACGCCCGCACGTGAAAAGCACGTGGCCTCACGTGCATTGGTGGTTTTTTTTTGTGCTTGTTTTTTTGCTTCCTGTGCTTCTTCTGCTTGGGGAGTGTTTGCTGAATGTCTGCTGAGTGTCTGTGCTGAGTGTGCTGCGTGTGCTTCTTTGTTTTTGTTTCTTTGTTTCTATTTCTTCTGTGCTTCCGTTGTCGCCGCCAGCGTCTGCTGTTTTGCCTTTGCCTCTTGTGCCTCCATACCCCCAAGCGCTGATACTATATAGTTCGTTAATGTCTGACAACATTAATATTGATCGTAGTGATATTGACAATTTGAATGATTTAATCAACTTCAACTCTTTGAACATGAGCAATACCTTGTCTGAAATGGGTGCTTTGGATGTGAACATCAATCCATCCTCTCTATTCACCAACGAGAACACCACTCTCTCCAGTATTCCTTACTCTGACACCTTGGAGCAAAATCGTTATAACTTACAACTCAACCATTCTCAAATGGATAACCACCACAAATACATTACTAACAATAATACTATCAACATTCACAATCCTGATCCTAATACTACTAATACTACTAATACTACTAATACTACTAATACTAATACTAATACTAATACTAATGCTAATACTAATACTAATGCTAATACTAATACTAATGCTAATACTAATACTAATACTAATACTAATACTAATACTAATACTAATACTAACAACAACAATAACAATAGCAATAGCAATAGCAACCCCAACTCAAATACCGTTAGCAACAACATCAGTAAGGAAACTGCCACTAATCACTCTACTAATATGATCGAACCTTACCTTCTAATGTCCAATGATTACCAAAATCAACTGCTTAACCAAATCGCTCATCTCAATCATACAAACAGTATAAACAAGCCTTTAAATCTAGTTGATATCAATAACCCTTTGAATAATCAATTGAATAATGAGTTTGATTTGGATAATTTTTCAATGTACATAAATCAAAATGATTTGCTCTCTGATACAAACAACATTCATAATATTCAAAATATGAATAATCAAAATATTCAAAAGAGAAAATCAGATCCAAAATCTTCAAGTTCAAAATATTCTTCTTCAAAAAATGCTAATGATACTAATGTCGATGATGACAACTCCAGTTCTAGCGATTTCGAGGTTTTGGCTGTCATTAGACCCCCAATCACAGAAAGAACACGAAAATCGGCTCCAAACTTGGTTTATCAACATTTGCCCTTTTCTTATCAAGAAACTTCGGACACACATAATAAATTTACATCTTCTAACTCATCCAAAAAAAGATCCCATTCTTCCACGTTTCAGAATTCTTCAACAAAAAATAAAAAAATATCTCTTCAATCATTACCCCAATCTCGTTCAAATTCCCCTCTTACAATCACTAATACAAATAACAAGCCCATTAAAACAAACTCTCAAGTCTTTAATTCATTGTTTAATCAAGCTGATAAATTGGTCTCCGATGATAAGTTTTTTGATGAAACTTTGTCAACTTTACCCGAAAGTTTGAGAGCTTTAGGTAAAAATGCAGATGATTTTTTAAGAGTTTTAATTAATATAAATTTTAAAAAATATTACCAAAATCCAACAAAGTCTTTAAATGATCCCATTCGATTAATAGAAAGGTTTGCCTCCATTTTACTATGCTTTGATAAATCCACTTGGGGAAATTCCCCTGATTATCGTTTTATTTCTCTCAATAGAATCAGGTATTTACTAGCAAACGATAATCTGATATGGAAAAAAAAATATTTGAAAAAATTAAAACTATTTAGCAGAATCTCAAACTGGCTAAGATACGATTTGAAAAATAAAAACTTTGAAAATATCTCAACTACGCTAGGGTTTTTAAATCATATTCAATTTAATTCTTCATACCTAGATAATTACAAAATCACTCCTGTTTTAAATAAATTATCTGCTCTACCTTTAAATTCAATCAATAATATTTCCCATGCCGTCACTTGCAAAAATCTCTCTAATGAAATTATGAAAAATGCTAGGAAATTAGATGCTTTTAACTCTGATAACAACAATAATAACAACAATAACAACATGTCCAGAAAAGTGCAGTCTGCTTTTCCTACTTCTGCTTCCACATCTGCTTCTGCTTCAAGTAAATTAGCTTCTTCAGTATTTAATAACAATAGACTCGTTTCTCCATCTATTTCTTCCACTTTGAAAAGCCGCAACAGTGATTCAACTAAGAAACCTACGTCTTTTCCAAAGTCTTTATCAGCAGCAGCATCTTCCTCCTCTTCCTCGGTGTCCCTCACCAGTGGTTCTGTTCGTTCGAAGCCCTGGACCATCTCGTCCTATTTGGCTGAAAGCAAGAAAACAGAGCCGGTGTCACCTGACGCGCCCTCACAAAACACAGACCCGAAAACCATCCACGAAGTCGCTCTACCACCAAAGGTCGACAAGTATGGAAACAAGAGTATTTTGAGAAGAGAGTCTGATTCCTCGCTTGTTAAAAGGAAGAGAAGAAAAATCGCTGGAGGGGTCAAGTGGAAGGACAATGATTTGATAACTGTAAGGGAGTATGAAATGGATCCCAATGAAAAGGTGTTTCATCCCAAGGATTACAACTCTCAAAAGGCGTATTTGGAAAATCAGGAAGCATTTGCTTTGAAATCAAAGTACAAGTTTGAAGATGAAGATGAGGACGATCAAAAATCAAAGGGCGACCTTCTGGTTTATAAAAATAGAATAGATGAACATAAAAAACCTCTTTCAAACGCAAATAACAAATTTAGTTTCAAACCATTTTCTCCTCTACATAATGTTCCTGAAGTTAAATGCATTAAAGAAATACAATTAAGAAAAACTTGGAGTCGGCCAATACGAACTGATAACGATGAAAAATTTCAGACCAAGATCATGAATTTTGATAAAAAATTTTTTGAGAATAAAATATCTCCTTGCGAGCCAATTGACGCTAACCAATCTGAAAATAAACATCAGATGCCTAAAAAAATGGTTCCTTTTGGTAAGGTTGACAAGATTGCTTCA
Source organism: Ascoidea rubescens DSM 1968 (assembly GCF_001661345.1). NCBI lineage: Eukaryota > Fungi > Ascomycota > Saccharomycetes > Ascoideales > Ascoideaceae > Ascoidea > Ascoidea rubescens. Next base: position 134,103 of record NW_017962923.1, on the reverse strand, counting down.
TTTCGCTCTACTGTTGGATTATCACTTTATTAATTTGCTTTTTTGAATTCATTTATAAATATTGTCTTGTATTTGTATAGTGTTTTTTTCTGTTTTTTTTAACTTTTATTAAATATTAAATACTAAATTTTGGAAATTTTGGATAATTTTTTTTTCTTTCTGTTTTTGTTTAATAAAAATGTGCTATTTTTATTTGCTTTTATAATTTTAAATGTTCACCATCTTTAATTATGTTCTATTATTATTTTCTGAGTATAGTGCATCTCCGTTTGCACTTTTCATTTCACACACATGAGCACTCATTTTGTTGTTTGATAGTCATTAATCATAAACTGCTGGATGAGAAAATACTCTTAAAACGTCAAAATTTTTTTGTTTTTTATTCATCAAAATGAATCCAATTCATTTAAAACCTCCATGTTTGAAAAATTTTCATTTCTTCAAAAGTTTTAACCTCAATCAAAAATATTTGTCATCAAATTGTTTTAATGCCATCAAAGAAATCAATAGTGATGAGTATTTGAAGTTTCCTGATAATAATAAAAAATATATGAAAATTAAGCCAACTAATGAACATTCAAATGTGTTGACTCATATTCACTTCAAAAATATAATGGATTATGAAAAGGGTTTAGAGATCCAAGAAAATTTTGTTAGATTAAACCTTGATTTTAAAAAAATTGAATCAAAGATTTTTAAAAATCTAAGATTATTGAATGAAAAACAAGCAAGCATTGAAGATCATAATGAAGATAAAAGCCAAATTAATAAGGAAGATGAACTGAACATGTCAGATTACGAACAAAATTTAGTCAAAAAAATTCTAGCTGATAAACCAAAACCATTAGTCTTGACTTTTGAATTCAATCCAATTTATACTGGCGGTAAAAGAGAGAAAAAACAAACAATTGATTCTGAAATTTACAATTATAATGGTGCACACTACTTACAAGTTGAAAGAGGTGGGCAAATAACATTTCATGGGCCTGGCCAATTGGTAGCTTATCCAATTTTGGATTTACGATCTTTTGCCAACTTGTCTCCAAAATGTTATGTTTCAATTTTGGAAAATTCAATAATATCCTTGTTAAAAAAAAAATTCGGGATAACTGCAATAACTAATAGCCACACAGGAGTTTGGTTGAACGAACATCATAAGATCGCATCAATTGGAATTCAAATTAGAAGAGCGATAACAAGTCATGGAATTGCTTTGAATATCGACACAGACACTGATTATTTTAATTCGGGAAACTTTGTTATTTGTGGTTTGCCTTCAGATTGTAAAACAGTTACAATTAAAGAACTGATTAAAGACAAAAATATGGTTGGTGCAGATGATTTATCGATTGAAAATGTCGCTATCCAGTTCGTAAAAGAGTTTAGTACATGTTTGGGAATAAAAAATACAGAGTTTTATAGTTTTGAGTAGTCAATATTTCATAGTTAATCAGCGTTAACCCAGATTGCTTAAGAAAAAAAATAAAAAAAAATTATTAATTTTCATAATTATACTTGAACATCTAAATCGCTAGGACCAAAACCTAAAGGTAACAATTCAAATAAGCAGACTTTGATAAATTTTGAACCATCGTCATTAAATAAATAAATAGGAATATCCTTACCATTAGAAAATTCATAGATAAATTGGCGACATATACCACAAGGAGAGGAAATTTCAGTCGAAATAGTCGAGACTCCAATTGCCTTGAATTTTTTATAGCCATTCATAACAGCTTGAATAATTGCTGATCTTTCAGCACAAATACAGGCGCCATAGCTGGCATTCTCAACGTTTGCTCCAACAAACCACACTGTGTTCCCGTTACCAGTATCATTATTTGTATCAGCCAAAATGCAACATCCAACTTTGAATTTAGAATAAGGTGAATATGACAAGTCTTTTGCTTGAATCGTTCTTTTTTTCAATTCGAGAAATAATTGGTCAGATAATTCTTTGTGCTCAGGCATCTTGAGAGCAAAATCTATCTCTGATGGTAACAAAAGCAGTCGAAAGAAAAAAAAATCGAGTAAAGGTGATGTTGTTTTATGAACTAATAACAGAAGCGGTAGGGTTTAGTGGTTCGAACTTGTTGGCCTTGCAAAGCAACATATTCAGTGAAATCTACCTGTAAGTATTTACTGCTATTTATTACAACTGATTACAATTTATAGCTATTTGCTTCTATTCTTTATTTTTTGAAGACGTCTTAATTGCCTTAAATCTGGTGGTTTTTCAATCTGTAGTTCTTTGCACAATTCATTGATGTCATGTTCCAAAATCTTTTCCCAATACACATTAAGTAAGCTTTTGCAATTAACTCCATTTGAAAAGGCCCAAGGATAGTAAATTTGATATATTCTTTTTTTTTGAGTCGCATTCAATCTAAATGGAGCAAACAATGTTCCAAAGCCTGCAAAAGGCAACCCCAAATTTGCAAATTCAAATGCTTTGACCGATATTTCACCCTCAATTGTAATTGGTAAACCTGCTATAGCATGATGAAAATCATGGCATTCTCTATATCTTTGAAATATATATGCTAATTCGTCTTCATCGATGTATTTCACTGGAGCTCTTGTATCTGGTGAAACCTTTTCTCTTTCTAGCCATTTATAATAGGTATTTCCTAACGTGTTTGAAGGGAGATTCTTTAAATAGTTTAAATTCAAAGAGCTAGAAGTGATTCTGGGTCGCTCTCTCAAAATCTGTCTTCCTGTCTTATCACTTAGCATTCCATCCCTTAGTTTCTCCAAAACAGGTTTAAATGCAGTCGATTCTCCTAACCCAATGATATAGTTATTATTTTCTGGATGGAAATACGCTCCAACTGAACAGGATATAACCATCAATGCTCTATCAATTGTTCTTAATGGCACATGGCCATGGTATAATGGTTTCAACAACATCGTTGTGAATCAATATGAAAATGTTCCTGGCTTTGGTCGTCAATTGCGTTAATATTGGTTTGGTACCTTTAGAATGAGCAGTAATTGGTGGAATTTACAATCCATTTAACTTACACAGGGTTACTACAGAACGGCGAATAATCACATACAAATACAAAAAATTAAATAATTCAAAGTATATTCAACTAAGATTAGGATCTTCAAAAGACTCGTGCTTTTTGGTTTGAGGAAAATATCTATTCAAAGAAGACATCACTGAATAATCATAAGCAGGATCTTTTTGATCCACATTTCCATAAACAGGCACTGAAGAGTAAAAACCTTCATAGGGTTTGTTGTTTGTATAACCAGGATAGTTATTAAGACCATTGTTCGTTGAATTATATGGTAAGGGTTGTTCTGGTTGTCCATAGAACGCATTTTGGCTAAAATTTGATGAATTGTACCCATATGGTGCCGGATTTCCATTGAATGCAGGATTCCAACCGATCAGTGTTCCAATATTTTGGGAGTAGTCGCCATAATTGATATTATTCTGAGTTCCCTTTAGAGATGAATTGCCATTTGTATTAAAATTATATTTTTGGGAATAGTTGGAATTAAGAACACTTGTACTTTTTTGAATGTTTGAAAACATAGAGGCTTCAATTTCTTCTAAAGACAAAGGAGCTTTTCTCTGTGTTACCAATGAACCCTCACCAGAAACAATTGTTGCCATAGATGGATTTTGACTTTTAGAAACAGGTAAAATTACATTTGGTTGAGCCAACTTATCCACTCCTAAAGAGATCTCAGAAGAAGGTAAACTTGACTGTGCATTCGCTTGAACAGTCAAGGCTGACCATATATTTTTATTTTTTGCAGGCGAAGAAGGCAATTCTTGTGAAATAACATCAACTTTATGGACATTAGATTTTTGATTTGTTGATAAATCTACCTTACTAACATCATCTCTGACCAACAGATCAACCATTGTTTGAAAAGACTTTTCTTGCTCTTGATTACTTTCGGAATAAATAAGTGATTCATTAGTTTTTTGAAACGATTGAATCACAGGAATTCGGTCGTTAAGAATTCCATCTACCAATTTTGATATTTTTTCCTTTTCGTTTTGAGTTGATTTATTTTGTAAATTAGGTTCTTCAGTTGTTCTGTTGATATCATTGTTCTCGTTATTCTTGATATCAGAAACTGTAAAATTATTATTATTATTATTATTATTATTATTATTATTATTATTATTATTATTATTAATTTTACTGTTATCACTGCTACTATCTTTATTAGTTTTATTATCGCTATTTTTATCAATACTGTTATTACAACTAGATTTTTGTTTTAAGCCATCCTCTTCAGATTTAACCTTATATTTGTCTTTTTTTAAATCAAATAAACTATGATTTGTCAGATCGTGATTCATGCAACTTTTAGATTTGACCATTAGATCAAATCCTTTTAAAACATCTTTATTCTCGTACGCATTAATTCTTTTGAAATCAAATTTGTTCAATGATGTATTCCAAGAAACCCAGGAACATGAATATAATATTCGTTTTCCAAGCCAACCAACTGCAAAAACTCTTGAGAGATTATCATTTTTCAAAAGCAGTAAATCGTTAGTAAAGAATTGGCTTTCCAATTCAAATTGCTTGACAAAGCTATCTGATTTTTTTCTAATCTCCAAATTTTCACCTTCATTTTCATTTTTCTTTTCATCTTCATTATTAGGTACTTCAGATGTGTTATCATGTTTTGAAATATCATTCTCCTTTCTACAATTAATTTCACTCAAAAAAGCCTCATCCTTCTCTGGGAGAACTCCTAGGAGTCTGATTGATTTTAATTTAGAACCGTTTATAAAATCATCTTTGACATCTTTTAAATAATTTCCAATAGGCATGAAATCTTTAGTTTCAATATCCTCTTTAAAATAATAAACTCTTAATTGTCTATGATTAAAATAATTTATTAAAGGTTTATTAGCTTTCAATTGATCATTTTCTAACCAAGATGGTAAACTATTGAAATTTTCATAAATAATATTCAAAATCTCTGCAAATTTTTGAACAAAATCTTTATTTCGATGAACCAAATATAATAAAATCTTAAATTCTTTTATCCAATTCAATAATATTCTTAAGAATGGCAAAAATAAAAAAAAACTTTCCTCGAAAAACTTTTTGTTATCCCTATCTAAAAATAGAGACAGTTTGTTATTATTAGATTGAGAATAACTCTTGGTGCTATTTTTATACCTGCTTTTCAAGAATTTTTTACTGTATATTTTCAATATGTAATTAAAAATTTCCAAAGAAAATTTAAAAGTAAACAAAAGGTAATTTTTTAAATGAACAGAAATATCATTAATAGTAATTTTGTTTGGTTTTAATTTTAACTCTTTGGTTTCTTTAGAAAATAAAATAAAATAGCCACCAATTAAAACAATAAGTATTTTGTTAACAAGCTCAACATTTTTTTGATTGATAGAAATAAATTGGTTTTGAAGAATACTAAAAAAGGATTCCTGTATATCATCGATGGAAAATCCATTGAAAGAAAGTGATTTAGGATCTAACGGACGCTCCTCCAGGCTGGAGAAATTATTGGTAACATTAAAGTAATAGCCAAATAATATTATAAAATCAGCTTTCAAATATTTTTCAAAAAATTTATTTTTATTGATTCTATCAAATTTTTTATTTTTATAACTATAACTAGTGTTATTGTGATAAGAGGAATTTTGATAATTATAAAACTCTTTAATGTATTCTTCTCTTTCTAAAATTGTTTTTCTGAATAATCTATCAAAATATGATACTTTATCACTTGAAAAGATTTCTAATAAAAATCTTTCCACATTGATAATACCAAGAGGATTGGATAATCTCGAGCACGAACCACGAATAAGTTGATATAATGTTTCAAATTTATCACCATTGTTACTCAAATTTATAAAATCGATTAGATGATTATCATTTGGAAAATCAAATAAAATTGTTTTAACATTTTCATTGGAAAAAAGAGAAAAGCTGTTGGTGATCATACCAATACGAACATAGGGCTCCGAAAAACATGGCAAAATCATTAAAGCATACTTGTAAAATGCCAAAGATTTTTCAAACAACTGTAGATTAGAAACTTTTTGCAAAAAAAGTTTATATGAATTTGAAGTAGCTCTTAGGACGTGAAGATTAATAAGGGAGTGATATCTTGTTATATCGCCTTTATATAATAGACAAAAATAAATAAAATACAACAAAGTTGAGATATTTAGGTTGGTACTAACAGGCTTTGCATCTGAAAGATTGTAATCTAATTTATTGAATTTGTAAAATTCTGGAGGTAGTATCAAAGATAGATTGTAATTGAGTAGTATGTGCTTAATTAGATCAAAATAAAAATCATTAAAAATTTTATAAAACTTTGAAAATTTTTCAAAAACTTTTCGAATTTCAATAGGTTTGTTGAAAATAAGATCTTTATTTTCCAAATTACTTTTTGTCTTTTTCTTCAAAGTCTTATTAATTTTATTTGTTTTCAGTAGAGACTCATCATAAATCGACAGAGTTTGAAATTGAAAATATTTTAGTAAAGGGTAATGAAAATTTAACCAAAGATATTCAAGTAGTTGATTGGAATCATAATAATCAGCTTCGGTGGTATGATTTGAAGTGCTATGTAAGTCAGTTGGAATATCCCTTGGTTGCTCACTTGATTTTTTCAGATTTGGAACAGATTCATTTTGTTTATGTGTATCAGTAGAACAATTTAAGTTAATGGCTTGTTTTGACTCATTCAGGACGATTTGCTCTTTCAAACGGTTTAAAATAATGTTTCTGAATTTAGAATGAGTAAAATTAATTATCCCTAATAAAATAGATTCATCGACATATCTCAATGCTAGTTGTTCATCTAATTTATCCTTAGCCGAGGAAATTGATAATATCAAAGGATCAGGCATGATAATATTTATTTTTGTAAGACTTAAACAAAGAAAAAAGCAAATACCGAAAATAATCGGAGAAGATGAAAAAGTTAGTCACCTAAAGAACTGAAAATTGGTGGATTCGATTAGGAACTGTTCAAATATGTATCCTTTTATTCTATTTAAGTTACCTCCAGGTTTTATGTGGGTTTATTAAAATTTCTTTTGATCAAAAGCTATGGTTAATTATAGAGAAAATACCTGCTAATTGGGAATTGAAAAACAAAAAGGATTTACTCCAGTAAATATAACACCTTGGTTATTAGCAATTAAGATTAGGAATCTCCGGTTCAAATCAATGTTTTAATTGATCACTACAACATATTACCAACGATGTAGAAGCAAAACCAAATATTTGATAGCAGCACCAATGATACCAATAACTGATTAAATAGTTGTCTCGCAAAGCATGGCACAGCACAATTGATCAAGCTATTGATCAGAAAAAAGGAAAAAATTTTATGGGAGTCACGTGCGGAAAAGTCTAGGGTGGTGTTTCTCAGTGTTTGAAAAGTGCATCCACTCTGGAAATAAGCGATGCAAAAAAACTGTGCCAAAGGGTTGTCCTTTAGGGCCCAGTTTTTGCAGAACTTCATTCGATACGATGGCAGAGTTTTTGGACACGATGGCAGCCCCTGGCCTAGCGCCATCAGGGCGTTTCAGCGAATATGGCCCGAAAATAAAACATATGTGTATCTGGTATTACTAGGGAAAGAGCATTATGTGCAAAGAATTTCCAGAAAAGTGCACAGAAAAGCAGATTGGATCAAACATAATGAAATAATAAGAGACACCTACACCATTAGCAGATTTTTATCGGAGGTGCAATTTCCGGTATTTTCCCTCTTTCAAATTTGTCTAAAGTATATTGCCTAACTGTTTCTTCATCCAAACTATCTAAAGAAACTCGTTGAATCTCATCGCTGGCTTGTTTGAATATTATATTATCGCTCTTTGCATTGCTTCTTTTTTCTGGGTCTGTGCGATCTCCAAAAATAGACTTTGATGAAGATGCAAAAGGATTTCCAGCTGTTATACCCAGATTTGGTTTTGATTCCAAAAAAGCCGAGTTATTGGTGCTTTCCAAAGACGCAAACGGCGACAGTTTATTGTTAAAATTAGTACTGTTGAATGGAGAAGCATTTGAAAAACTGTTATTTGATCCAAATGACCCAAATGGAGAGGGTTCATTTTTCTTAAAAATATCAAATTTGTTCCCAGTTGTGTTACCAGATGGAAATGGATTTGCATTCAGATTATTTATAGTATTTGCATTCAGATTATTTATAGTATTTGCAAAAGAGGTATTAAATGGATTGTTTATGGTTGAAAAATCGCTGTTTTTTTCGCTTTTGTTTTTTCCAAATGTTGAACTTCCAAATGTTGAGCTTCCAAATGTTGAGCTTCCAAATGGCAGATTATTTGTGTTTGTTCCAGATGATGAACCGAATATAGAATTATTATTTGTGCTATAAGCACCAAAAGGAGAACTTTTATTGGTTTCTGGTTTGGAATTCCCAAGTGATCCAAAAGGAGAAGCTGAATTGGTGGCGTTGGAAATGTCGCTCTTCTGATTAGAAGAAGAAAATGGCAGAAAATTATTACTACTTGAATGAGTGTTCCCAATGCCAAAACTTGAGTTGCCAAAGTTTGAGGTTTGAGATGTTTGAAATATAGAATTAGAGTTGTTGTTATTGAAATTAGAGCTTGCAAATGGCGATGCTTGGGTGTTGTTGTTACTTCCTGACCCAAACGTTGATTTTCCGAAAACTGAATTGTTTTGTGTGTTCCCAAAAGCCCCGAAAGAAGACTGTGTACCAGAATTTGAGTTGCCTGTCCCGAAAGAAGACTTTCCAAAAATTGAGTTGGTTGTTCCAGTTCCCCCAAATGAAGATGAGCCGAAAGACATTCCTTGTTGAGCTATGTTTTGTTTAAATTACATGATTATGTTTTTTCCCTTCAAAAAATCTGTTTGCTGTTTTAGTCTCACGTGAGTCAGTTGCATTTCTGATATTTCCTATTTTGGTAATTACACTAGTCATATTTTTTATTTCCAGAATTAATACTCTACAATTCTCTGAAAAACTGCTCCCTCTGAAACTTCAGGCAGTTAACAAAGACTATTAGCTAGTGGCTGCTTTTTTTTTAACAAAACATTTAATGAGGGCTATAGGAGCATTTGAGTTTGAATTTTGTAGAGCAATAGATTTGACTATTGAGTTATTTTAATTACCAGGAATCCTGTTTTACTAACAAAACAAACAACCAATCATAAGATAAAACTTATTGATGTTTGTTTTCTTTTAAGTTAATTTTATTGGTTCAACAAAAAAGTGAATATTCGCTTAAGATTTAATTAAAAATCTGATAATTGTTTTTGAACATAAAACAAGTTAGCTATAATTTCCTAAAGCGGTAACTAGATAGTCATTTTATCACAATCAGCATGTTTTTAACCAATCATTTCTTTTCTGGAGTAATACTATCATCTAAAAGCTCAATCTTAGTTTTAGAGTCCTGGAACTCAAGAAAAACTTGTTATAGTGGTTCAAATTTTTGTATGGGCTCAGAATTTTTTAATTTCTTTTTCCAGTTATTTTATTTGCTTAAAATCCCTTTTTTTATTTTCCGATTCTTATAATTTTAACAACTCTAACAAGCAAAACTAGTAAAACAAGTATTCAACTTATTTCTTTCTTGAACATGATGTCCTATAATTCATTAAGAAGTTTGTCCTTATATTCAAATTCATCATTAAAATTTCTTTGTATAAAGAAGTTTTATTCTTCTCCTGCTCTTGATCCGATTTTCAAAAAACCCTCCAAGTTTAGTGTAAAACATCAAACTTTGGACAAATCATTTTATGAGTCTTGCGAAGATGTTAAAAATACACCTAATAAGACTGGTATTGAAAATGAAATTGATGAAGATCCAGTTTTATTTGCCACTTCACTTGAAAAACCCTATCACCATTGGACTAAACTGCAAATTAAAAAAATATACAATGCTTCACTTCCAGATTTGATGCATCATGCCATGATTGTTCATCGTAACTTTCATGATCCAAAAGAGATTCAATTATGTACCCTATTATCAATTAAAACAGGTGGGTGCTCAGAGGATTGTTCTTATTGCGCTCAAAGTTCAAGATATGATACCGGTGTTAAGGCGGAAAAGATGATGAAAGTCAATGATGTCTTAGAGGCTGCTAAAGAAGCTCAGGCCAACGGTAGTACTAGATTTTGTCTTGGAGCAGCATGGAGAGATATGAATGGGAGAAAAAGCGCTCTTAAACGAATTGCTGATATGATTAAGGGGATCAATGATTTAGGTATGGAGTCTTGTGTTACTTTGGGTATGATTGAAAAGGAACAACTACAGGTTTTGAAGGATGCAAATTTAACCTGTTATAACCATAACATTGATACTTCAAGGGAGCATTATCCTAATGTGATCACAACAAGGACCTATGATGATAGATTGAAAACCATCGATAATGTTAATCAAGTTGGAATTTCTGCTTGCACAGGAGGTATTTTAGGTTTAGGGGAAACTGAAGATGATCATATATCTTTTTTGTACACACTATCTAATATGAAGAAACATCCAGAATCTCTTCCTATAAACAGATTAGTTGAAATTGAGGGGACTCCTAAAGCAGCTGCTCATTCTACAAAAAGTTTAACATTTGATTCTATTCTTCGAACAATTGCGACTGGAAGAATGATAATGCCTGAAAGTATAATAAGAATTGCAGCAGGAAGATATACAATGAAGGAGCATGAACAATTTTTATGTTTCATGGCTGGTGCTAATGCAATTTTTACTGGAAAAAAAATGCTTACGACAATGTGTACAGGATGGGATGAAGATAAAGCGATGTTAAGAAAATGGGGGTTCAAACCAATGAAAAGCTTTACCAAACACTCTGGTCTTTTATCAAAAAGAAAAATAGCTTTTTGAAAGAGAGATAAAAGATTGATTTTTCATCCTTATGACTGACTGAATATATATAATATTAAATATATAATGCTTTTCTGGATAATGTTTTTTTCTTAAAAAGTCAAAAAATAACGAAAAAATAAATACAAAAAAAAAAAAAATATTTAAATAATCGATAAAAATCCAATTACCATTATTCAACTATATAATTCAATTATAATACATATATATCTATATACTTCTACAATAATCATATAAAGATTGATATAAAAGTTCATTCTCATTGTGGTTTCCATTCTTTTCCAAATTAATTGTTTCAAAATGTTCAGATTTTGAGAATTTTTCGGAAGCTGGTCTTTTTCTTTTAGAAACTCTGTTATTATCGATTTTACTTATTTTGTTTTTATTATTTTTCATCCTCAAAATTTTGAGTTTTTCTTTTTGTTCTAAGATATAATCTTTGTACCCTGGATTGTCCAAATAGTATGAGCAGTCACTTTTGCTAGAAACAAAATCTTTTAACTCATCATTTTCTCTTTGTAGTTGTATTCTTTTTTTCTCATTAATATTCAATGCATCAATGACAATTAGAAAACTATTATATATATGCAAATATGATTCTTTTAGCTTATCATATGTAACTATAATTTTATTTTGATTCACCAATTTTGATCTCAATCTGTTGTAGTTTTTTAGCAAATTTTTATATGCATCGATATCAACATTTTTTCGATCAAGATTGGAAAATATTGAAGATAAGGGAGTTTGAGCCAAAGATTCATTATTATTGGACATAAATAATAAGGGATCTTGAGATTGTGAAGAAAAACTATTCTCAGATGAAGATTTGTTGGTGCCATGAACAAATGTATTGTTTCCCTGCATTATTTCATCAAATTGTTTTAAAAATAAATCAATGTTCTCATCATCCAGACAGATTTGGCTATATTCCCTTTTTTTAGAACTAATATCATCGATTAACGGTTGGTCTAGTTGAAGAAAATCCTCAATAAATGCATCATTTTCTTTGGGACTCACTGAATGAAATTCTGGTGGTTTGACTTCAGAGACAGCAATCTTGGTATTTTTAATACCGATGTTATTGCAGTCAATATTATTATTGTTGTTTTGAGTATTTGCAATTGTCATGAATGAATATTATAGTTATTGTGGAACAAATTTACGATGATTCTTTCCATGTTCATAATCTTGAGAGGTGTCTATGAAGAAATTTTTTGTCAAAAGCATGCCAATTGACAAGACAATTTTTGGATCTCAATATGAATAGGTTTTTCAAACAAAAAACAGTGAGCAAGCGCATGTAAGAGTGATAAAAATGAGATATATTTAAAAGAACGTGATATAAAATCACTTTTTGAATAAACAAAACTTGTATGAATAGAACTGGCCAAAATCAGTCACTTGCTGCGACGTTTCAAAACACTTAATAGCTCACGTGATAAATATATATCAGGACTATACTTGACATATTTTCAGACCCACTATTCAATACTGATTGTTTACTGTTGGCAATTGAGAAATGCTCAATGAAAAAAGAATGCACACCAAATAGTATAAATTTTGTTAGGTCGGCAAAGCATTTTGTGGGTCTTATTCATTAAGTAAAATTAGGTTTGGATTTTGCGATTCTCACAAGATAGTTGTGGTACTCGAACAATAGTATCTATGCTAGAAGATAAGGACGAGAAGAGAAGAAACGATTTGTGGTGAACCGAAGCAACCATTCAAATGAGCGTCACGCATGCTTACATAACGTCGACCGTAATTACATGTGATAGTACAATGACTGTTTCCAGCACGCTGATTGGCTGCTGCATTCATTGGTCATTAAGCAGCCCCCAAGCCGGCTGGATGAGAACCTGTCGCCGAATACGCAGAACTTCTGGTGACAAATTTTACTTCTTTTTTCTGGTCTGCGCAGAAAAGATGTTTTTGTTTTTTATTTTATTTTGTTTATGATAAGAGAGGTTATTTCACTGAAAAAAATATCTTCTGGATCTTTTTCACTCAAAACTTTTATTATTGGTGTTATATAAAGGCACTGTTCAAAAGTTGTTATTTTTAAACTTGAACAGAAACACAAAATCAGAAGATTGAAACAGAAGATGAAGATATTTGAATCTCAACAATCTTTTAATTATTCATGGAACTTGGTTTCCTTTGCCAATTGGAAGAAGTACCCCAATAATAAATCTGCTCATGTGGTTGCAGTTGATGTTTTGAGAAGAGAAGTAGATCCTCAAACTGGTATTCTAAGAACTGAAAGATTGATAACATGCCAGCAGCAAATTCCTTCATGGCTACTAGTTTTAGTTGGTGGAAAAGACAAGTCTTATGTCAGAGAGATTTCTGAAATCGACCCAAAAAATCAAAAATTAACCATGAGGTCAATTAATTTGACAATGAATAAAGTATTATCAGTTTACGAAACTGTTATTTATAAACCTGATCCTATTCAACCTTTAACCAAAACAATTTTTTTACAAGAAGCACAAATCACAGCATATGCTTCATTTAAAAAATTGTGCAATAAAATTGAGGATTGGAGTGTTGAAAGGTTTGATTCCAATTCCAAATTGGGTAAAGCAGGATTTGATGAAATTCTCAAACAGGTAGCTAATATTAAACCTAATCCCGCTAAATTATAATAAGATGTACCAAAATGCTTTCTGTTATTATATTCTCTATTTTCAAATCAAAGATTAGAACTTAATTTTAAATTTTTGTTGTTTTTGCATTTAATCAAAAGCCCTTTTATTTTTTTTCTGTGTTTTTTCTCTGGCTTATTCGTTTTCAATTTGTTCTTTTTTGATCGGTCGCTCATGATTTCGGTTTATTCTATAATTTTATATTCTATTCATTTATTTTTGTGTTCTTTACTGTTAGCATCTAAAAGAATATTTTTTTTTGATTTCTTTTTTTTTCTTTTTTGTTTTTCTAAAATCATAAAGCAAAAAAAAAACCTAATGGTGTTTCCTGTATATATTAACAATATAAATCTTATAATATACAATGTGGTTTGCTACATATCTACTATTATTTGTCATAGCTCTAACTTAATTGAAAACTCTGTAAGATTGAAACTGATATTTACCAGTAGATATCACTTTTTCTATATTTTACATTTTTGAAATTATAAGTTGCAAGAAACAAATCCTATGTTAAAGAAAATTATATAAATTACAAACAGTCAAAATATATAACATGTAAATAATTTAAATGTTTAGTTCAACAACTATTTTATTTTTTTAATTTGAAAGTAATGTGACATTTTCCACAGTACTGTCTATCCTTCATGTTAGCCATAAATACACCAGCACCACAAGTTTGAGATGGGCATTCTCTTCTTAATCTTTCAACATTACCATCTTGATCAACCTTATAATAGGTTAAAACAGCTAATTTTACTTTCTTGTGTTTATGTTTAATCTTTTTAGGAGTGGTGTAAACTTTCTTCTTTCTTTTCTTACCACCACCTCTTAATCTTAAGACTAAATGTAAAGTGGATTCTTTTTGGATATTGTAATCTGAAAGAGTTCTGCCATCTTCTAATTGTTTTCCAGCAAAGATCAATCTTTGTTGATCTGGTGGAATTCCTTCTTTGTCTTGAATTTTGGATTTAACATTATCAATTGTATCAGAAGATTCAACTTCCAAGGTAATAGTCTTACCTGTTAAGGTCTTGACAAAAATTTGCATCTTGGATTCGTCTGCAATATAAAATAATGCTTCTTTCTAACCAAGAATTATTTGTGCTGAATTATATCAAGAGGTAGAAGAAGATTAGCAGCTACAGATTTTATTTTCCAACTTGCTGTTATCACAATCTCGCTCGAAAAGCCGGTAGTCAGAGCTGGGCTGGTCCGCTTCGCAAGTCACACTTTTCATTTGAAACGTTGAAGCATGTGAAAATAACCAGGGCTATATAGTGTTATAGCCCTAATAGTATGCTAAATCTTTGAGCACCACCACACTGGGTTCTTTCTTCAGTCATTATGGTAAAACCATTGTCCAAACTCAAAAAAAGTTCTAAAGCCAATGGTTTTCGATCTGTGCTTTGTAAAAAAATATTGTAATCCAACCAGACAACACGAAAATACTTTTTGTGTTTATTAGATCATGGTTGCCAAAACAAACTTATAAAAAATGTTTTCAGGTTTTTACTAGACCATCATTTCAGCCAATTAGTTTCTTTTCTTTAGATTTTGTGCATATATTATACTATATTTTTTCTAATTCCCCTAAGTTTTACATTTTTAATATTTTCTTTTAATAACTAAACTGGCCATATTAATTTTCAATCAAATCAAAAAAATCAAATATAAATAGAATATTCTCCTACCGATTATATCTAGTTATCTCGATATGTTATTTTGACGTATGTTGAATAGCTTTGATCTGATACTGATGGCATTTCAGCCTCAGTTTGGTTTTGCGAAAAAAACAGATAAGATGCAGCCCGTATGCTTCTTGAGAACTGAACATTATCAGCAATTTTTGTGGTTGAAAAACCAAAACTGGTTTTTCAGAGGTCTTCAGAGGTCTCAAAGCACGTAATCCAAATATTATCTTAGCCTAATTGAATTGTCTGATACTCTTTTTTTTTGGGCCACACAAGCTGGACATTATCAGAAGGTGCTTTTGTTTTTTTTCCACTTTCAAACTGAATGGGTCCTTCTCATTGGAAATAAGGTCAGGTGCTAAAAACCTTAGTCGAGACATTTGTAAAGATAAACAACCACCGTATTTCAACTTGGTGAAAAGATTAGGCATCAACATTGAACTCAGTTAATATTTGAAAATTAACAACAATCAACAATCAACCAAATAAATGAGCTTTGCTTCCTTTCCAGATTCTTCTCAAAATCCAATTACCGCTGATTATCTTCAACATGCAGAATTCAAAATTCAATCGAGGAACCCAGCTCATCTTCGGAAAAAAAAGCAACTGGAAATTAAATTTACTCAGCGATTAGTTTTCTTTAATAATATGGTGTTCTTTTTTTTGTGGTTTTGTGTTTTATCTAGGTTATTGATTTTATTGCCTTTGGTTGGAAGAAAGTTTCTACCTGGAGGAATATCTGATTTTTTTCATGTTGTTGCTACAATTTCCACTTTGTCGGAAGTACTATTTTCCTTTTCCATTTTGAAAATCAGGAAGAGCAGAATATTCTTTAAAATTTTCAAGTTTTTAAATTTAATGTTCATTATCTGGGTAGTATTAATTAACTATAAAAGGATTACAAGACATTGGAGTTACTCTTTGTTGATTTTTTCTTACAGTTTTGATGAAACAATCAATTATTTCAAGTTTCTTTTTAACCTGTCATGGGTTAATTGTTTTAGAAAATATAAAATATTTTTTATTTTTCCTTTGCAAAAATTTTCTGAAATTGTTTTATTAATGTTGTCTCTTCAATTTATTTCGAACACGAATTTGGCAGACTTTATCAAAGCTTTAATTCTTTTCTATTTTCCTTATAGTTATCTAGCTCTTGGTAGATTATAAGTACAGAAATAAAAAATAAGGCCGAATTAAGCTGTATATTTTTAAATAAAAAAATACAGAATATAGAAAACGCTAAAAGAAAAATATATTAATGTATAGAAAGGTGTTAGGAAGTTTTTAAAATAATAGTATTCTATAATATGTGCTCAATATGAGTATACTACAAATCAAATTCAAAATTCAATTCTGAATGGTCAAAAATATTTTTATCAATCCAGTCACACCCAGTCTCTGATATTGGTGACAAAGGCTCAAAATTATTGATTGTTTCAATATTAAATATAGAATTGTCCATAAATTCATTTATATTCCCTTCAAAATTGTTACTATTTGTATTACTATTTGTATTACTATTTGATTGCACACTATCTTTATTTGTTCTACTGTGGTCGCTGTTATTATCGAATGAATCACTATTACTATTGTTTGTAGAAAATAATGAATCTTTAGGATTCATGAAAGTTTGGGGTATGCTTGTGTTGTTCAGCGAGCTAATATCGTTGAATATAAAACTATTTGTAGAGTTATTATTATCTGAATTGTTTGCCATTGAAACAGAGGAATATTGGTTTAAATTTAATTGAAAGTCCGAGCTTGTGGGTAATCGTTTCGTGTCACTTTCACTTTGATTTGTTGAAGCCGTCACAGAAGATGATGCCAGTGGCACAGATTTCAAAGAGTTTTGCACTAATGAAGAAGGCAACGATTCTTTTAAGGTTTCATATAAGATAGGCGTGAGTTTTTTAATGCAATCTCTAATGTGAAGCGCCAACTTCCACGATAAATGCCAGTGCTTTGATATAGAATATATTCCAATTAACTCTAATTTGATATATTCTCCATAAAGCTTCAATTCAGATCTATCAAAATTTAAAATTGGGTTAGCACTTCTGTTTTGAGCACCATCTAGAATCGAGCCAACCCAAATGTAAGCGCTTAGATGAACCAAACTAGCAGATGCTAACGAGCAAGCAAATAATGGAGTTCTTTTATTGATTTTTGAAGCATTGGTATCTATTAATAGTTTCACAATTGAGTTAGCAGCATCAATAGTTTTTCTCGTTTCAATTATCTTTCTCGATGCTATTTTATCAGGGTACACCATTGAGTCTGAGGAGTCCAAGTTGGTACATCGAGGGATTTTTGGAACTTCAGTTTTCCAAAGATAAGAAAATGGACGGTGTAGAAATATGTTGGCATAGTGAAACATTATAATGGCTTGATGAACACCTTCATTGATTTCACCAAACTCATTGATTAGATATGGAGACTGGAATAAAGTCGGGTCTTCTAATCTCATTTCCCAATTGCCTAGAGCAGCAGTAGCCTGAATTAAATATGAATTAAAAGGTTTTTGTTCTATTATAGCAATATTCATCCTAATAACATCGTTGACTAATTTTGTTGCTTCAGAACGACCTTTATAATCGAACTGATCTGGTGTTGGTAGGTTCGGGTAGTTAACGTATATAGGCAAGGAAGCCAACTTTGATAAAGTTTTTCCATCTGCCGAACCAATGCAGATATCAAGCATATATAACTCCCAAAACAACCTTCTAGCAGAATCTATTAGCGCTTCACAAGGAATGTTCTTTAGACGTTGGGAATCAAAAATTCTGAGTTTTTGTTGTATTTCAGGAGAACAAGCTTCATCTGAACTGGTTGGTGTCATATTCATTGACCCTGCGAAACCACTGAATTTATTTTTAGATATACCAATATTGTTATTATATATAGAGCTTTCATTATCATTCCCATGATCGACACTATTTCTGATTGATAATGCGTCCCAAGTTTGATTAGGATTATTTAAATTGTTGGTATCAGGCTTCAATTGAAGGTGCTCCTTATCGATGTAATTGAGTTCTAAATCAACAGCAAACTTGACGCACTTTTCTCTTAAGTACCGGCTTAAGTCATGTAGGGAAGAAATATGAGCGACTAAAGATAACAATAGCAAAGCTTGCAAAGCTATTAGATCTGAGTCATAAGTTGATTTATTGATTAAGTGTAAACATTGATTCACTCTATCTGAAACTAAATTAGGGGAGTTTGCATATTTTGAAGTTGTTTGGCCATCAATAATTAGTTTCATGGCAAATATTAAATCATCTTTATAAGATATATTGTTGAAATTTTGTAAAAAGACTTCTTTTGGAGGTAGAAAAGGATGAATGTTATGAAAATTCGAGTAGTATAGCTGGACGGTTAATTTTTGGTCCACGATACCAAAGTCCAATAAATTACTGGTAGAAAAATAAATACTGGATAACAGAATGTCAATTTTCAGCAAATTTTCAGAATCATGATTGAAATTGCCATTAAAAGTCTCGTTAAAAGTTTCGTTAAAATTGTCATTAGAATTTTCATTTGAATTTTTATTTGAATTTTCATTAGAATTTTCGCTTTTTGCACTGAAAGAATTGGAAGAAGATAAAGGATGTTTAAGAAGTCTTTTATGTATTTCTAACTGTAAATCTAGGTCATGCCCGTCAATAGGACTATCCAATATAATTTTTTGAGAAGGGTTTGTAAAACCAGGAAATTCTACACTGGTGACTTTGTTGTTTGAATCTCTTTTTAGGCAAGGTAAATCGAAATCTCTAACCTGCGAGTTAGTGGAATGATCAAATACAGGACAATTAGAAGTAGGACAAGGTTCATTGGTGGCTCCAGTCACACAGGGCATCTTTAGCATTTGATCAAAGGATAAATTCTTGGAAAATTTATTGAAATCAATCTCAGTGTTGGATTCCAGAGGAGTAATTGACATCTCTTTCGCTTCAATTAGATTTCCATTGATTGCAACAGCAATATCATCGCTGGCATTGTCATTAGTGTCATGAGTGGAGATATTGTTGTTTTTCTGTCTTTTTCTTCTTCTGGAACCACCCCGGTGAGATTTAACATAGGTGCATGTTTTGTCAGATTTAGAACATCTTCCACAAATCGGTAGATTTCCATCGCATCTTAAATGCCTTGCTCTGCATTGTAAACAAGCTCTACTAACGTGTTTTGCATTTGGTCTATGCTTCACAGGCGGTAGCTGTAAATTCAATTTAATCTGCCTTGATTTCTCATCGTCATTTTCTCTCAGGTCCAGAGGGAGACTATGAGTATTATAGATGTTGTTTGTAAGGGAAATGGAAGAAGCAGGTCGAACAGAGGCTTCGTTGGAGTTTTGCAAATTCAATGAGGAGGCATGGATTGAACCAGAAGTGGTGGTATTGGCTGGAGGCATGAGAATACTATTCCAGTAACGGACTTGAGTAAAAATCAAAAAAAAACCGAAGAGGAAAGGCGCAAAGAATATTAAATGGCAAACAAATTGATAGACGGGTATCCAATAATTATTTAGAACTCTGTCGTAGAAAAAAGCATAAAATGCGAAGAGGATGCTAAAAGGCTTGAGGAGGTGAGGGTGAGGAGGTGAAGATGGAGGTGAAGAGTAAAGAGCTGGACAAACCTTAGCTAATTGATGAATAAGACTACAGCCAGATCAGGCTTTGGCTCAAACCCCGGGAAGAACGAGACCACTGCAGTGGCGCCCCTCGCAAAACCACCGTTCTGGGTCTGCTCACACACTGATTTTGTTGATTTTGTGGATCACGACGTTTTCGCCCATCTCAAAGCTGCTGTAGTCCTGAGGACTGATGAGAATGGATTGGTTGCCGTCGCTGAGGTTGTTCAAGAGTAGCTTTGTTGCTATTTTCCGGTTCACATTGTCCATAAACACGTCAAACTCGTCTAGCCCTTTAATTCTCGACTTCATAGGCTTCCAAATCGCCAAGAGTAGTGCAATTTGGGTGAAAGATTTTTCTCCCCCTGAGAGCGAATCGATCCTTCTTGCTTCTTCATCTGGCTTTGTAGAGACCAACATTTGCAATTCCTCGTTTTCAAGATCAAACTTCAAAATACCTTCAAATCCTCTTAGTTGCAATGAATAAGAAAACTCTCTCTCTGCATCTAAGCAGTACATTTTCATCGTGCTTCCTGCAAACTCAATTCTTTCTCTCAATGAATTCTGCAACTCTCGATACATGATACTTGTTTCTTCAAATTCTTTCAACGCTTGATGATATTTATCTCGTTTTCTTTTCAAGTTTTCGATAATCTCTTCATCTGACATCCCTAGTTTTTCTCGGTTATTTTCAATCAATTCTTCGATCTTCTTCAATTTTCTTTCTATTTCCTCTCGGCTCTCGTTCTCAATATCATCTTTCACATCATTTCTTTTACACCACTTTTCAGCATTTTTTATCATTAACCTTGTATCTTCTTCAACTTCAGAAATTTTATTCTCAATTTTTTTCAACACTGACTTCCCTTTTTCAATTCGTTCGTTTAATTCCACTTGACTATAGCTACTTTGCTCGATTTTATCACGAATCTTTTTATTCTCGGTTTTTATTCCCTCGATCTTTTCGTTGACAACCAAAATATCTCTTTTCAATTTGTTTCTTTCTTCTTCCACTAATAATAGTTTTTCTTCAGTTTTGCTTATTTCTTCTTTCATTCCCTCTATACTTTGTTTGAAAATTTCATTCTCATTTTCACATAAATTCCTTCGTTCAATATACGTTTGTAAAACAAACCCATCGTTATTTTCTTCAATTTTATTTCTCAATTTATAAATTTCTTTTTCCATTTTTTGATTTTCAACTTTCAGCTCAAATATTTTTCGTTCAAGATATCTAGAGTCTTGTTTGATTTTCTCCAACTGTTTTCGATACTCATCTTTAATCAATTGATTATCCTTTTCAATATTTGCTATCTCACTTTCAAGCCTCTTGATACTAGTTTCAACTTTGTTTTGTTTTTCAATCGAACTATTATCCACTCCAAGTTTATTTAAATAACTTTTATTTACATAAATTGGATCAGATCGAAATGAATTATTAACAGGATTAATCAACATTTTAATTCCCCCATTAACTCCTAAAGATAAAGCTTGCTTAACATTAATCGGTCTTTCTTGAATTATTTTACTACCTTCATTTCTATCCTCCACTAATATTGTTGACTCCACATTTAAAAAATCAATCAATGTATACTTGACATTTTCATTCTCAATTTTTAGTGCATCCAAAATTGTCAAATATTTTTTCTCCGGCAATCCATCTCTAAAAGTAAATTTTTCATTACTTCTAACAATTACTTGTTTATTTATTTTATATTTTTGTAGCAAACCGTTCATCTCTTTTTGGTCATTGCTGTTTTCAACAAGGTATGAGTCCAAAAACTTATTCAAAAATACTTCTAATATACTAGTCCATGTCACATATTGCTGCTTCACTGAAATATATAACCCTAATGGTCCAATTGGTTTTTCAATAAATCGATTCTTCTTACCAGTTTTTAATTCATTTACAAGATTACTAATATTATCTCCATATGCTTCCAATGAGTTTGTTTTTAGCCTATTCAATTTTATAATGTCGTTTCTGAGATCCTTGATTTTCATTATATTATCTTTAATATTTTTATTAAATTCAGAATCAATCAGTTCTTGTTTTTCGTCCACTTTCATTTTTTCTTTCTGTAAATCCGTTATTTGCTTTAAAACCTTTTCATTATCATTATCTAGCTGGTTTACTCTATCCAGTAATATTTCCCTTGATCCACCATTGATTTGGTCTAGTTTTTTTTGTTCATTATTAATTCTGAGATTTAAATTATTAATCTCGCTTACATTTTTTCTAATCGAATTCTCGCATTCACTAGCTTGATCCTTTATTTGTTGAATATTGTTTAATAGATTGTTTCTCTTTTCATGTATTATATTCTGAAATTTCAATAGCTCCTTTTTTTTATTGTCAAAATGCAACAACTGTTGAGTTATTATTTCAATTTCTTGATTGAATTTCGACATATTTTTCTTAATTTTTAAAACATCCAATTCAAATAGTTTAACTTTACTATCGATATTTGTTTTTTGAGTCCGCATTTTTAAAATCAAATTCTCATTAAATAAAACCTCGGCCCATGATAATCTTCCATTGAATGCTCGTTTTTGTTTTATCAAATCATCCGATTTATTTAGTTTTTCAAATAATTCCATAGCAGCAAGGCAATCACTTTTTAAATTCAAAATTTCAAGTTTCAAAGTTTGCAAATCATTTGAAATTTTATTAAAATGTTCAGAGGTCAAAATAAAATTTGTTGTCATTGTCTCCATTAATATACCCTTTTTAAAATAATTAAACTTGATATGATCATTTGTTGTTTGCAAAAACGTTTTTGCAGCGTCTTGATTTAAAAAAGTCATTGGGTTATCAATTGAAATATTGAAAGAATCTAAAATTGAATCCAATTTAGTTTTTTTAGTGGATATAATTTTATTTTGAAAATTCTTGATTGAATAAGATGATTTTCCATCTCTTTTGATGATCCTATCGACAACAATTCTGTCACCAAATTTTTCAAATTCATAGGCTTCATGTCCTTCATTTTTAAAGATAATTGAAATTCTTGAAACATTTTTTCCATCTTTAATCAAATCTTTTAAAGAAGTTCCCCGATTTGTAACAGCAGCTTTTGCACCAAGACAAATAGAAATCGCAGTAAGAATTGCAGATTTCCCACTACCGTTGCTACCTATTATGAAATTAATCTTTGGCCCCAATTTCAAAGAAAAATGGTCATGACACATAAAATTTTTTAAGATAATCTCGTCAATCACACCAGCAGTTAATCCATTAATTTGAGGATTTGTATTGGGAAAGCTATATAAATCATTTTGATGAGAGTTTTTATAGGACTGTGTTAATTGAGAGTCAATATCAAAGTTCTGATTGATTATTTCAATATCGTCAATATCCATAGGTAAATGTTTATCAAAACTCGGTAAAGAGTGGAATTGCGTTTCATTATACTCATTAACTTGAGTTGAGTTGTTCTTTGTATTCTCAACACTGTCGGTGTTAATATGATTATTTCTTTGAGTAAAAAATATATCTTCAGACATATCTTTTATATCATATTTTTTTGTTGTTTTCAATAAATGAAGCAAAATCTAACGATGTTTTTAAAATTTCTTCTTATTTCAGTAAATAAATAAAATAGTGTTTTGAAAGTTGCAGTAGAAACTTAAATTTGTTGATGTTGGAAGCAGGATTTGATCACGAAAAAAACCTATTTTGTTATTCCACTAACACATGACTTTGTTACGTAATACACTGTCTCAGTTTAGTTTTTAGCCCCAAATTGTGCTCTAGCCACAAGTACTGATTGCCCCAAAAAGAGTATCTCTTTTACAATATAAAAGAGGCAGAAGACAAGAATAATTAGAAAGAAAAAAGAATCAAGGAATAAGTTTTAATATAAATAGCTAAATACATATTATCCACCAATAATAATATAGACAAAACCCAGTAATAACCAAAGACTCGTATTCTATCCTAGCTAATATAGAAAAGCTTATTACACTATTGTAGCACGTAGAAATTCTGTGATCAGTTTTTATCTCCCATGTTTAAAAGTCCATGTTTAAAAGTGAAGATAATGATATTATCGTGTATTGCGATATATAAGGGTATAAATTTATAGAAGTATCAAGCATATACAAGATTAAATTACTTGGTGGTTTTCTAAGGTATCAATTTGAAAACCATGCTTTGTATTTTTAAAAGTTAACTGGTTTGTATTTGTGACATTCAAAGCCTTAACGTCAGATAAATAGGAAACCTTTAAAATATTGAAAAACCCATGAGGGACTAAATTTAAACTTGATTTTGGATAATTTTTTTGTAGCAATTTTATTAGAGATTGATCGAAAGGCACCAATTGAAATATTGTATCAAAAACATGAGATTTAATTATTGATAGGAGACCAGAATTTCTTGGTAGTAAATCAGACGAGATTGAGGAAACTAGAATTAGATTCTTAGGAAATTTTTTTAGTAGATCTTTTAAAGATATCAAGATGGGTAAGATTTTATAAGATTGAAACAAAATTGGATGATACAAAGAAGGATTAAGTAAATTTGGTAGAATTAATTTTATAATAATATTTGTGTTTTTAGATATTAAATCTGATATTAAAGTAAACAAATTCTTGATAAAAATTGAGGTATCACGCTGGTCAATTGATAAAAAGGAAAAGTTGGAAGGATCAGGAGATAAAGAAGATCTAATATCAAATTTTGAGCAGTAAATATTATCTATTGAATTTGCGATTTGTGATGGGGAACTTTGTGGTGTAATTTTTGAATATCTCCAGGCAATTTTCATGTCATTATTATTTGAATTGTTATGAATAATTGAGATGTCATTTTGGTTGCCAATTAAATTTTTTTTCTCCAAGTTTTTAAAATTTAAAATTTTTTTTTTTTTTTTATCATCTGAAGATATATATAAATTAGGTAGATTGTTTAAATAAGAAGTATCGTGATTAATTAATATTAAATGATTTGAATTTTTAAAGGATTGATTTTGGATAATACTTTGTGATATGAAGAACTTAATTAAAACAGAGTTATAATCTGAATTTTTTTTTTCCTCGATTAAAAGAGAAGAGCCAATTGGTAAGCCTCCATGCTGTAATAGTTTATCGATAGAGGAAGAACCAGTGGAAACAGTTGGAAGAGAATTGATTAGGGAAGGTTTAACAAAAGGGTAGGTTGTTGAAGATTGGGAATGTGACTGAGAATGTGATTGGAGTTGTTGATTCAGTTGAGGGATTGATTGGGAAGGAAGACCAGAAAAAGATCTTGAAGGCACAGTTTTTCTTTGGATCGAAGATAGCTTTTTAATTGGAGGATGTTGAAGCATTTCAAATTGAAATAAAGTAACAAAAGGTTAGAAGAGCAGATAAAGAAGCTGGAAAAATGTTATTGTTCGAAAAGATGAGCAATAGTTTATCGGTAAAATATTCAAATTGAAGAGAAAGGATTACCCGAAATGGAGGAAAGAAAATCTTGGGAATCTCCCTATTTAAGGTGGGTAACGTGACGTCTGAAAAGCTCGTTTCCCCTTGGAAATAAGCCATATTTGCTACTCTGTAGTCTTACAGTCTGTTCCTTTTAGTCACCTTTTTAAATTATCTTCAATTTCTCCCTAATTTTCACTTCAAAATAGGGATCTATAAGGGAGAACTAATCTATATATGCTTACTGAATTTCAATCACGTGTACCGAATCTCAACAGAAAAAAAAATTCAAAGAGGTAATAAAACGAGAATCGAAGATAACAGTGCACCAACAGGGGAACATTGAGAAGACAGGAAACATTGCTTAGTATATAATGAAAAACGGGAAAGGCTTTGTGAGTAAAGGTAACTGGACAAACAGAAGGCCCCACAACCGATATGAAGCCAAACGACAACAAATTCAAAGCTCATTAACAACGAAGGCCAGACTTAAAAAACAGTACTTCAAACTATTGGAGAAGGAAGGATTAAAGGTACCAGAGAGAAAGAAAGATGTGTTTTCAAACAACAAGAGCTTAAATAGTGGCAAGGAAAAAACAAAAGGGACGAAAAACATGCAGCAGGAGAAGCAGCGGGAGAAGCTGGAGCAGCAGCAGCAGCAGCAGAAGGAGAAGCAGCATCAAAGAAAAGCCAGAGCAGAGACTCGCAGAAAAAACAAGAAGGCTGTTGGAAAGAAGACGTCTCGGGGACAGCCGTTGATGGCTCCCAGAATCAGCTGTCTCTTGGAGAAGATAGAGCTGCAGAGTCTGCAGGTGCTGCAGACTCTCCGTTAGCTTGTCCGCGCATGCCACGGGGTGCTATATCCGCGTGCGGAAATATTAACGGATGTCAGCCGGACGGCGGTGGCGGGCGGATGGAAGCAGGAAAATCAATTGGCATCTTCAATCACTTTTAAATAGTTTTTCATACTTTCAATCACCAAACACTATTCTTCCTATATCTTGCCCTATAACCAGTTACGCAGTCAATCACTAGATACAACAACCAATCTATCTATCTGTTTTTCACTTGCCATCTCATATTTTTTGGGTTTTTCTATACTACTTTCTTCTGTTTTTTCTCTTTAATCCTCAATGTCTGCTTACCCCTTCCAATCTTGTTTACCTGATAATATTAATCTGGAGTTGTTAGTTTTACTAGATTCTCTATCTTCTGCTGATAACTTCATACGTTCTAACGCTGAGCATTCACTAAATTCAAATTGGTTGTCCTCAAAGGATCAAAACCAAGTTTTATTGGTTTTTTTAGCTGAACAGGCTTCGTTCAGTCAAAACGTCTCTTCAAGAGCTTTTAGTGCTGTAATATTTAGAAGAATTGCCATAAAATCTCCAATTTATCTCAATGATCCTTTAGCCAAATCCATATCAGTAATCCCTAATTCTTCAAAATCAAAAATCAGATCAATATTATTACAGGGCTTCAACCATCCTGACCAACCAATTAATATTAGACACAAATTGGCCGATGCAATAGCTGAATTAGCAAAATCTGATGTATCTCCTGATTGGCCCGATTTATTGGAATCAATAATCAATGCGACTACTAATCAATCTCTCCCAAGCATTAGAGAATCTGCCTTTAGGTTAATATCACAAACTCCTGACCTAATTAACGTCTCTCATATTAATCAATTTTTACCGGTTTTTCAAAATGGTTTCAATGATGAAAACGATGAGGTTTTAATTGCCTGCTCCAATGCCTTTGTAGCTTATTTTGAAGTCTTGCCAAAACAATCTTGGCAACTACTAGCCACTCTTCTACCTGATTTAATGAATATCTTACCAAAACTATTAAACAACGGCAAAGATTCCTCTCTATCTTCTGTATTAGAATCCCTAATTCTATTAATTGAACTAGCTCCCAAACTATTTAAAGATATGTTTGAAAAAATTATAGAATTTTGTTCTCTAATAACTAAAAATAAAAATTTAGAACAAAATTGTAGAATATCTTCCTTAGAATTATTAACAACTTTTAGTGAAGTTTCTCCTCAAATGTGTAAATCAAACTCAAATTATATCAATTCAATTATTATATTAAGCTTGTCCTTAATGACTGAACTATCTCCAGATGATGACGAATATTCTGATTGGGTAAATAACACTAACATTGATGATGATGAAGATGAAATTGAATATGATTCAGGCCGTCAAACATTAGATCGAGTCTCTTTGGCTCTCGGTGGTCAATCACTTGTTGATCCTTTATTTCATTTTTTAACTCAGATGATCTCTTCAACTTCTTGGAGAGAAAGACAAGCTGCCTTAATGGCAATAAGTTCTGCTTCAGAAGGTTGTAGAGACGTACTCATCAATAAAATTGATGCAATACTAAATTTAATATTACCCTTATTAAATGATCCTCATCCAAGAGTTCAATATGCCTGTTGCAATACATTAGGTCAAATTTCAACAGATTTTGCTACAACAACTCAGGTACAATATGGCTATAGAATTATTCCTGCTTTGATATCAAAATTAACCAATGACTCCATAACAAGAGTTCAAACTCATGCTGCTGCTGCTTTGGTTAATTTTTCCGAAAATGCCTCAAAGGAAGTGCTCGAGCCTTATCTAGATGATTTATTGACTAATTTACTTATTTTATTGCAGGGAAATTGTCGTTATGTTCAAGAACAAGTATTAACAACTATTGCTGTCGTTGCTGATAGTGCCGAGCAAAAATTTTTAAAATATTATGATGCTTTAATGCCGGTATTGATAAACTTTTTAAAAACTGATAATGAAAATAGTGATATTAAATTATTAAAAGCAAAATGCATTGAATGTTCAACTTTAATTGCCTTGGCTGTTGGTTACGAAAAATTTCAAGCTCATTATGATGATTTGATTAATATTTTTGTCAACTATCAACAATCAATTACTGACGAAAACGATCAAATGATTCCTTATTTACAACAAGGTTGGGGCAGATTATGTAGGATAATTGGTCCCCAATTTGTTCCTTATTTGCAATTAATTTTACCCCCAATTTTAAAATCTGCAAAATACCAACAAGATATAGCAATTTTAGATGAAGATCAAGCAAATGAGTTGGAACAAAATCAAGATTGGGATGTTATTCAATTAGGTACAAAACATATTGGTGTACATACTTCTATATTAGATGAAAAGGTATCGTCAATTGAATTATTAAAAACTTATTGCGTGGTTTTAAAACAAAATTTCTATCCTTATGTAAAAGAAATTGCAACCCAAATTATTTTGCCCGGTTTAGACTTTTATTTACATGATGGAGTTAGGAGATGTTGTGCATTGACAATGCCTTCTTTATTAAGATGTACAAAATTGGCGACCTCATCAAGAAATCCTAACCTTGATAACAATAACAATACTACTACTACTACTACTAATAATAATAATAATAATAATAATAATAATAATAATAATAATAATAATAATAATAATAATAATAATAATAATAATAATAATAATAATAATAGTAATAATAATCATAATAATCATAATAATCATAATAATAATGGAAATGTTAATGATGAACTTAGTAAATCTCAAAAAAATTTAAGCAATGATAAATCAGTCGATTCAAGAATCATACTTTCTGATGAGACATTGAAATTATGGAAAAGTATTGTTGATAAAATTGTATCTAGCTTGATTAGTGAAACTTCAACTGAATTGTTGATTAGTTATTACGAGTGTTTAATTGAATGCTTGTGTATTTTGGATCAAGACAATGCTGTAACTGATGATCAGTTGTTATATTTTGCCAAGGCAATCTATAAAAATTTATTGGAATGTTATAAAAGAATTAAAGAAAGAGAATCTAATTTTGACGAATATAGTGAAGAACTTGAAGATAATAATGATGTGGATGTGGATGAAGAGCTATTGGATAATATAAACAGTTTTATTAAATTTGTGTTTAAGTTCCGAAGATCTAGTTGGCTTAATAATGGTTTTCAAGAGTTGATTGTTTTAATTAATATTCTTTTAAATGACAACCAAGATCTATCAATTAAGTCTTGCGGTTTTAATATAATTGCAGATATGATTGAATTTTGTGGGCCTGATTCATATCTTTACAAAGATTTATTCGAAGACACTTTAAAGGTTAATCTTGCTAACGATACTAATTTGCAAATAAAACAATTATCAATATATATTATCGGTTTATGTTCTCAATATGGGGGTCGAAATTACAATGGTTATTGTTTGAATAGATTGACAAGATTATTTTATCTAGCGACAATTCCTGAAACAAGTGAGATTGCGGTTGTTTCGGTTTCAAGTGTTTGCAGTAATGCTGAAGGTGAGGAATTGGTGCTATGGCTAAAAACTGAAGTGCCGAAAATTATGAAAATTTTGATACTGGCAGCATATAATCGTTCTATTATTGCTCAAAATGCAAAGAGGTTGGTTCAATGTTTAAAGATTCTATTAGGAAAATTAGGGAATGAGGCTGCCCTTCAAATGATTCATACATATCCTGCCGAAACACAACATCAAATTCAAAAGCTTTTTACCAATTGATTTGTCTAATCATTCATAATTTGTAATTTGTAATCTTTAACTATGTATTGTTATCTTTTTTTTTTTGAATCATTTTATATATACTTTTTCAAAGAAATAACCTTTTATTTTATTTTATTTTATTTGATTAACCAATAAGAGTCTATGATCTATCATAAATACACTTCTAGTATAACGTATAGTTATCAACTAAGCTAAAAGTTATTTCACAGCTAAAATAAACAGTTTGGTTTTTAAAAAATAAAATTGGGCAGTTAGACTTAAATTAAAATTGGGAAACCTTAACTGAACATTGTTAATACAATATTTTGGGTGACAGAAATCGAAAAATATAGCAAAAATATATGTCTATATATACTACGAGTACTATATTTTTTTCGGAAATACATAGATTATTTAATATTATATAAAACTTAAATCAAATGATTAGCAACTTATTTACTATTTGTAGCAGCACTTAAAATACCTGGTAGTTCTTGTTCGTTCATTTTGAAGATCAACTTTAGAGCACCTATTAAAAAAACAATTAATAAAAACGCAGACCAAAATAACAAGTTGAATTGAATAGAAATGTCAATTTTTGAACAGTCAGAACCTGCCCATGTCGTGGTGGATCTTTTAGTCTGATTATAAGAAGCAGAACAAACACAACTCCAGCAATCACCATTAGAAGATGACGAGCAAATGCCATTTGTATTACAATTGTTTGTAGACATAATACAATCTTCTTCAGACAAAAAGCAACCAGATGAGGTTAATAGTGATCTCTTGTATATTTTTGAATTGCCAATAGACTTCAATGTTTTAACAGGCGTATTTTTGGAAATAGAGGATTCTTCACTTTTCAGATTATTGTTGATTAAAAGTAAAGTAATTTTAATATTGAAAGATTGCAATTTTTCAATGAAATTCAAGACTGGCAATTTTTTAGGTATTTTAATATTGTCGTAGTTCAAAACACTCAACTCAGAACTCAAAACTTTGTCAACAAAATTAGTGTTGTCACTGTCTTCGGTGTCGAAATTATAAAAAATTGAGAATTGGTCGATTTCATTAGCTTCATTACCATTATCAGTTAATATTTCATTAATTGATTCATAAACCAATGCATCGTCAAAATCAATTTGAAAGTTGACAGGTTTGTTTGATTTCAAGTCTAGATTATCGTTAGTAACGATAACTAGATGACCTTTTTTCTTTCCTTTAGTGTCTGCTATTTCATTTATATCAAAAAAACCCAGAACTCCCTCCATTTCACCAATTAATTGAGGGTTTTCAAACTCATTAGATAAATAATTATCCAACAATCCACTTCTTTGAGCAATAATTAACTTGAAGTCATTTGACGAGAGAATGGGGCTGCTACTGGATGATAAGCCGTTAAAGATTGGAAATAAATAAAGATGAGTAGCTGAGCCCCAAACAGCCATAAAAAGCAAGCACCAAATCCTTGAGATTAGACAAATATTGGACTTCATTTTTAAACAGTGGATGAATATGGCTTTGAAGTGTTGCACAACAGAACTTGAGATGGATTCTTGATGGAGATGCTGCTTTCAAATTCCAGTCACCCGGCCATAGCAGCAACAGCTACTTGAACAGCAGCAGTGGTAGCGCTGCAGAGAATTGACCAAGAATGTTTGCAAAAAACATCAGTGCTGAAGGTGCTGATGGTGCTTCAGACCTAACTTTTGCAAAAATCAGGCAAGACAGCGACTCCAGTAACTTCAGCCTTACTTCTTCGCTTTCCCTGGAGAAGGATGACCTACAAGAGCTAGACCTGGATGACATATCGAGTAATGATGAAAATTATGATTCAAAAAAAAACTTGGTTAAACGATACAGGCTGCTTAATTTGGATACAAAGCTTCATCGAAAAAGGGTGTTGGGTGAAAATGGATTGAAAACTGTCAAAAGGGATTATCAGCTTTTGAGGTTTTTATTTCATGAAACCAAAGATTCAAAAATTCTCAATAATGTTGTTCACGCGATTGATTCAGAAGTTCTTTTAAATGTTACTGAAAATGCTGAGATCTCAATAAAGAATTTAAAGGTTGATCATTCCAATAAAATTATTGATGTTAATGATTTTTTAATAAATTTTAAGAGAAAATTTTCTAGTTTGCACCCACAAAGCGATATCTCTAATGAATATAGTGATTTTGATAATGATTTTGATGATCATGATCATGATGGTAGTGACAGTTTTTATGGTGTTCATCAAAACAGCAATAATAAAAAGTATATATCTTTAGATGATCACCATCCAAGCAAGAAATCAAAAGAAAATAATAAAAAAAAACCAGCCAAAACTTCCAGAAATACAAATAAAATAAATTTTTTAAGGGTTGGTACTGCAAGTCTTTTTTTTTCAAAGAAAGCACCAACAATTGATTTCTTGAATACCACAATGAATGTGAAAAAAAAACGATTTAAACAGCATCAGATTAATGATTTACCAAATGGAGAGAAAATTACAGCAGATAAGTTAACTTTGGATGATTTGAAGAATACTAGTGATTTAAAGAAAGATGACACTGCAAAATCAGTTCATTTATGTTATAAGGTTTTTCAAAAATATACGAAAGAACATCCAAATGATAAAAAAATTAATATTTTCAATTTTTTCATTAATCCAAAATCATTTTCCAAGACTGTTGAAAATATGTTTTATATGAGTTTTTTAGTTAAAGATAATAAAATCAGAATTAATTTTAATAATGATAGCGGTTTCCCTACAGTTGAAGAAGTTGTTCCATTGAGCAAGTTAGACAACCAGGATTCAAGGTACAGATCGGAGAAAAAGTTGTATGAAAATGATCAAGTGAATCATATCGTTTTCAGACTAGACTATGAAAGTTGGGAAAAACTCATTAAGATATATAATATTCAAGATTCTATTATATAAGGATTGTAACATCAATTTGTTTCATTGCACCTTATACTTTTTTTTCAAATTTTTGACACATTTTGAGAAGATTTTATGGTATATATAAATAAATACCCAAAGTATTTATATGTTAGATTATATGTTAGATTATATGTTAGATTATATGTTGGATTATTTGTTTATTCAATTATTGATTCATGAATTTGTTTGTTGACTGGTGTTTTGAAGCTGCTTGGATGATGCTGGATGATGCTGCACAATGCTGGACGGAAAGTACACGTGTGTGTTATACAACAATGGGTCTGTGTAAAAGTGCACGCGCAGAAATTAAGACAAACAATAAAAAGAATGCATGAATGCACGTGTATATCTGTACAACTGAGCCGTTGAATGGTGTCACTACTGTTGATTGTTTGCATGTGAGAGTTTGCAGGAGTGAAAAAGTATTTATCTTAGTTCCCTTTTCATCCAGCAAAAAAAAACAGGAAAAATAAACTGAAAAAACAGTTGGTTTGATATGAAGAATATCTATCATATCATATTAACGAATTTACAACTAGTCAAAAATATAAGATGGCTCAAGGAAACTTGAAGTTAAAGGATAAACCTTTAAAAAGAATAACTAAAAAACAGTAAGTTTTATTCGATAATGTGGTTTGAATGTTTTTAGATTGTTTTAGATCTTTTTTTTCTTGAGTTATTTTCGGTTCATTGCTAATAATGTAATTATTTTTTTTTATTTTTTTCCTTTTTTGATTGTGTTTGTACCAGAAAAAACCCTAGAAAAGCAGCACCAAAAATCATCAAACCAAAAAAAACCAGTAAGCTCAAAACTACCAAAAATCTAGGTACATTTCAAAAGTATGGTAATATTATAAGCTCAACAGAAAAACTTATTGCAAGCAGAATTGGTCATTTGGAGTTAGTCAAAGGGTCGAAGAGAGAGATTAAAAAAAGTGATAAAAGCCGAAAATAAAGAAGAAATATTGATTAAATAGTTATATACGATTAAATTTATGTGATATATCTATTTTTTTGGATGGGAAATTTACTGTAGAAGAGAGAGATGAATGTTTAATTTTGAGTTGTAATGATAGTTAAATCAAGAGAGAGGTCACAGGAAGATACAAGGCATTCCTTGTAGGAATGGAACTTTATTCTGGTGTTACAACAAAAGCTCAAGAAAGGATTTTTAGGGTTTGTTTCTGGGTAATTGAGCTAAAAATGATTGGGTTGTAAAAGTTGGAAGAAAAACCGAGCAGTTTGCCTGCGTAAATAAATATCAGTTGATCGATAAAAAAATAAATAAATAAAATTAAAAAAAAGTACAAATAAGAAATCAATTGATAAAGGGTGAGATAGAAAATGGCGAACTGCAAAATGGTAATGAGTAAGATACCAATTGGAAAGGGGATACAAAGAGTTTTTGTTCAGCCAATAATATGTTTTAGAGGAATTTCTTTTTTGAATCAAAGTAGAGTAAACAATATACATATTGGATATAATGGATACAACAGATATGTTAGAATTAATGGGCATAGCAGACATTCCAATTTAAGATTTTATTCAAATAATCCTGAAGAAACCCCAGGTGAGAATAGTTGTATTAGTAAAACCTACGAGGCAAAAAATTATAAGTTTGAAGATATAAAAAAGGTGATTGAAGGTATGGATGAAAGTGCAAGTTCAGCAGTTTTGATTGATGTAAGGGAGCCAGAGGAATATAACTCAGGACATATACCTAAGTCGATTAACCTTCCTTTGAAGACAACACCAGGAGCATTAGATTTGGATGAAGAAAAGTTTGAAGAAATATTTGGGTTTGAAAAGCCAGGAATTGATAGAGAGTTGATTTTTTATTGTCATGCAGGAGTAAGATCAACAACAGCTGAGGAACTTGCAGGCACATTTGGATACAAAAAAAGAGGAAATTATATTGGATCATTTCAAGATTGGGTTGAAAAAAAAGGAGAGATTGAGAATTAATTTTGGTTTTAGTTTTAGTTTTAATTTTGATATTAATTTTAATTAATTCTGATTAACTAAAATATTGATTTGCTTTACAAAAGTCATATTTAGTGTCAAGTATATATATATATTAACACAGCATTATTTATTTTATCAAGAAACAATAGAGTAGGAACCTGATTGAAACACCATATAAATTTGTGAGATTTTTCAACAATTTAAAATTGAATAATAAAATGTACAATATTAATGATATTAATGATATATATTAATCTTTTGATGAAATTGTTTTATCTGTGTCAAAGTTATATCCTGTTTCAGAAAAATAGTCAAGTTGCAAAAGCACCCACAATAAAGTTTTGGAATTGGGAGTTGAATTTATCATAGCATTGAAGTAGAAAGAACACAGCAAACAAATTGTCAAAACCTACAGATAATGTTAGAGGAAAAGAATAGCTGTGGATCAGAAACAGCTCGCCAAAAGACCAGACCAGGTCCGTACCAGGTCCAGACCTTTGCCAATGATTAATCATCCAGTATTTGTCTCTTCGCTTCAATAGGCAAGTTTGAACAGTGTCTAAGCATTAGATAAGTATTTATAATCCATAATCCTCTCCCACACGAGCATCAGAGTGAAACGCACAGTACATCACAAAAGTTATTTTGGATAAATAAGGGAGATTGTGAGATTAGTTTAAGATTGTAAATATAATAGTATTTGTTGTATGGGATTGTGAATGTGCATGCATGTTCATTCCTGGATGCAATCATGTGCCGAACATCAGAGCTGATTTGTTTGCATTCGGCTTTAATAGGGTTTGGCTGGTGCGTGAGAAGGCGCGCTTGCGATAAGTGAGCAGCGGATGTCTCTTTTTGGGAAAGCCGCTTTGTAATAGCAGCGTGCAGAAAGGCGACGTGGTGAGACAAGAATGCGTGAACACGCACTGTGTATGTGGAAATGATGGAAGCAAACTCTGGCTTGGAGCAGCTGGCCAACCACAGCGCGCCAAATGGAAAAAAGATTGTTGAAACAATAGAAACAGGGAAAAGAAGGAGAAGATAGCAGAGGAAAATGCTTGATTCACCAAAAGCGACGTCGGATGTCGGTGAATAAATAGTGATCACTATTTTTTGGAGATAGGAATTTCAGATTGTGGAAATTGAACAAGTTGAAAACAAGTTGAAAACAAGTTGAAAACAAATCAGAAACAACTGAAAAAAATGGAAAAAATGAAATCAGCAGATTTATGTTCTTGGCCTGGCCAAAAACAACAAAAAGAAAGTGACTGATTGGCTGGGCTGATGCGTTTGATGACTTGCGGAATTACAGAAAGCGTTATCCCTGGAAAAACAAACAAACACCATGGATAAGAGCAGCATTCAGTGAGCGGATTCCATGGAAATCAGCGGAAAGCTGTGGAAATCAGGCTGAGATCCATCTCTTCGCGAAAAACCATAATAACAGACTTTCCACAGCGCTGTTTCAGGCTGCTGTCTGCCGCGCATGAGCTGCGAGTGCCGTGCCATCCGGGTTTTTCCTTGCCCAGCGCCTGGGTTGCAGTGCATGGGTCCAGGAGAGATGACGACACATAGCTGGCCTGTTTCTTGGTTGTGTCAAAACAACACAACAAAGCAGAGCTACAAGTGACACACTTCGGGAAACCCACCTGTTTTGCAGTGGAATTGGGCCAGGTGCTGGAGAGTGCTGAAAAGCCGGAATAGTCCCTGAGGTCCCACGCAGTGCCACACTGCTTCTCACTGCAGCTCTCTCAGGGGGTTTTTGACTTAAGAATTGACACAACTTTTCGCAGAGCCTCAACAATTTGCAAGAGTGCTCTTTATTTACTGCCTCGACCTGGCTGGTGTTTGTTGTTATTTCAGTTTGAGTTATTAATAACGCATAGCAATCTCTTTGGTTTTTCATCCCCAGGATTTTGCTCGTTTAGGTTTCCCTTTTCAAGAAGGTTCCTTTGCACTGCATACTCTTTATTTTCTGGCTCTTTGCCAGCGTCCTGGAATTTGCTTTCCTTTTATCATTTTCTCCATCTGTTCTTTGGGTTTTTCTTGAAATATATAAACTCTGATCGATTCCTTCAAATTACTTTTCTTCAACTTTCTAATTCGATATCCACTATTCTTTTTCGGGTGTTATTCTGTTACAGCTCATCCAATAAGGTTTCAATCTTAATTTTTTAGCAAATATTCCATTACTATATTATACCTTTTTTCTTTATTGTACTACCCTACTGCACTCCGCTTTTCTTCTTATTTCTTCAAAATGATGGCATCCCTACCTGAATTGACCTCAACTCCAAAGTACCACTACCAACAGGACTTCAACTTATATGTCAAACCACTAAAGCAAACAAAAATCGCAAACATCAAACTACCATCTATAAATGAAATTTTGAAAATTTCTGACCAGAACAATAATCTTGTCTCTGCCGACGATTCTAATGCATCTGACCAATTTTCTCTTCCCACTCCATTGCCTTCGTCTCCATTGTTTTCAAACAGAAGCTCCTCTCCTTGTTCTCTCAGTAACTACTCATTAAATCAATCTGTTGATATTAACAATACTCAAAATAGCAACAATCTTCTGATTGATAACAAAGAAGATATGTCTGCAGACAAAAGCGAAAACAACAGCGAAAACAACAGCGAAAACAAAAGTAAAAACTGCTACAACAATTACCATTGTAACTACCATTACAACCATGCCAGCTATTACAATCAAACTTTTCTTCCCTACGATTATAAAAATAATTACCCCCAATACGATTTATATCAACCATCTTTGCCCTCTTATTTATCCGATGCTCAAGCCATTCACACTCTAACTTCTTTGTCTCTATCTTCAATCAATTCCTCCATCTTTCCAAACTCTACAAATATTTCCAAAATCGCTTCCGACTCAATTCCCGTTTCCAATAATGGCAAAACAAAAAAAGTTTCAAATGCCAACAAAATAAGCAAGGAATCGTCTTTGTCTTCCTCAAGGCTTCAAAGGAGAAAGAGAAGTAACTTACCCAAAAAAACAACTGAGATTTTGCTAACGTGGTTGAATAATAACTTGAGCAACCCTTACCCCAATTCAAAAGAAAAATTCGAATTATTGAACTATACAGGCTTAACCCACCAGCAATTAAGCAACTGGTTTATCAATGCTAGAAGAAGGAAATTAAATCAATTAAGAAAACAGTCGGTTGAATACTTATAAGTTTCAGAGCTTTAATTGATTTTGGTTTATACTCCTGGACTCAATTGCTGCTTTGACAGCTTTCTGTTGCTATTTACTCTACGCTTTTACCTTGTGTTTATTTTGTTTTCATGTCTTCATTTCGTCTTTTTTTTCTTTTTTTTCTTTCTTCTTTTCCTCTCTTCTCTTCTCTTTTCATCATTTTTGTGTCTTGCATCTTTTTACGGTTTATGAATTATGAGTGACTTCATTTTACTTCTCTTTTGATCTGTGGCTCTGTGGCTCGCTCTGTGGCTTGATCTAGGACTCTTATCTGCGTCCAGATGCGTCCTCGCCCGTCCCGCTGTTTGACCCGTGTCTGACGTGCTCTTCCCCCAGCGGTAGCCCACACCCAGTCTCGATTCTGCAGGTGTTGCGCGTTGCTCGCGTTGCCGCTTTTTGTAACTCCCTGCGCCGCTATCCCACTCCCAGAGGTGCGCTTTCTCGTCCTCCCTCCGTTGCGGCTTCCTCCAGCTCAGACGCACTGCTCAAGATAGAAAAGGATCAACCTGTTTTATTGTTCTCTTTTCTATCATTGCTTTATCTTCTACTTCTATATCCATACTTCTCTCCCTTTCTTCTATTCTTTAGTTTTCATGTTCATACTGCTTCATTTTCCCTTGTGAATCCTCTTTTTCTTCTTTCCTCCTTCTTTCAACATGCTTCTTTTTAAACAGCCTGATTCTGAGCCTTCAGACCCTTCCAACAACGATATTTCTTCATCAGCTCTATCGTCTTCATCGCTAACTCCATCTGATCCTCCCAACTCAAAACAAAAATTCAAAAAAGACACAAATGACACCTCCCATTCTTCCCCCTATAACATTTTTAACTACATTGCTCGAACAATTGGTGCCACAACCGCAAACAAAGAACCAATTAAAGAATCTAATAAAAACAATAATTCCGACCAAAATACCATCAACTTAGATAATCAAGAAAATCAGAAGTTCAAGATAAAGAACCTCAAGCTAGAAAAACCTAAAAAGAATATTACAAACTTTAAAAATATTGACGACAATACTGAAGACAATCTATCACTTTCTGAAAAAGCTTTTGATAACAACAATAATAACAAAATCCAAAAGCACAAAAATCAGACAACTGTCTCCTCTGACGATCCAGTTATGACTTCTTTATCTCATAATAATCTTGAAGAAAAGTTTGATGTTATAAATGAGGAAGACGAGTCTGATTCACTATCAATCATTGAAACTGATAATTCCAACAAAAAACAAAACAATAAAAATTCCACCCCTTCCACAAAGCTGCTGAATAAAGATCATTTAAACAGCATAGAAGATTCAGTTGATTTTGGTTCCAATATAAATGAACCAAATGATAAAATCATTTTGCAAGATATAAATGACTTAAATGATTTGGATGAAATGAATGATCTGGATGAAATGGATGATGGCATTGATCAGGTTGAAGATGAATATGATGAAAGAAACGAGGAAGATGTTTCGGATTATTGTCCTGGAGGTTATCATCCCATCAAAATTGGCGACAAATACGGCTCGTCTGGTCAGTATACAATTTTAAGAAAACTTGGTTGGGGACATTTTTCAACTGTTTGGTTAGCTTATGACTCTGAGAAATTTCATCACGTTGCAATAAAGGTCGTCAAATCTTCTGAAAACTATAGAATTGCTGCACTAGATGAAATTAAGATTTTGCGGAAAGCAAAGTCTGGAAATAAAAATCATCCTGGAAAAAAACATGTTATTGAATTATTGGATTATTTTGTCATTAACGGTCCCAATGGTGATCACATTTGTATGGTATTTGAAGTTTTGGGCGAGAATATGTTATCTTTGATTCAAAAGTTTAAAAAATTGAATTCTAAATATAAAGCAAAATTATCTGAAATAATAGTAAATTCATCAAATAAATTAGACCAAAAACAAAAAAACAATACCACTACAGCCCAAGATTATAAAAACTTCAAAAAAGAAAATTATCAAATTGAAAATACATCAAATTATTCAAATCTTTCCACCAGTGCGGCCTCTTGCAATACACAAACTTCTTTGAAAAGTAATTCAAATTTACTAGATGATGATGTCCCCCCTGAAGTTATTACAATGAACATTGATAACCTAAAGAAGCTATTTAAAAATTGCTATGGAGGTTTACCTTTGCCCATTGTCAAGAAAATTACAAAACAGTTGTTGTTGGCTATCGATTATTTGCATCATGAATGTGGTTTGATTCATACCGACATTAAACCAGAAAACATATTATTGGAAATTACAAATGTTGATCAATTGATTTTTTTAATGAACGAAGAAGACCGTTTAAATAAATTCGAAAAAAGTTATTACAAGAAACTATCTGAAGAAGATTTATTAAAACAAAAGGGCTCAATTATTGCTGGATTGAAATCATCTCCGAATATCAATCAGCTTCGCCGAAATTCTTTATCAAATACATCATTTGTTTCTTCAAATAAAACCACAAATGCAAATGAGCTTATTGAACTAGCAGACACTAAAACCTATTCTCCCAAATTGCACCGTTCTCGAAAATCATTCTATCGGAACCCTGTTAAAACTTCAAAACCTTTACCATCACCCCTTTTAAGACAAAATTCATACGCCAATTGTTGTTTGAAAAATAATGCTTTTGCCCATGGTTTGGTTGGTGATTCCGCTTCACATCAATTTTTCTGTCAAAGCAATTCCGTCAATACTGATTCTGTAAATAGTTTTGGAAATTTGGCCAACGAAAGCGGAAATTCTCTGATAAACTCTCTTTCTTTTATAAACTCTCCACTTAACAAATTGCAGGTCGATAGTAGAAGAGTCAGCAGTTATTCAAATTTGGCATGTCTCTCAATGGGCAATAATATAAGATCCACCTCTCAAACCACCGAAACAGATTCAAAAGAACAATTGACAGATCAATTATCAAAAATATTTCTCAATAAAATCAACACAAATATTTACAACGGTGCAGATTCTGATAATGATTCCAAAAAGTCAACAATTCAAGATATTGCTCAAGATGTTATTGTTGACGAATTTGAAGAATTAGATCAATATATTTCAGTGAAAATTGCTGATTTGGGAAATGCATGTTACACTGATTGTCATTTTAGCGACGATATTCAAACAAGACAATACAGGGCCCCTGAAATTATTGTTGGCTGTAAAAATTGGGGGTGTTCTGCTGATATATGGTCAATTGGTTGTTTAATTTTTGAATTGATCACAGGTGATTATTTATTTGAACCTAGAGATTCATCTAGATATTCGAAAGATGAAGATCATTTAGCTCAGATCATTGAGCTATTGCTTGATGAAAGTTTATTTCAAAAGAATTTAGATGAGTTTAAATCAATTGTGAGTAGATACCAAGAACAAAAGTCTTTTTTAAAAGCCTATAAATTGAGTCTCAAACAAAAGGGACGCCATGATGTGAAGAATCCTTTACAGAATATAAATTTTAAACTTATTGAATACCCAAAAGATGAAGATTATTATGATACAAGGAATAATAATTTTGGACCTTTTGTTTTTCCTTTAGAAATGATAAAATATTCGGTCTATGCAAAACATTATTTCAACCAAGGTTATACTGGATTAAGACGAATTCTTAGATTAAAATATTGGCCACTTCGAGAAGTGTTAAGTGAAAAGTACCAGATTCCTTTTGATGAATGTTCTTCAATTTGCAGTTTTTTATTACCAATGTTGGAAATTAATCCAAAGTATCGGGCCGATGGTGGTAGTATGTCCAATCATTTCTGGCTAAAAAGGAAAAATTCTAAAAAAAATAATTTCCATAAAAATCTTTTGAATGATAAAAATAATTACAATAATACTTTTAATTCGAAAACAGATGAAGAGAATAATAATAATTCTCAAGACGATGAGCACATTGATAGACCAGCAGGTAAATGTGGAGAGGATATTGATGGTTGGTATTACTTGGTCAGAAAGTAAATCAAGCTCTGTTTTACTGTTTTTTTGCTCAAAGTTTAGGATTTGTTTATTAATTTTAGAAAGTTCTTTTTAATATTATATTGTTTAATTGTTTTTTTTAGCTTTTGTTTTATTAATTTGGTGGTCAGTTTTTTTCTTTATATTTATTTTCTTAACCCATTTTTTTATATTCACTCTGAATTGTTTTAATTTTTAGGTTTAAAATAATTGATATACTTTATATTCATTAGATTTTTCATTGATTATGGTTTCTTTTTATTTTATTATCCATTCTCTGGGCATTGTTTTGTTTAGCTTTTCTTTGTCTTTGATTTATTTTGATTTTCCATTTATTTTTTCATTCTTTTTTAATTTCAGAGTTTCAATATCTATTACATTTTTGTCGCTAGTTTGTATTCTAGATTTAATTCTATTAAAGAAAAACCACATTGGAAATACTTCTACAGTGATGCATCAAACATTATCTTTGAGTAGTGTTATGTTTATTGATTTTGTATTGAATACACAATAAGTAAGAATACAGTGAGTATATTGTGTATAGGTGCTGAGTTGTACTCCAAACGATAATCAACAATGGCAATCCCAATCATTCATAGCACCTCCTTCACTGAAGGATATATTTCCAGCGTAACAGCGCATACAGAGAAAGAAATCAGAAAGAGTGTTCTGAAAAGATTATACATTATATTTGTAGTCAATAAAAAGAATTATCCTGGTTCTTCACTGTATATAGTAATCCAATAATATATTCTCTGAATGTTAACTTGGGAATTCAAAAAAAGATACTATTAGACTGCTTCACTGCGCCAACAGTTGACAGGAATTATTGCTGTATGGTGCAATATAATTTGTTTTACTAGCATTCCATTAAATATTAGCCACACTAGAAATAATACTATTGAATAATTTTATTTAACATATTATTATCATAATCAGATCTCTTGGAAATAAATTGAAGTAGCAATGAAATATTTATGTTCATTAATTTTTGGCTTTCCTTTATTAAACTGTGGATGTATTCCGATTGAACAGTAAAAAGATTGGCAATATCTCTCAAAATTGAAAACTTGTCGGATAGTGATTCAATACTCCAGCTATCAATCACAGATTGATATCTTATAATATCTTTAGTTAGTACCAAACCGCCAACTGAATTAACTTGAAACTTTTTAAAATGAAGCAACAATAAACTTAATAGGGATAAACCAACTTCTGTTAAAAAGTTTTCCAAGTTCTTATCCTTAATCGAGTCTCCCTCAGAAGCACTATTTGTAAAAAGGTTATGTTTTAATATTTGATTAAAATAAATATCATTAAGAAAAAAAGAAACCTCCTCGCATGTTTCTGTGTCTTTTTCTTCTTTTACTTCCATCCCTTTCAGGTTAAAAAACTGATCTTGAACGTTGTTATTCATGCTTCCATAGATAGAGTTAGTGGTGGATTGGAAAGAGGATGGTAGTAAATTGTTGAACTTTCCCTGCTTTATCAAAAAGTCTTTTTTCTTTTGTTTATTGAGCATTAACAGAATTTTATGATTGATGATGTCCACGGTTCCTTTGACAATTAAATTAAGAGAAATCTCACAAGAAGTTAAATAACCATTAACCAAATTAATAATCCTCTTTTTGATATCAAATGAATTATTCACCAATGGAACTATAAACATACTAATGAAATTTGTTAAGCAATTCAATAACTCGATGGCCCTATTGATAATAAATAAGTAGTATAAATCAATAGTTTTAACAGAAGAATTTTTATAATCTAAGTGAATCAACTTATGGTAAGAGACTTCAAAGCCAAAATCCAAGTAATTTGTTCCAATACCATAAATCAAAATTTGAACAACTTCTAATAAATAATCGGGGATTTTATTGGGCTTTAATTCAAGGATTCTGGATATTGACTCCACAGAGCTTTTTAAAACTCTATCAACAGCTTCAAAACTGATGTCGGAGAAGCAGTCATCAACGTTAGCAGCATAGTTGGATGGAATAGCATTTTTTTCGGATTTGGTTAAATTGTTGTGATAAAAACTATTTAAATTAGTTGAAGATTTTTGTGAAATCAAGACTTTTTCATTGATTAATGAAATTTTACTTGATAAGGAATTTGACCTTTCAAGTTTTGACTTCATAAATTGCCTTAATTGAACTAATTTATTGTTTTCAATTCTTAAGCTACCTTTGCTTTTTGGTAAAATATTTGTATTAGAAAAATTGTTTATAGAGATGGAATTTGAATCATTTAGAGATTTAATTGAATCTGCATTATTAATTCTGGACATCAAATTTTTTTCTTTAATAGCCTTTTCATTTTTGATTTCAAATGGTAGAGTTGTATTTAAAATTATATCTTCTAAAGATTTTTTTTCTAAATCAAAATATTTGTCATTTTTGTTATTTATGTATTCAGAAAAGCAATCCTGAGCTAGTTGATCTAGTAAATTACTTAGGTCTTCGTATATTTGAAGGAAGGTGTTATTAGTTAATATTTTGTTGATTGGTTGTGAATTTTTTTCATTGAATTCAATTGGCAAATCAAGATCATCAAATTTTTTAGAGGTTTGGTCTATGTTGAGTTGTGATGATTGAAAAAACTTTTTCAAATTTTTAGTAAAATCATTTAGTAATAAGAAGGATGAGTGTAATAAACGAACAAAACTAAGATTGCTCAAAGTTTTGGAATAATCTAATAACATGGAAATGCTAGGAATTATGATTTTATTGTATAAATATTTAATAAAGAGTTCAAAAACTTTTAAAAAAATAATTTTTGGAGTATTTTTGTATGTCATAAGAATATTGATAAGTTCCAGATCAATTAATCGCAGTTTAATGTTGTTGAGAAATGATTTGAAGTCTGAATTATAGAAGACCTGTTGCAAATT
Organism: Ascoidea rubescens DSM 1968; assembly: GCF_001661345.1. Lineage (NCBI taxonomy): Eukaryota > Fungi > Ascomycota > Saccharomycetes > Ascoideales > Ascoideaceae > Ascoidea > Ascoidea rubescens. The sequence continues at coordinate 89,357 of NW_017962923.1, read as the reverse complement.
ACAGTCAGATAGATTTGACCAAAACTGATTGTTTTCATCAATTTGAAAAGGATTTTCAGAGAGAAATTTGAAAAATTGATGGTTATCAATAAAAATGGAAACAATGTCAGAATGAACATTAAAGCCAGTTAATAAGTCAACAGATTGTTTCATTTTAGTTGAATTATTTTGAAGATAAGCCTGGTTAAAATCATTTAATAAGTTTGATTCAAAATTTTTGGCAAAAGATTGAATTATTTCGTGAGTAAAAATTGTTTTAGGAATATCTTGAGTTTGTATTTTTTCACTTAAATTTGATAGCTTTGATAGATAGTTGGCTAGAATTTCATGATCTTGATGAATATGAGAAGATAATAGTTTGTTTAAATCATTTGAAAAGCCAAGCTTATAAAATTCATCATAGCATTTCAAAATAAAAATGGTTTCCACATTTCTCTTTTGAAGATTTGTGATTTTGGTTAATTTTTCACCTAAAGGGTTGATTAATTTGGAAACATTAAGAATTTTTTCGTCTAAAGAATTAAATTTCAAGTTCAAAGACTGAACTTGGGTGTTCAAAGTGATAATGTTATAAGAGTGGTTTAATTCAAAGTTTGAAACATCATCTTCAAGTAATAGTTTCTGGTGACTGACCGTATTATTAACCTGCTTCAATTCCTTTAACGTCGATTCAAAAGTTCTAATAAAAGGCTTTGGATCAAAAATGACTTGATTATTGTTAGTGTTGTTGATTGGGGCAGTTCGATCCTTCAGAGTATCAGTAGCATCGTTGTCCTTCGTTATTTCTTCAATGAACTCATGGACAGACAAATCTCCAAGAAAATTATCAAGACTCAAAAGAGTTTTAATATGAGGGTCTAATTGATATATATTCATAGCTGAAAAAATGAATTTGGTGGATCAACTAGAGAAATTGGAGATTTGTTGCAAGAGAAGCAGTCCAATAAATAAATAGAAAGCAGAAAACGCTCCTTTTGAGCATGTACAAGTAGACATAAAAACGATCAACAGCAGAAGCCCCATTTCACATCCCACTTGGACGGGAATGTACGTGCACATTTCCTGTGTTTTTACAGATCGTAAAACATTCTACACGTGTACTTTTGCACCAACCTGTTTCTATGTACTGTACACGTGCCTGTTCTGTCCAGAATAGCCACATGCATCAGCAGCTGCACAACAGAAAAGAGCAACAAATCCATCAATCACAAATGAATGATAAATGAATCAGCAACAAACCAACAATAAATCCAACGACAGACCATCAAAGAAGTGCTCTGTGCAAATGTCTCCAGAAACAATGAACGATGCTCCACGTCCTGTCGTGTTTGTGGTCCGTAAAAACACCTGTTTCTGAGAGCCAGTGCCAGAGAAAAGTGAGTTGGAGACTGGAGAATGCCATCATTGTACCCCAAACCTCCTATCTCTCGTTCAATACTTGGACAAACCTGTATTGAAGCTGTTATATCATCCACCACAGCTTTTGCATCACACAGAAGAAGCAAGACAAGGAAAATGGATTCCATCCAGGGCATAGTTGGCAGATACCAAGACGCTATCGATGACTTCGACATCAAAGATATAATAGACTTTAATTTTCTTGCCACTAGTGTTCATCCATTAGAATCTCATAATGACCAGATAACAGATCTATCTTTCAGATCTCACAATAGTTCTCAAGAAGACCAGCTCAATTTTCACTCTTCAGACTGCCATCTTCAGAAAATCCATACACTTCCATCATTAACTGAAGTGGTGGATATAGCATGGAACCAGATTGATTCTCAGAATCGAAATGAAATCAAGGCAAAGGACTTTTCAAAAGTGTTTGCAGTGATTGAATATTTGTTGAACAATTACTGCAGTGGTCTCTCTGGTAATGCTAAGAAGTTTCAATTTGAAAATGTTAAAATTTTAATAGATTCAATGGCAGAATCTAATCAAGAAATTCCGGTTACAAAATCAGAGTTTAAAGAGTTATTCGATAACCTATTTATTGTTCCAGTTTTGCCTGAAAAACTAAACCAGGGAAGCAACCAAAATAAGGATAAATATGATATTAATGATGATAATAAAATTATTCCTCTTGAATTTTGTACACCTGATAACAAGATTTCTTACACGTCTTCTTCCAAGGCTGATGCCACTCAGCAAGGAGATTTTAATAATGACAGTGGTGAACAGCGAAATAAATTCAATATCTCACTGAAAAAGCACATTTTAAGCAAAAAAGGTATTTTTAAAGAAACCAATGCTCTGAAATTAATTGAAATTGAAATTGATAATGATAGTGATAATGATAATGATGATATAATAATTGCTTCAACTCCCTTGCCTATGGAATCATTATCCGATTCGAATTTCAAGTTTGTCGATTCAAAACATTCTCGGTTTCTGTCTATGATCACAAATTCCACGAGTAACTCAAAAGATAATAAAGAGAAATTGGGATGGAATAAAAGTATTTTCAATAGGAATTTTCACGGTATACGCAAGGATAAGAATACTGATATTATGCCTACTAAAACAGAAAGCTCTATTTTTCCTGCTTCTTCTGTTGCTTCAGTTAATTACTGTGATTATGATTACAATGAGGAAAAAAACGATGAGAATAACGAGATTCATTCAAATCAAATCTACAAGTCAAAAGTAGAGGGAGATCCGTTTGAAATTATTAAAAGATTACAAGTTCAAATAGCTCAATTAGCATCCCAAAACGAAAAACAAGATGTTGAGATTAATCATAGAGATAAATTGATAGAGTCTATGGAACTTAGGTTTCAAGATTTGAATGAAAAATTAAATAAAAATCAACAACTACTAAGAGAAACCACAAATCAGAATAAAAACACAGAAAAATATATTGCCGAAATGGAAAAAGAAAATAGTCAAATACTGCTTAAGCTATATGAAACAAAAAAGACTCAAAATGATCAAAGTAAAGAACTAATTAATAAACCAAATAATTACTCAGTTATAAATAGCGGAATTCCCATTGTTGGCGATAATATAAATGATGTAAAAGGTACTGAAAAAACTCAAAGTTCATATCAAGGTCTAATTGGAAGAGAAGAAACACAGCAAAAGAATCATGATTCTGTTATACGCTTTTCTGATAAATATAAAAATCAAATTGGAAAAATTCAAATGGAAACAGAAACTAATCTTTATAAGGAGAAACTTGTTGAAACTCTAAAGATGTTAAAAAATTATTCGAAAGAAAAACAAGTTTATATCCATGAAATGGAAAATTTGAAATGTCAATTACAGAATTCGATATTTGAACTGCATGCAAAACCATATGATAGTCCATTGATTATGAAAAAGCCATTTTACAGCTCTAGGAATAATTTGAAATTCAAAGCCGTTGCGTTGATTGTAGTTGGATTTGTGTATTATTTTGTAAGGGTTTTTTTTTATGAGCCAAATTATCTTCAAATGGCAGAAAAAGATGGAGAAGATGATTCTCATTGGCATTTCATCTAATGGTATCTTTTACTAGCTAAAAATATAAATCCAAGATGGGACTTATTAGAAGTACTATAGGTATGCCTTTTTTGTGTTTTCTTGTAGAAAATAGAAAAAGCATTCTGAAACCAAAACAGATTGATAGTCTATGAGCAAATTTCATCCATCTAAAAATCTAAAGTATTGTTTGTCCACTCTGTTACAACAAATCTCGCAGTATGATCAACACGTTAGAAACAGCTCTTTGGATTGAAAGACAAGACACCAACTGAAGCCATTATTTGGCAGTAGCCCTTCGTGTTGAAAGTATCCCCAAACAGTAGTTGCATCCTGGACAATTGGGTCCTTTCAGGTGCAGATCACCGTCATTGAACACAAAGATCAGTCAGGCCATATGACTATCCCTGCTCCAGCGGGACGGCAGTGGCTCAGTGTGGTGCTCGCATCCTGTCGAAAAAACGCTCTTTCCACTGTCCAAACACAGCTATCTGTTCTCAAAGATGTCGAGTGTGGGCAGAATATCAGCAAGATTTCTTAGCAGTGAGCCAGATGCCTCTGTTGTTCTCAGAACCACCTCAGGCAAGTTGAAACAACGCAAAGGACAGCCTGAGGAGGAATTCCAGAAAGAGCTTGAGAAGTTCTATCTCAATGGCCCTTTTATTCATTCTGATGACTGGCTCGAGGAAGCCATCGACAATCCGTTTGTTATCAACAACAAGAAGGTGCTTGAAAGAGTTAAACAAGCCTGTTCTGATAAGTTGTATTTCAGCAAATCTGTCGCTAGAGAAAATAAGTAGTCGCTACCACAATACCACCGATTGCTAGTGGTCCTACGCTTCGTTTTAGTTTGGTTGCTTTTGTTTGTAACTTGAAAAATTTTACGCGGAGGAACACATCTACCACGCTGAATTTTACAACAACTCCATTTCTTATATGTAGAAATCTATACTATGAACAAAAGCACTGCATTGCTATTTCGCCTATATCCAAGTAGAATCAATTGTTCCCATAGAATTTCAAGTTTATCACTACTTCATTATTCTTTTACTCTTAACCGCCAATTCAAAACAATGTCGACAGATTCTAAAATATCAAAGCTATTTTCGACGATTGATGACTTAAAGCCATCTTTTATTGATAGATTGTCAAAAGCTGTATCAATCAAATCAGTTTCTGGAGATGAAACCTTGAGACCAGAGGTGTTTAAAATGGCTACCTTTCTTAAGGATGAACTAATCAAACTTGATGCAACAGATGTTCAATTAAAGGACTTGGGAATTCAACCTCCTCCTGTATCAATTTCTAACTTACCTTTGCCACCAATTGTGTTGGCAAAATTTGGAAATGATCCACAAAAAAAGACTTTGCTAATCTATGGTCATGCTGATGTCCAACCTGCACAAATTGAAGATGGATGGAACTCTGATCCATTCACTTTAGTTGTCGATGAAGAAAACGACAAGTTGATTGGAAGAGGTTCCACAGACGATAAAGGTCCGGTTATGGGCTGGTTGAATGTAATTGAAGCTCATAAAAAATTAGGCATTGCTTTACCTGTTAATTTAATCTGTTGCTTTGAGGGCATGGAAGAAAGTGGTTCATTGGGTTTAGATCAATTGATTAAAGATGAAGCAAAAGGATATTTCAAAAATACAAACGATGTATGCATTTCCGATAACTATTGGCTTGGAACTAAAAAGCCAGTATTGACTTATGGTTTAAGAGGCTGTAATTATTACCAAATTATAGTAAAGGGTCCTGGTGCTGATTTACATTCGGGTATTTTTGGAGGCTGTATAGCAGAACCAATGACTGATTTAATTCAAATCATGTCAACATTGGTTGACAATAAAGGGAATATTTTGATTCCTGGTATCAAAGAAATGGTTGCTCCTGTTACTGAAACTGAGGAAAAGTTATATGAAGAAATTGAATTTGATGTTGATGAACTAAATGCAGCATCAGGATCAAAGACATCATTGTTTTCATCTAAAAAGGATATTTTGATGCATAGATGGAGGTATCCATCATTATCGTTACATGGAATTGAAGGTGCTTTTAGTGGATCTGGTGCTAAAACTGTTATTCCATCAAAAGTTATTGGGAAGTTTTCCATTAGAACTGTTCCTAATATTGACTCCAACAAATTAACTAAATTGGTTATAGAATTTGTTAATCGTAAGTTCAAAGAGTTGAATTCATTAAATGAATGTAAATGCGAATTAATTCATGATGGGGATTATTGGGTGAGCGATCCATTCAATAAAAGTTTTAGAGCAGCATCAAAGGCTACAAAGAAAGTTTGGGGAGTTGAGCCAGATTTTACAAGAGAAGGAGGGTCGATTCCAATTACGTTGACATTTGAAAACGAATTGAAAAGTAATGTCTTATTGCTACCAATGGGAAAGGGAGATGATGGAGCCCATTCGATCAATGAAAAGTTAAATATTTCGAATTATATCCAAGGTACTAAAACTTTATGTGCGTATTTACATTATTATGGAGAAAGTGAATGAAATTATTTTTGTAAAATAAAAGTAATTTTGAATATATAAAACCAAGAATCTAAGTTTCTTTTGATTGTGATTTAAGAAAAATTTGTTGTAAATTGAATTTTGATAGTTTTGAGTAGTTATTTACAACGGCTAGACCAAAATTATTTTTGAAAGCAGAAACGATAATTGTTTTATCATAATTTTTCCAAACAAAATTATGGTTTAATGATGACGAGGTTGATATATGGTCATTGATTAGATTTGTTAAATCATCTCTTGAAAACAAATTAAAATTTCTCTTTTCGAATTGGATTGTGTAATTATAGGAAATTGGAGATAAAGACGAAGATGAATTGAAAACAGGATCCAAAGCAATGGAAATTAATTTTTTGATTTCAGGTAAAGATGCAGAGCAAGAATAGTCCATTGGGATTAATTTAAAAGTGTACTTAGTTTTTTTGAAATCATTATTTTGAAAGAGTTCATTGCAAATTTTTTCAATAAATTCAGTAGGGATTATGGGCTTTTTAAATTTGAAAAAATTCAAGCAATCACATTCAAGGTTAATAGTTGAAATTGGGTTTGGGTTTGGGTTTGGATTTAGATTTGAATTTGAATTTGAAACAGACGTGGCAGTAGTGGAATTGTGATTTGTATTTTTTGGGGGATTTAAGAGTTTTAACTCATTTTTGATTGAGTCCTCAATCGATAGAGATTCGGCAGTGGGTGAGGGAGAGATGATAAGAGATGAGTCATCTGTTGCAGGATAAAACTGGAGGAATTTTTCAGCAAAAAGATCTAACAATTCTTTTCTGCAGACAGGTTCTTTGTTTCGTTGACAAGTAGCATAACAGCCTATAGTGCCTGGATCAATTGAAGAAGAAGCAAATTTGTACTGTGAGTGAAGATGGGTGGTTAGCAATGGAAAAGGAAAACAAGGTTTTGGCGATGGGCGGGTGTTGGATGGAAGAGATACATACTTTTTTTCTTGTTTTGCTTTTGTCAGTGGGTTTTCTCTTATTGGAAGACATGGAAAATTGCTTGAAGAGGAAAACAATACAAGGAAAGAAAAACAGGGAAAACAGGAACAAAAGCGATGATAAAAGCAGTACTGGCAGAGGAAGAAGTGAAATATTGCTCTTTGAAAGATTCACAGTTTCACACCGCTGAAAAGAGCGTGACACTATTTCTGTGCGGGACGTAAACAACGCAAACAACATGAAGAGCGTGAACAACGCACCGGGACCAAGAAGCGGGCACAAAAGGGGCAGGTGCATAAAAACGGTAGATAATCATGAGGTAGATAACAATACAACAAGACACCAAACAACCGCAGAAGCTCAACAAAGACTGGCTGTTTTAGACGGAAATTGCCACTTGGAAGCTGGAGAAAGAACCACTACAAAGAACCACCACTACAAAGCGCTTGGTGAACAGGTTGCGAACTAGTGCCCACGAAAGAAATCACCCCATCTGCTTTGTGAGCGAAGCTTTTCTGCGTTCTAGAAGTGCACCTGCGAAAACACTGTTTTTCTGTTGCTGGCGCACTGTTTGGAGCACAAAACACCCCGTCTGCAATGCGCCGCTCAGGTTGTCAAAGCTTTGTCAGACAAAATAAAGCTGCTTCTCATCGATATCATGTGATAATTTGACATACATACAAACTCTGCTCAAACTCTGCTCAAACTTTACTGCTCTCGGATTTCTTTTTTACTGATTATTGCCCTTTTCGATTTATACTATTTCACTTCACCATTTCACCATAACACTATTATTTCTGCACCAGTTCTAATTAACTTGTTTGAATTCTAAATCCTAAATTATAAACGAAAAGTGCTAGTCCACAAAGAGTAGACCATGAACTCCTTTCATGTTTGATTGTTTTCTATAAATTATTCCTTATTTTTCATTTTTCTATTGTTCTTTCCTTGTACTTTTATCATATATAATCTCCTGTTTTTTCTCTTTGTAACTCGTTATTTCTGCTCCATACAATCTTCATATTTTTTTTCCTCTTTCTTTTTTCCCTTCTTCTCTCTCCTTCTCCTCTGTCTTCTTTTTGATTTTCCCACTTTTTAAACCATGACTTTTAATAACAATGCTTATAATGTCACTTCCAACTGTAGCAGTAAGCTTGCTACCAACATCAAGGATGTCGTCACTACTAACAATGCTATTTCTAGGCCTCCAGCATTGCATCTTCCTTCAATTTCCTCTTTAAATATTCCTGGAAACCCTTATTACTCATCATATCACCCACACAACTCGGTTTTGAAATCTGCAAATTGCCGTTTCCAGAATCCACAGAACAGTAATACCAGTGGTTCTTTGCTGTCTTCCATACCCAACATAATTAACCATGATCTCAACAATTATTATAATAAATCACCTTCAAATCTGTCTTATGAATCTAACAGCATTTTAAACCCCAATTCACATATACAAATTATACACAATAATCTTTCTTTTAATCCCAATTCTCATCTTCCACCTTTATCCTCAAATCCCACTTTACAATCTCTACAATCTGTAACACCTACCCTGCCCACCACTATCATTCCCTCTGCCAAAAATCAATTTAAAATACTTTCTACTGATTCTACAACTCTAAAAAAGAATCTCAATAAAACTACAATCAACGTTAATCGAAATCGAATTACAAAAATCTCTTCTCTTAAATCAAAGATAGACTCTGAAAAGACAAATTCTTCCAAAAATTTCCGTGACACTGATGCCAAATGGAGTTGGACTGAAGATGATTATGAAAAAACCCTCTTTCTCTTTCGAGCAATGCTCAAATATAAAATTTTCACTTCTCCATATAGTAAAAAAGGAGAGAGCTGGTCCTCCGTAAGAACTGCTTTTATCGCAACATATGGTAGGTCTCCCTGCATTAATACAATCAAAAAAAAATTTAATAGAGAAGTCAATACAAATTATCTCCAATTAACTTCTGATGATGATCGACTACTAGATGAAAAATCACTTGTATTGAAGGAATTATTAATCCAGAGACAAAAATGTTTGAAAACTAAATCAGAATTTTCAACCACTGGAACTTATTTTAATGAACCTTCTTTCAATAACAATGTTGATTTTCTCCCCAAAATGAACAATAATTTATCTGACTTATTTTTGGACTCCGAATCTGACATTAGTCCCGATTCAGAATTTACAGCAATATATCAAAACCATGGTCTCTTTCCTGCTTGTGATAGAGATAAACTAATTTGTATGCTCCAAAGACAAGTTTCTGAATTACAGGCAAACGAAATTAATAATAAAAGATTGCTCCAGAAATCCCTTGAAGAAAACAATAACTTGTCAAAGAGACTTGAAGAACAAGAAAAAAAGATGAAACACTTTTTGTTCAAAACTGCTATTCAAAAATAATAAAACTTTTTCTTTTTTTTTGATTGACATGGTTGGGTTTTTTTGGTTTTGAATACTTTTCACTGATATTTTTTTGTTTATTCATTTTACTTATTTTTATTTCTTTTATTTCTTTTTATTCCTTTCTTTTACGCTTTTGTTATGATTTTTTTGTTCTTTATCTTGATCTGTTTTTCCTCAGTTTAATCAGAGCTCTAATTGGGTTGGTTTTAAATATATCTGACTAATTGAATTTTAACTACAAGTAAGTGAGAAAAGAGCCTGACGATAAAGAAGTTATAGTAAATATTCAACTTTATGACTAATTAAGAAAAAGCCATTGTAGCTCATCTCTTTAATGTTCTTTATCTGAAATGCAGCAGAAGCAAAAAGCTACACATGTGTAAATATCACGTGCACATGTTACGAAATGAAACTTTCTCATCCCACATTCTGTTGAGATTCGGTAGACGTGATTAAAATTCAGCTAGCATATATAGATTAGTTCTCTCTTATGTATCCCTATTTTCGAGTAATAGGAGTGTGCAATTTAAGATAATAAAAGGTGACTAAAAGGAACAGACTGTAAGACTACAGAGTAGCAAGTATGGCTTATTTCCAAGGGGAAACGAGCTTTTGTGCGGATTGCTTATCCTATCCGTACATGGCCTATCCGTATACGAGATACGGATAAGTTTTGCTATAAATAGTCGGACCAAGTTCCGTTCGCTTGACGAAACGAAAACAATAAATTATTCTTTTCTTTTTCTTCGACCATCGAGCTCGAATCACTTTCCAGATGTCACGTTACCCACCTTAGAAAGGGTAGACTCCGAAGACATTCGAGTTTTCATTCCAGGTAATTTTTTCCAGAGCTCCAGCGTTAGTGATACATTTCCTTTGAACTTATCTCTTTATTGTGTGGTGTCTGTCAATCTAAATCCTGCTCTTTCAATCGACAATGAGAAGCCAAGTTGATCAAGAAATTTTTCGCCTAAATCAAGAGCTTAAGAAAGATCTTGGACAGGATGTGAATTTTTACTCATGGTTAAATTTGTCCAGAGGGGCATCTTCCACATTCAATGAAATAAACAAGGCTTACAGAGCTCTTTCTAGAAAAATTCATCCTGACAAAATTATTAAAAAAAATTTCCAATCTACTAAGCAATTTAAAAATGCAAAAAAACTAGCAACTCAAAGATACCAGAGATTGTCAGCCATAGGACAAATTTTGAGATCACAAAACAAAGATAGATACGATTTTTTTTATAAGAATGGTTTTCCTGTTTATAGGAATGGTAATTGGCTATATGAAAAATTCAAACCCGGCTTTTTAGTTGTAATTATTGGCTTATTTATTTTGATTTCCGTTTTTCAATATTTTGTGTTGAAAATTCAATATAACGGTGATTATCAAAGAATCTTAAATTTACAATCTGACATCAAATCACAGGCATGGCCTACTGGAACTCCACCAACTGATGGTTTGCAGAAAAAAGTGTTTTGTCAAAGAAACAACAGTTATTTTTTGGTCAAAATCGATGGAACCGTTTGGTTAATTGATAAAGAAAACGCTGATTTACTATATCCAGTCCAAGCTACTGATTTGAGAAAACCATCAATTTTCGACACATACTTTCTAAAACTACTAATTTTTTTCTACAATTATACTTTCGGTAAAATTTTTTCATCTTATAGTTCTGACAAATTATCTCCTATTAACGATATTACCAAGAATGATCAACCAAAAAACACCAAAAAACACAATAAAATAAAAATAACTGATAAAAACATTGAGAAAAAAAAACTAATGAATAAAAAAGTTGCATACGGAGCTCGAAAAGTCGCCGGAAGAAGAGTTTAAGTTTCATAAGTTTTTTAGGAAATTATTTTTCTGTAATTTCATTTTTCTATTCAAATCATCAAATAACTGATTTCTATACTTGAAAATAAGAACGTATGAAAAAATAAAAGAAATTTCTTCTATCACCCAGCAAAAACAAAATTTGTTTTGAAAGTATAAGGTTGTATTGTTGGACCTGTTAATTTGTTTCTTGAATACGCAAACGATTACCCATTGATCCATTTCCAAAGCGCTCTAGTTTCAGATTCTTACTTTTATTAAAATTTTGAGAAAAACTATCATCCTTTTTGCCAAATCCACCTCCACCGGGAGTCAAAATTATAATATGATCACCAACATCTGCATTTATCGTGTTTTTCCCCCCAATGTTGATTTCTTTCTTTGAAATGGTTTTTCCCGCTTTGTCTTTAATGGTTTTGATCCACAAGTTAATTCCTCTTGCACCTGGTTCACCTTTCTCTAATGCATAGGGAGCCATAACTCTTCGTTCTGATAAAATAGAACAAGTGACAGGAATTCTAAATTCAATATCTCTTATTACACCATCACCTCCTTTACGTCTCCCTTGACCACCCGAGCCTTTTCTCAAAGAAAATTCGCGGAGTATGATTGGGTATCTTCGTTCAAAAATTTCAGCATCAGTAATTCTTGTGTTTGTCATATTAGTATGTACACCATCTACACCATCCCAAGAAGATGCTGCCCCATGACCACCAGCAATTGTTTCATAATAACCAAAACCTGGAGTATAGAGTCCTGTTTTTGGATCATTACCACCTGTGCCAAAAGTTAAATTATTGCAGTCACCCTGAGAACCAGACATAATATTAAATGCTTTTAAAACGACGTCTGTCACTCTCTGACTAGTCATAACATTACCACCAACCACTGCAGCATCTACAGATGGAGACAATAATGAGTCCTTAGGAATAATAATCTCAATTGGTTTTAAACAGCCTTGATTTAGGGGTATATTCTCAGCCACAAGACAACGAAGACAATAAATTATTGCAGAATAGGTGATAGCTTCTGGAGCATTAATGTTATTATATACTTGTTGAGAGGTTCCAGAAAAGTCAAAGATAGTTTTATCTGAGCTAATATCAACTTTTAGAGAAATTCTCGAGCCGTCATCCATGTATTCTTCAGCAGAAATTTCATGTCCCAGAAACTTTTTTGAAATTATTTTAAGCATATTTGAAACTGCTTTAGCGGAATTTTCTTGAATTGCAACCATATAAGACATGATTGTTTTCAAACCAAATTCAGAAATCAATAATTGGATTAATTCAATGCCCTTTTGATTAGCTGCAATTTGCGCCCGCAAATCTGATAAATTATCATTGATACACCTTGTACCAGAACAGCCAGGAAATTCAGAAGGTTTTTTTAAAAGTAGATCAATCATTTTCTCTTCTTCAAATTTTCCTTTTGTGACTAGTAATTCAGAATAAATTGCTGCACCTTCTTCGTATAGTTGTTTGGAATTTGGTGGCATGGAACCTGGCAAAATTCCTCCAATATCAGCATGATGTGCTCGAGAAGCCACATAAAAAATAATTTGTTCATTGTGAAACTTTGGTGTAATAACGGTAATATCAGGTAGATGGGTACCACCAACTGCAGGATGATTCGAGACGATAACATCCCCCTCACTTAATTTATCCTTCCACAACTTGGCTTGTGATGAAACACACTTTGACATCGAACCTAAATGAACAGGTAAATGAGGTGCATTAGCAACTAAATTTCCATTTGAATCAAATAATGCACAAGAAAAATCCAATCTTTCCTTGACGTTTGTTGAAACAGAGGTTTTTTGTAAAGACGTTCCCATCTGCTCAGCAATATCCATAAATCTATGGCCGAATATTGAAAGCAAAATAGGATCTATTTTTACTTCCTCATCAATTGCATAAATATTATTAATTTCATTTTTAGATTTATTCTCAACTTTTATGAAAATATGGGCCTTTAAAAGTATAGCTTCGCATCCAGGTTCAATGACATTGGTTTGTGTACCATCAGCTAAAATACAAGGACCCACTAATTTTGTTCCAATTTCTAATTCTTCAAGTCTATAAATTGGTGTCATTATTTTTCCTTCTGCAAAGAAAACTTCCTTCAAAAATTTTATATGATGTTTTGAAACAACTTTAATCAAATCATTTTTCTTTAACTGATCAAGTTGATCGTCAACTGAGGAGTCGCTCACAGCAGAATTACTTCCAATTCCCCTAACTCGAATATCGTCAACAATAATGTCTTTATGTTCAAATATAAAGCCAAATTCTCTTTTATGTAGCTCATTAAAAGATTCTAAAAAGTCCCAGTCACCTCCTTTGAAGCCTCTTGGTACCATAATTGCTGTATCAGTCCCACTATACCTTATATTGAGATACTGCTCAAATCGAATGTTTGATTCAGCAAAACCATGGTTTAATAATTTTGTTCTTGATTTAGTCTTTAGCTCATTGAATTTCTCTTCGATAATAGCTCTTGAATCATCACTAAAAACAATAGAAGAAGGAGCTTGAATTTCCTCAACAACGTCAGCTAATGCCATACCGTACGCAGATAGAACTGAGGAGTAACGATGGACTAGAACCACTGTGATACCTAGGGACTTTGCTATGGCGACTGCATGTTGCCCACCAGCACCACCAAAACTAACAAGTCGGTGATTTTGTACTATATGCCCTTTTGCTTCTGTTAGAGCTCGGATTGGTCTTGACATTGTTTCATTTGCAACAGTTATAAAACCAAAGGCAACCTGCTCAGGAGTCATTTGTTTTTGAGGATTATCTTTATTTATTTCCTTTGTTAATAAGAAGAATTTTGTTCTAACAGATTTTTCGTCTAAGGATTGATTTTCATCGGGTCCGAATATACTAGGAAAATATTCCGGCAACAATCTACCCAAGAACAAGTTGGCATCAGTTATAGTTAAAGGACCACCCTTCCGATATGAAGTTGGACCAGGATGTGAACCAGCCGATTCAGGACCTACAACAAATAACCCATTTTTGTAGAATAATCTTGAGCCACCACCAGCAGCCACGGTATTAATATCTAATTGGGGAGATTGAATAGTTACACCAGCAGTAACTGTTTCAAAAACATGATCGAATTTTCCATCGCCATATCTACTTACATCAGTGCTAGTACCGCCCATATCAAAGCCAATCAAAGGAATATTATTCTTTGAATCATAACATGTTTGAGAATAACCAACGACTCCTCCTGCTGGACCAGATAAAATTGCTCTTAGGCCAGAGAATTGTTTTGCATCAGCTAAACCACCATCAGATTGCATAAATTCACAAGAAACACCTTTCAAATTAGAATTATTTAAATCAGTGGATAAGGATTTTATTCCATTGGATAAACCTGATTCAAAGCCATTAAGATATTTTTGAATTTCAGGAGTTAAATAAGCATCAGCAACTGAAGAATTGGCTCTTGGAACAAATTTTATCATTGGCGATAACTCTGAAGAGGTAGAAATATGGGAAAACCCAATTTCTTTGGCAATTTTTGCCACAAGCTTCTCATGATCCGAAAAGGTGAAAGAATGCAAAAGACATATTGCAATCGATTTTATTCCAGTGGAATACAATAATTTTAAAGTGCTTCTCACTTCCAGCTCAACAGGCTTTTTGAGAATTCTAACAGCCTCTCCACTGATGCCCTGAACGAGATTTTTGGAATCATTTGAATTAAGTAAGTTTATGTCTGTTTTAAAACCCAAAGAATCTTCTGAATAGTCCTCCAAAGTTACTCTTTCGTCAATTTCAACCACAGACTCATAAAGCACATCAGGCCTTTTTGCACTTAAATCAAAAATATTGGGTCTTGTTTGATTACCAATGATTAAACAGTCTTTGAAACCTTTAGTTGTTACCAAAGCACATCTCAATCTCTCTCCTTCAGAACCCCTACGCTCGAGCAAAGCATTTGTTGCTACTGTTGTGCCCATCCTTATGTATTCAATTTTTGATGTGCCTAGCTGTTGGCCTCTTGGGATTTTCTTTTTCAAAAATATCTCTAAAAGACGTCGAATTCCTTCAAGGGGAGCATCTGGATAGTTCAAAGGATCAACAGATAATAACTTGATAATTACATCATCTTTTATTTCACCAGTTCCTGGATTTCCAACACAGTCGGTGAAAGTTCCACCTCTGTCAATAGCGATTCGAATTCCCATTTTTGTTAATTTAAAAAATAAGCAAAAAAATGATGATATCTTTTGATATTTTCAAAATTAACAAAATCCATTGAGCGCTGAAATTGAAAGATTAAATACAGCAACTGTTTCTCTCAATTAGTTTGGAAAAAAACTAATTTGGAACTAATAAATTGTGTAAGGCAAAAAAAACACCTATCGGCTGGTATCAGAATACGCCGATCTAAATATATTTCAGAACAGGCTATCAGGGTAAGTGCAGCAACAATTTAGTTGTAATTTTTCAATCAATCTTCAAGTTCTGATTTGCATATTGCATGCATAACTGAGGTGAAACCTTATTATACCCCGCTGTCAGCGGTTAATACTAAAGATGTAGCAACTTTTTATCTTCGATTTCTTTATTTTTATAAGACGTTGGAATAAATCAATGATTCTATAACTTTTGCAGAAAAGTCAGCTGAAAACATAGTATCTGGTAAACTATTAATAATTTATAATGATGGTTGGCAATAATTTTCATTTTATCAATGATTATAATAATAGTATTAAAATATGGCTTGAGCAAGTTAAAATTTATTATATTTTAACATAGGAAATAAAAACAATTACAAATAGTAAACGTTGATGTTTTATCAATAGAGAATGCAATTATTCTTACAAAAACTTTTCTAACTATTCGAATTTTTGCAAAATAAGATAAAAAGGATATTTTTGATAACCTATTAATATTTCGTAAGTATTATGAACACATTCATTATGACGATATTTTCGTTGTTTCTATTCTTTAGAAAAGTATTTTGAAGAAATATATTAGCCACATCGTGGTTTTGATAGGTGTAGCAGGGTTGCCTAGCATATATATTACTACATCTTACATGTACTGTGCATAAGATACCATAACAGTGGTCTTTTATTGCTCCTTTGAAAAGCGAAGAAATGGTCTTTTTATTGCCCTAGCACTAGTAATCGAGAAATTTTGTTAAAAGTAAATAAGCAATAAACTATTTATTAAACAAGTTAAAAACCTTTTAGAATGCTTTAAATCAAGTTATAAAAAAAATGAAAATTTTGACTTTTCTATATAAAGAAGTAAGATGAATGGAAAAATTTCAGAAAATGAAACTTGCACAAAGATCTTAAAAGAAAACTATTTTTTCGGCAAAAGATAATTAAAGATAGCTATTAAAAAGAAAACATAAAAATAAAAAAACAAGTAAATCAAATAATTTTTTTTTGGTTTTCAAAATAATTTGTATTTGAAAATAAATCTAATTATCATTTGTTTCATAGTATCAAAAAACGGATTGAGTAGATACTTTTTAATTTTAGTTTTCGAAATTAATTAAACATAGAAAAGATAAAAGACATTGAAAAAAATGATTAACAGATATCAATGAAGTTCTAAATTTGCTGATAAAAATAAATCACTAAAAATATGTATTGTTTGAAAATAATTGATCTTCAGCTGAGATGAAATTTTCTTGTATGATTTTTATGATTAATGACAAGGTTTTTAAGTGAAAAGTGATAAATTTGTAAAAGGCTTTAATAATAAGAAATTAAAGTTTAATTTAAATTATAATAAACGTTTTTCTGATATACTCTATTCTCGAAAACAAAAATTGTCATAAATTTTGTTTACTATAATTTTAAGAGAGGATTGATAATAATTATTGTATTTAGAATGATGATAATATTCAATGGAAAATTGTTTTGATAATTTTCACAGACTAAATTAAACACAGGTTAATGAAAAAAATTCAATTCATCTCTTCTTCTGTATAATGCTTTTGTTCGAATAGTTCAGGAACAACTGTAGTTAAATCGTGAATATCTTTAATTAATATACAATTGTCTGCACAATCATTGTATTCACTTTCATCTTCAATTAGATGAAAAACTTTTTTAAAAAAATTGTATTCTTTTGCCTTTAAGCAATTCAAACGTGAATCATCAATAAAATAAGCGTTTTCCTGAGAATTAACCACACCAGAATCATTAATTGCCTTTAAAAACATCATTTTATATGGTTTACAAAGAAAGTTTTCTTGAGCATAATCACAGTAAGTCAATCCATCAAATAAATCAGCAATTCCTAGTAAAGAAATGACTTTGAGTGCGTGGTTTTTATAAGCATTTGTGAATAACCAAAGTTTGACATTTTTATTTTTTAGCTTGATCAAAATGTTTCGTAAAACCAAATCCTTTTTAATAATATCATGTAAAGGAAGTGCATCATCCACTTTTCGATTATATTCCAAAGCATCTATGGAATGGAGTGTTTTTAATCCTTGTATGGCTAGCCCATATTCCTGATAGTATTTCAGATTTAATCCTATGGCATCGTCTGAAGATAAATTTAATTCTTGAGAAATATAGTTTTGAATAGCTCTCTGCATCATTTGATGAATTTGTAATTTTGATGAATATAAACAATTATCAATATCAAAAAAAAACACTTTTTGGCTCGCATTATTAGAAAAATCCTTTAAACTATGGATGGGAAATGTACATTGCAGTGTTGGAACTGGGTGTTGGTGGGATTTCAAAAATTTGTTTTCAAGTTCTTGAATTTCTTGAACTTCTTCTCTTACTTGGGTGAACTGTTGTTTTGTCATTTGTAGATATTAGAAATTAATGTCGTTCAATCTTGAACTGCCAGTGCCATATAAACGAACGTTGAGCTTCCTATGTCCTAAAAATAACTTTTAGTATGTGGCAGAGACAGATTCTCAGACCTTGCTCCGCGTTCCCAAAATATCCTTATCAGTTACCAGTGTCACGGATTTTATACATGCAAAACGAATATCGCCACAATCTTGATCGCAAGATTGTTGATTGCGAAATTGTTTATGAACACGTGCTATTCCGATTTGAAATCTGTCAGTGTACCGTTTGTACCGCTACAACATAGTCCTAGATGGCTCGGAAGCCATAATGCAGCCAGAGAAACGATACATCAGAAAATTGGCTGCAAGAACAGCAGAGGAAGCAAAACAACAACAATTATAATATTTTATTTTTATTATTATGAATTACTTTAGACCGATATAGAATTATATAAAAGGCGTTGTAATTTGATCAATTTCGAAAGAAAGGGATCAAGTCTTCCAATACATATTTCTAGTTCTGTTCGTGTTTACATAAAAAGCCCTAAATTACGGTCTTAGAGTGTAAGCCCCTGAGAATTGGAATACAGGAAGCCTACGGTTACGACCCACGAAGGTCCGCGCGCAAAACAGCACATAAGCAACCACACGTGTTATTATATCCAGTGTTAAGGTACTATATCTTAAACTTAAAATTGCATGTGAATGTATGCATCAGTGTTTACGCATACTATTACATTATATCACCTGACAGGATTGATTCCAACTAAATTTTAAAGAAATTGAAGTTTTGAAGTTTTATCAATAAATGCTTATATTATTTTTGATTGAAATAATTTTTGTTTTGAGATAAACGCGTTATGGCCTCTTATTTTCTGGCTGAAAAGCAGCAATTCAATATTTTTGATGATAGTACTGTAATTTCTCCCAAACTTTTACAAAATGATTCAACAACTTCCTTTTCAACAATTACATCTTGCCCTGGCTCTTCAAGTTCATGGTTGGTAAGGCTATTAATTAAAAATTTATCTGATTTAGCAAAAGATAATGATGACCATATATCTGTGTTTTTTGTTTCGTTCATTGAGAATAAAAACTTTTGGGATACGGCAATGAGAAAACTAAATGTTAATATTTCTTTTAAAAAGTCTTCAAGATCAAAATTTCATTTTCATTTTATTGATTGCTTTACTGATTTATTCACAAAAAAACTTTCAATAAATGATTTAACCGATCTATCAGTAAAAACATTTTTTGTGAATTATATTATTAGGCAGATTTTGGCAAAATATGAACGTTTTAGTTCTAATTCAAAAATGGTTATTTTTATTCATAATCCAGAGATTTTGTTATCTTCGACTATGTTACAATCTCTTACTTTATTCAATTTAATTCTCACAGCAATAAAATTGACCAAATGCAAACTTCTATTTCATGTATCAAACCTTTCTCCTAAATTGGCTGATTTTAGTAATTCTTTAAATAATGATAATTCTCTTGAGTATAAAATCACTGATTACATTTCGAGATTACATTATATTTCTAATTTCAACCTTCATATAACTCCATTAAAAACTGGAGCTGCAAGTGATATTACTGGCAAATTATCGGTAGTTAATGGTTCTAGACCAGTTGTCGATGTCATATCAAAAAATGACCAAAGTTTGTCAATTGTTGAAAAACAGTTTCTTTATTTTATTAATAAAGATGGAAACCCTGTATTTTATTTTATGTAGTGTGAAATATGAAATAAATTCAATTTTTATAAAATATAAATTACATAAAGTAACCGATATTTTGCTTCTGGTGTCATAAAAGTAAACCTGTGTCTCAATCCATTATTTACATTTTATTTCATCTATAATAGGGCAATACTATTCTTATTTTTAATTATAAATATAATTAAATATTCATACTGTCGAAATGGAAATAAAATCAGTTGATAAAAGAAAACACAAAATATAAAAACAAAAATATCTAGAAACAGAAAATATTAGATAAAAAGTAGGTATCACTATTAATAAAAATAAAAAAAACCATAGCCCAAAAAACTTGAAATTCCAACCAAAAACAAAGACCAAAACAACTGAAAAAAAATTTATATAGAATAAGTACAAAAGAAACTTTTCATTTTATATATTTGAGGAAACCAGCACAATTAAAATTTTTTAAGAAACGGGATATGAACGAATCAGTTGAAAAAAGAGAGAGAGAAAAAAAACAACAATTAATCAAGTTTGTAAACATATGAAAGAATATCTAGTAACAATCTTGCGAGAACAAATTTATCTTTTATTATGATTAATTTCAATAGATGGAAAAGTATCTGGGAGATCTAGTGAGTGATGATTTGGGGTATTATTTGAGGATACTACTGAAATATTAGAGAAAGTATTTAGAGCATTAGCATTAGCATTAGCATTAGCATTAGCACTAGCACTATTATTATTATTATTATTATTATTATTATTATTATTATTATTATTATTATTATTATTATTATTATTATTATTATTATTATTATTATTATTATTATTATTATTATCGGGGTTGTTATTATCATTTAAAGTTAGAGTATTAAATTTTTTAAAAAATTGATCATTAATTGGACCATAATCAACTTTTAAAGTGATATTTGATTTTGCCATAAAGCTATCAGCAGATGAGCTTATTTCAGAATTTGTGGAAGTATTGGAGGTAGAGTACCTATTATGGGAATTATAGGTTTGTAGTAGAGAGGATGAAGCAGGCCTTGAACGTTTAGCCTTTGATTCTAGCTCAGAAGCAGTTAATAGATCTGATAAGCTGGAAGGAATATAATCCTCGCCGCAATTAGTGATATCGTATTCATCTTCATCATCAATTAAAGCCGAATCATTATGGGGGAAGATTTCTTGAATTAAAACAGAATCAAGATTATCATTTTGAAAAAGGATTTGGTTTAAATTCGAGTTATAGTTTAGACTGTTATTTGATGGGGAATTGAAATTACTAGAGGAAGTATTTAGATATGAGTCAATATTAAAGTGATTAAGATTTGAAAGATTGAAATTGAGATTGAAGATGTTATTATTTGGATCATTATTGATCGAGTTGTTGCGATTCAAATCGTTATTAGAAGACGTGTTAATATTATTAGAGTTAATGTTGTTATTGATATGATTAGTAATATGGTTATTAAAGTTGTTATTGTTATTTAACCATATTGAGTTTGAATTTGAATTTGAATTTGAATTTGAGTTTGAGTTTGGGTTTGGGTTTGGGTTTGAGGTTGAGGTTGAAGATTGATAAGTAGATTGGGGAGGATTAAAATTGTTTGAATATTGATCAGTGGAAGAGTGGTTGAACATGATCAAATTTGGAAGAGAAGATGAGTTTAAAAAGGAATTTGAAAAAGAATTGGGAGAAGAATCGGAAAGAGAATTTGGAATTGAATTGGAGAAAGAGTTTGTGAATGAAGATACATTTTGATCGGAAATGGGATAATTGAGATTTCTTGTATTGGATAAGTTAGCTGTGAGCTGAGAAATGGGAGAGGTTGGAGATGTTTGAGATGTTTGAGAGGGCTGAGAATTAATTAATTTTATGTTTGCATTTTGAAAGGCGGATAGATTTTTTTGGTTTACTCTTCTGCCATCAGGTAAAATATGAGCCAAAGCACATTTTGAACCGAATTTGCAGTTGCCTTTTTGAAAATAAGCACAAGGTTTAGATTCTAAATTTGAATCTAGATTGTGGGAAAAGGGACAAGAAAGGCCAGCCTGACAGTTGCCTTGTTTAAAAAATTTGCAAGGAACATGGGATAGATTTTTTGAAGTGTTTTTAGAATTTGATTGTGAATCAAAGGAATGAGAATTAAATGGTTGAGAAGAATGAGTGTGTGAAATATGGTGAAGTTGGGGTTTTTTATCTAGGACATGAGAAGGATTACTCAGGTTAAAATTTAAATTTGCAGAAATGAAACTATGGTTAAAAGCGTTGTTTGAGGAGTAGGATGGATTGTTATTAAAAGAAGAAGTGTGATTTTGGTTTTGGTTTTGGTTTTGCAGTTGAGTATGTAGAGGCAGTAGGGAGAGAAAAGGTTGACTTGAATTGAAGGGCAAGTTGTGGTTTGGGGTGGCCTCTAGATCATTGGAGGAGGAATCAAGCAGATAGGAGACGTTGGGATGAGGCACTGAGGTGTGTGTGCTGGAGGTGAGAGCAGACTGAGTCCGATTCTGCATGGCAAATAGAGAAAACAGAAGATCAAGAGGAGCAGAGGCAGCAGAAGCAGCAGGGTACAAAGGCAGCTGGGAACAAAAGACAGGCAGATGGCAAACAAAACGGCAGGACGAGTGCAGGAGAACAGACAAAAGCACAACAGGCAGAAACAGCAGAAGCAGCAGAAACAGCAAAGAAGACAAGAACAGCAGGAAGCACAAGCAGCAGAAGAAGCAGCAGAAGAAGCAGCAGAAGAAGCAGAAGAGCCCACGAAGAGCAACCCAGTGCCACCGGTCACGTGCGCTGATAGCACGCAACGGGGCGTCGGCGCAGAAACAGCGCAGAAGCAACGCGGCGCCCAGGCGATAGCGCCAGATAAGACGCTTCTTCCCTTCGTCCCTTTGTGCTTCTCGTGCCTGTGCTTCTCGTGCTGCCTCTGCCTGTGCTTCCTCTGCCTCTCCCCCATGCCCACTCTCACCTTGGACTCTCTCCCCCTCGACGTCTGGCTCTCTGTCTCGCGTTTCTTGGACTCCAGAGACCTCTGCCTCTTGATCCAGACAAACTCACGCTTGCACTCTCTCCTCACCTCCAATGTCTTCTGGAACTCCTTTATCTTCCACAACTGGTACTCCTACACCTCTGCTTCCTCTCCAGACTTGATTGCCCTCTTCCACCATGACATTGCTGCCTTTGCCTCTCTGCACCCTTTCATTCCTCCCAACAACTCCTCCTATTACTTTTTCCTTTATCGTCTCAACCTTGATCTCACAATGTTAGACTATCTATCAACAAAGATTTGCTGCTTCAGTTCTAATCCCTCTTCTCTTTCTTCCTCTGATTCTTTGGTCAACAACTACTGGAACTTCATTTCCATCTTCAATTCAAACTCCCTACCTCTTTTGGTCAACCTAAATAAAAACACCTCCCTCCTCCATTATACTAAAATCTCCTTGCAAAACAACCTACCAATCTACTATCATTCCAATAAACTATTATTGTCTCAAAGATCAATGGTTGCTTTCAATTCAATACACTCCATCTTAGCTACTACTTCTCCTCCCCCCTCCCTTTCAAATTTGGAATCTCTACTATTTCTCCTAAATCATTTCCATCCTAACTTTGATCTCCTATCCTCCAACAGATCCTCCGTCATCAACAAAACAATCAAAAAATTTTTAAATCTTAAATCCTCCCACAACTTTAATCACAACACTCACGCAATCTATTCTTTAATTAAAATCTTTTTCCATTTTATCAACATTAACCGAAAATCAAATCAAAAATTCATCTACAACTCCCCTTCCTATAATGATTTCTTCATATTGAATATCTATTCTGGCTTATCCTCAGGAAATCACATATCTTTAAACTCCATTATATCAAACTTGGCTTCATTATTAGGCTACAAAACTATCGTCTCCTCTTTTTTATTATTGGTCTACGACCCAATTTATGACCCAATTCACAACTACTCCTATTTCTTAATTCAAAATAATCACATTTCCATCTTCAATTTAAACCAAATCTTATTCGACATTAAATCAAATCAATCCTTTAGAATCTTTCGCTCTCAACCCTTTCACACAACTAACTTCAACTCAGATCTTTTTTCCAACACCAATGATATTTCTGACTCAAATTTAATCAATCTATTAAATCTCTCTTATTTAAAGCCCTTAACTCATACTGATCTTTTATTTTCCTTTTTCAACCAGTCTTATAACTCATCAATTTCCAATCAATCAACTTTTATTCTGAATAATACCCTCAACCCCAATACTGATCTTGAAAACGATACAAACTACAGATATCCCTCCTTCACTCCTAAAGATTACGAATATATTAAAGCTTATTATAACCTATCTTTATCAAATCTATCTTCCTTTCAAATAAAAAATCATCTACGAATCTTCCAAAATCATTTAAATCTGGACCATTCAATCGATTTCATTCTTTTTTTTTTAAACCGCTTATGGCCTTCCTCAATTTACAATAATTTTCAAAATTTGATTTACTTGGAAAATTTCAAATCTCAAATCCACTCAAATAACGCCTCAATTGAATCTTACTATAAAAAATTCAATTTATCTTTAACTTTAAACGATCGTTTGTATGCTAATATTGATATCCAGCCCTTATATCAGGTCGGTGATCTAATATATCATAAACGTTTAGGTACCTATTGCTTAATCATTGGCTGGAAACATTTTGACAACAAACGTTTTAACTGTTCTAGAAGTACTTTTTTTTATAACGTTTTAACAAATTCAGATGATTTTATAACAATTTATAATGAAGATAGCTTGCTAATAAATAAGTTCAAAGATGATCAGTATGAACCTGATGAAGTTCATTATATTGCTAATGAGGCCAACTATATATTTAGGCATAATCAAAGAATACCCAGAAAAATTCTAAATAAATTTATTCATCATCCTTTAATAGGTTTGTTTTTTTCTAAATTTGATAATCACAAAAACAAATTCATTGTCAACGAGCACTTAGTCAAATTTTTCCCAAACTTATAGTTTTCAATTACATATGTCGCTCAAAATGAAAACAAAAAATGAAAAAAATGAAAAAAAATCATATTTTTATAAATATTTTCAAATAATCTATAATCTCAAACATGGCTTACTATCTCATAGCTTCACTATAACTATTGGTTATATTTTCTACCTAATAACATCATATATAATATTTTTTGTAATATTTTTTATAGTATTTTTTATAATATTTTTTGTAATATTTCATAATGCATTGCATCTTCTTGATATATCCCATTCTATTTCTTTTGATGAGCTAACAAATGGACTTCTAACGATACGAATAAATCGATGTTTGCGTGGTCTTAATCCTAAATCCATGTTTTCTCTAGCTTTATTTAAGTTGTAAAATCCAAGATGATTTTGCTCCAAATCATTTTCATCATATTTTTTACCGAATAGCATATACTTTTGCTTATTATCGCTCTCATTTAAAAACAATATTTTTTCATTTATTATTTGCGATTGGATCCCTTTTCTTTTATCATTAACCGAAATACAATTTTGAGATATCGTTAATCTTATTTTAATGTCAATATATCGATCTAAGCGCCGATCTAATGCAGGAATCTTATTATCAATTACCTTTCTTAACTTGAGATTATTTATTTTCCTCAACTTGATTTCGGAACTATCTGAATAAAGAGGTAAATTTCTCTTTCTATACACATTTATTGTTCTTTTTTTAAAACGCAATCTTCTCCAATATCCAGTATAAAGATATAACAACAATTTATCATTTTTTTCAAAGTAATTTTGATTATTAATGGATTGAAAAATACGATTTAAATTATTGTTCTTAGAATTCATTATTTGACTGTAACAACAAGTTAGATCATCCCATCCATGTTTCCAACCTAATTGATATGCTCCTGATGCTGACAAATTTGAAAGAAAATTCTTTGAATAATTTTTTGGAAAATAATCAGACACTTGATTGGAAAAAATAATACAAACATTATATTTTGTAGCAATTTGCTTTATAGTTTTCATCATTAGCCAAAATAAAAAAGTTCTTTTTAAAAAAAGTCTAAACGTTTTTTGATACTGAAAATAAGTTCTCATGTTATTGCAAATACTATCAATAATTATAACTTTTATTAATTTATTATTTTTAATAAGTTCTTCTAATTCCACTGTTATAAACCTAATTTGACGCGAAACAGTTTTTAATTCATAAATATAAATATTTTTTAAATCTGGCAGTTCAAGTGCTCTTAAATATAGATATTCTCTTGCTAATTGGTTGCGAATTTGAATTAATCTGCTTGTCATTGTGGTTATCGGTTCAGTTGAGACGTATAAACATTTCATCAAGTTTGGGTTATTGTTTTCAGATAATCCACCATATTTGCGGTAAAGTTGACAATAAATTGCAATTTGAAATAGAAAATTGGATTTACCACTCCCTGCTTCTCCATACAACTCATGAACATAACCTAGTCTCAAACCTCCTCCTAATAAGCTGTCTATTTTTTTGTCCCCAGTAGAAAAATATGTTGGAAATGAAGGAGGCAGAGTGTTAAATGCTAAATCAAACACAGTAACAGTTTGTGGATGTTTTTTTTTCTCTTTTTTAATTTCATGAGATAAAATATATTTAATTCTGTTTAGATACTCTATTTCAATGGCCAAATTAGTGTGTTTATTAATTTTGGATGAGCTTTGAAGTAACAAATCAAAAGTTGTGATTCCATATTTGACACACTTTCGACGAAACAAATCGAATTTTGGTAGAAAAAAAATCAGAGAGTTAGGAAAATGCCTATTTAAATCCATCGGACAATAGAAGTATTAAAAGCAAGAAATGGCAATGTGCTCAAGCTAGGCTCTTGATGGTATGAGCAACACAAAGAGTCTTTTAACAGCGTGGAAAGAGCCATGGAAACACGCTTGCACTTTACTCAAAAACGTTTATCTGTTTTTCAAGACAGTTTCACATGGCTTTCTGGGGAAAGCTCTTTGAGAAACGCAAATGTTGGCAGCAGTCCAAATTGTTTTTTTTAATCGCAGCGCTATAAACTCTCAGTTTGATTTTAGAACTTTTGATTTTTAGGATCACTTTTTTAGAGGGTTTGTATGTGTTGTTACCAAAACTATTGAGTGTTTGTGTTGGACTATTTCTTACATTGCCTTAAAAGAAAGTCTTTATATAAATATATAAAGTCAAAAAAAAAATAACTATTGTTGCAAAAAAAACCAAGAAAGAAAAATTGAAATATTTCTCTTGTTCCTCATAAAATACCCAATTACAAAAAGCCTCTTTGAATAAAGTTTTTTTTCAACTTCCACACTTAAATTTCAAATTCATCGCTCTGATTAGAATCAAAAAAAGAAGTAAAGTAAACCACAGTTCCGTATATCAACAAACCACCTATTATTGTTAGTACCATGGATGAAAAGGTAATGATATGACAATGGCTTAATAATATTGACAAAGCAAAGCCACTTATTAATAAAAAACTTGACAACCATCTACCGAAATCAATAATATATGTGGAGGATTCACTTAAATCGTCAATGTAGCCATTGCTATTCAACGACTTGCAAACAATCAATGGGATGTGTGAAAGGGCAAATATAGCGCCTATTATGATAGGTAGCCAGTTTCCAAAGATGGCTCCTGCTAACACAATAAAAAGAAAGCCCACAGCAAGAATAGAAGATAAACTGATTATTTTTGTTAATGGATTGACTTTGGCCATAGCAATATTTGTGGTGATGATTGATTGATGATGGCGGTAGAAACAGCATCACTGAAACCAGATTTAGTTACTTACTTCGTCAACTCAAATCGCACGTGCTTCTACAGCGGTTCCACGGTTGAATATTAAGCTGTACTTCCAGAATGGACAAAAGACACTATCTGTTTAAATGCACAAATTTGTTATTTTGCTTGAGATACTGGGATACAATATATATAAAACACTTCAATCCGCGAAAAACCAAAGAATTCAAACAGACAATAGTTTCGAAATCATAGTCAAGACAATCAATGCTTATATTTCTTTTACCAATTTGTATATTAATCAGTATCCATCGTTTCAACGTTTGTATCATTTACTTGTGTTTGTTCAACAGGATTTCTTTCTTCAATATCAGTTGAATTGCTATTTTCATCGATGCCAGCCAGATCCAGAGCAGTTTCTTGTTTTAAGAAGGGCTCAACATCTTCGTTTTCAAAGATTTTCAAACCAGACTTCCCAACAATTGCGATACTTGTGTTTGACGATGTCAACTCAGTGTCTTTTAGGGTTTGTCTCAAAGCTTCAACCCCTTTTGCAATCAATTCTCTTTCCGTAGTAGATTTGAAACTAGAAAAGTTTCTCTCCAAATAAGTTCTAGCACCTTGAGATCTGGCTCCAATTGCATTTGCATAAAATTCTAAAACCTGGCCGCTTGGTTGAAATTCAAACAAATGAGGACCAGAACCGTCATATCCAACAACCAACAACCCGACACCGTATGGTCTTGAGCCATAGCTCTGAGTATTTTGTTGAGCTTTGTCAGCCAATAAATTCACAGCCAACTGGATTGGTATTGGTCTATTATACACCAATTTTTCTTCCATTGCCTTATTTCTTAAATAATTTGATAAAACCCTTGCATCAGGGGCCAATCCAGATAAGGCTATAGCAATATGGTTATCAATTTTTATAATTTTCTTATGATATGAACCTAAATCTTCAGCATTTCGCTTTAGAGCAACCAAAACAGCATGGGTGTCTGATCTTAAACCAATTGATGCACTACCTTGTTTAATGGCCTCTAGGGCATATTCGACCTGGAACAAACGCCCTGTTGGTGAAAATGTGACAGTGTCACTATCATAATTATTTCTAAACTATTGTAAATTACAAGCCGACATCAGTCAATTTTAGTTAGCCTTGTGATTCACATTAAAATCAATATGTCAACCAATCAGTGTATTTCTTAAGGAACAATAAAAACAAGACTCAAAATGATGAGCCCGACAACATACCATGATGAATAGTTTCTAGAAGAAGACAATTGGATATAGTGATACAAAATCCTGCTTTAGAGTAAACAGATTATTTGCTGGTGGCGGTTTAAGTTGAAGACAGAAAAAAACAGTGAGACCTGAAAATCATACACCCATAAAACTACAGTTGTATGAATATCGACAGCAGGCTGTTACCCGGACGGAAGCGTTGATCTTTTATATTGTCGATTGAAAAGCAACCCACTGCTCGTCCTGTTAAACACTCAACAGACGAGTCAATCTTCAACACACAAGCATGTCAGAGAAACAACCAAGGAGTATTTTGAGAAATGCTCCAGATTTGTACAAGGAAAACATATTATCTAATTACAACAGGCAAATAGTGTTAGAAAACACCAAAAAAAATGCACTGCTAAACGATAAGCAGAGTGAAGGTAATAAAATCCGTAAGCAGATTTTATTGAAAAAGCAAAAAGCATTGCAAGACGACGATAGTTTGGAAAAAGTACAATTCAATCAAAAAAACTTAGAAGAAAATGATAAAATCAAAGCGTCAATGACATTTACCAAAATCGATGAACCAAAGACACCATACCAAGGTGCTGTGGACCCAAGTAATGATTATTATCGAACTGACAATGAAACTGATAGCATCACTGATGATGGCGTTTTTAGTGAAAATGAAGCAACCGTTGATGATATATCTAACTTTTCGTTAGGTGAACCTGAGGTCGATTCTAATCCTATTAAAATGGAGTCATTGAATGGTGGCACATTGATCAGATGCGACAGTGATACCGACCCATACGCTGGACTAACTCCAGAACAAGCAAAGCGCAAGAGATTTGAAGAAATGAGGAAAAAACACTATCACAACGAGGTGGTGCCTTTTAAACATTTTGAGCCTGATGACGATGAAGATGAGAGGAATTGACCATCGGTTTGAAAACCTAATTGCATACATTTTTCAATAGGACATCTGCTCTTTCAAGCTGGTGCTCACAGCCCAGTACCTCATTTCTTAAATGCTTTTTAATTTTTGGTTTCCTGTTTTTTATCCACCACTCTAGAAGTCTTTTTTTTTTGTATTTGGAAAATAGATATAATAAATTAATGTGCGGGTAACTTGATGCGCTGATATTAAGAATGAAGCTTTTGTTCCTTTTGTAGCTATTTTTGCCCTCTACTGAAACATTGATATCATGTCTTCAAGAATACTATCAAAACTAAAATTTATTCTTATAAACATATATATCATTTACCTATTCTATCTATGCATTTACAAATGTCCTTTGAACTACTCATTTTCACCTGCTTCCTCTTCTTTTTCAACAAATGATTTAACTTGTAAATCATTACACTACAGTTATGAAAATATAAATAGTTATTTGGATGAATTTCTGTCAAAATTGGGAAATTCTAAATCAATAACCAAATCAATGAACTTTATAAACAACTATTGTTTAAGTCCAATTAAAAAACAAAATCTACAAAAATTATTGGTCAAACAGAAACAGATTTCTGATAGAATTCAACCTTGTTTGGATTTTATAACATCTAAATCAGTTAAGTTATTTCATTCGATAAAACCCTATTGTATTATATTGAAAACAAACTCAGTGAAATTTATTTTAAAGTCTTTTGATTTTATTCAGGAATTTATTTATACAACATTTTTGCCTTTTATAAGAAACTACACCATATTGTGTAAGAATCTTTGTCAAAATTTCATTCTTCCAAAGCTCATCAAAGATTTAAAGTTTTTAAAAAATGTTTTACATAAATATTTTTTAATTGTTTTCCAATTTTTAACCTATCACTTTAGAAGTAATTTCAATGCTTACATATATCCAAGATTAGTTTATTTTTATTACTACACTAAGCTAGATTCAATTTATGATTATATGAAAAATTACTATTTGATCATCCATCCCTATTTGCTGCCAGTGGTTTCCCAGTTTTATCAGTTTATTATTTTTTCTTTTTTCCAGGTTTATAAGTTGATGCAAATTAGTTTTCAGTATAACACTTCAAGGTTTCAAAATTACTATCATCAATTTCTTGATTATCAGAATATTTTCCAATCAAGATATCAGCCTGATATTACAGTATTTGTTGCAAATGATTCCTTTTCAATATATTCATCTGATCCTGAGTCGGATAATGAATCTGATACTGATACTAGTAATGATAGTCATTATATTAACATCCATGATGTTAGTTATGATGACTATACTGATGTTATTACTTCAACAATTAGGAAAACGATTTACTCGACAATTTCAGATGATGAACAAATCTCTTCGATACCAACCTCAATTAATAGCAATTCTTATCAAACAATTAATTCAGATCTGTCATTAATTTCTCAATCTTCTATTGATTCTTTGACTCTTACTATTAATCCTGCTTCCAAATTATCGCAAGAAGTTTCTCATTGGAAGACAGTTGTCGCTGAAACTTGTGAAGTTGTATTGGAGGATTTTAATAATGAAGTTAATAGTTATCAAATTCAATTTTTGGAAAACATTTTAAAACCGAAATTACAAAATGAACTTCGAGATTTAAATTATTTTGTCAATTCTTGTTATAGAGAAATTAATTATTTAATTTATAACATTAACTCCACCATATTGTATTTGAAAAATAATGAAAAATTGGATATTAATTTAGATGATTTTTATGACAGCATTAAAAATAAGATTACAACTGTTAATCTGGAAACAAAACTTGACTTTCCAACATTGCAGCAGCAAAAACACCAGGTTTTGAATTTTATGTGTCCATTGCCGAATGATTTTCATGATGATAGTGACTTTTGCGAGATTGAGACAACTGAAGATGGAATTGAAAAACAAAATGATTATAAGAAAATGGGTGATGAAAACAGATTTGTCGATACTAAAATGAATAAAGAGAGAGTTGAAATGAATGTATCCAACATGCCGATCGAGTTTTATGAAAGTGTTTTTTCTTGGATGAATGAAGATTTAAAAATCATTGAAATGTTAAATTATATGGAGGATATTGGATTTAACAAATCTTTGCATCAAGAGGCAATTTTAGAACCAGAACTTCCAAGATCTCAACATATATTAAGTAAGGTGTTGATTGGTAAAGATATTTCCGAATCAAACAGCTTTAAAAGATTGAAATCTAAATTTGGCAAATATAGTAATTTGACCTTTAATCAAGATGGAAAAATAATTCAGAAAGTCACAAGAGAACAAGTAAGAGAAAAATTTAGTAAAGCAAGAAATGGGGTGGAGCAAAAAATTAACAATACCAATCAAATGATTTCTGAAAAATACCTTGGAGATATTATTACTCAATTTAACAACGCGAAATTTAAGACAATTCAGATATTCGAAGAATTAGCTGCTGTTTTAACTAATGAATGGGATCAAAGGTTTATTGAAGTTTTGAGTTATAATCCAGGATTTTTAATGGAAGAAAAAATTGAAAAGAAGCTATCGAACTATTCTGAAGATAACAATAAAATTTTGGATATATATAAACTTAGAAAAATAGAGTACAGACAAAAAATGTTTGATTTGAGCACTAAGAAAGTTACAAATAAATTAAACTCAATAAAAAACTGGGAAAGCTTTAAGAACTTTTATGAGATAAAAGAGGTTTTGTTTGAAACTAGAAAAAAACTAAATCGACTTGAACCAGATTTCCAGTTTTTAGATAAAGAACTATCCACTTTAAAATTCAACTATAAGACGATCATGATGGAATCAAAACAATATTTAGATATATTGAGAGCTCAAGCTAATTTAGCATTTCAATTTAGAGAGGTTTCTGAAGCCAAAAGTCGAGGTAGAAGATATCAAGTTTTTAATAGCAATCAATATATATAATATTGGTCTGAGCCACCCTAAAACTTCCAAATGTGATTGGTGAGGAATACTTTAAAAATCTTACAACAAACAGTCTAAGTTTGTGGAAATAACAATAAATAATCGTACTTTTATATTTTTTATATCTGTTTGGACTATCAATTTCGATTATATAAACTGTGCTGGCGTTTTTTGGATGCTCTCATTTTGACCAAAGAGCAATAGACTATAATAAAATTAGTGTTAGAAATTTCTTATTTATTGACCGCGTAGTGGCACGCTGTCTGCTTTATGCTGTGGCTGGTTCAGGCACGGACTGCAGGCTGGAAGATTCTATCAGTATGGTACCTCTACACGTGCCAGACACATCTCAGGTCCAGGACTGCCCCGGATAAATTGAGGTGTGAAAATCCAACGCTGAGTCCCTTCATGTGGTTCATTGCAGATGCGAAACTTTCGATGAAACAACATTATTTTGGTTCAGGTGATTTCGGCCAAAAGCAGCAGAAATGCTGCTTTTTTAGCTTTTGCCGTCTTCCACGTGGGTAGCGTCCATTTTCGAAGCTGCTGCTTCCCAGACAAAACCCCAAATAATAAATAGCAAGTAATTTCCCATTTGCTGCATCGCAACTGTTCTTGATTTTGGCAGCTTCGAAGCTATTTTTTCATTAGCCTTTGGTTTTTACTATCTTTTATCAAGGCTACCTTATTGCTGTCCAACTATTGAAAATGAAGTTTGGAGAACATCTCAGAAGTTCATTGATTAGAGATTATAGTTTTTATTATATTTCCTACGATGACTTGAAACACCAATTGAAAAAGGGTCTAGTAAATAACAACGATTCATGGTCCAACGAATTGGAAGAGAAATTCTTAACCTCTCTAGAGTCAGAGTTAGACAAAGTTTATAATTTTACAAAATTAAAAAATGGCGAAATTCTTAGAAGAATGAAAGACGCTGGAACGGTTGTCAATAATCTAGTGAATGATTTAAATAATGCAACTGAACAAGATTTTGAGGACTGCGAAGAAGAATTATCAGACATCATTGCCGATGTTCATGACCTAGCCAAATTTACAAGATTGAATTACACAGGCTTTCAAAAAATAATCAAAAAGCATGACAAAGTTACCAGTAGAAATCTATCTGAAAATGATCTTAAATTCATCCTTAAACCAATATTTCAGGTCAGATTAAATTCCAAGCCATTTTTTAAAGATAATTACGATATTTTAGTTGTCAAATTATCTGAATTGTATGACTTGGTAAGAACTAGAGGTAATCCAGTTAAAGGTGATTCATCTGCAGGCGGTTCTCAGCAAAATTTTGTAAGGCAAACTACAAAGTACTGGGTTCATCCTGACAACATAACTGAGTTGAAACTAATTATTTTAAAACATTTACCTGTTTTGGTTTTTAACTCAAATAAGGATTTTGAAAAAGAAGATTCTGCTATAACATCTGTTTATTTCGATAATAAAAATTTAGATTTATATTATGGTAGATTAAGAAAAGATGAAGGTGCGGAAGCACACAGATTACGTTGGTATGGTTCCATGGATTCTGATACCATTTTTGTTGAACGAAAAACACATAGAGAGGATTGGACTGGAGAAAAATCAGTTAAAGCAAGATTCCCATTAAAGGAAAAGCATATTAATGATTTTATTAAAGGCAAGTATACTGTCCATCAAGTATTTGACAAAATGAGGAAAGATAAAAAAAAATCCATTAAAGAAATTGAAAATTTGGAAGCTTTAGCAACTGAGATTCAATATACAATTTTAAAAAGTAATTTAAGACCTGTAGTCAGAAGTTTTTATAACAGAACAGCATTTCAGCTTCCTGGTGATGCGAGAGTTAGGATTTCTCTAGACACAGAATTATCAATGATTAGAGAAGATAATTTTGATGGGTTAAACAGAACAAAAGGAAATTGGAGAAGAATGGATATTGGTGTTGACTGGCCTTTTAATCAATTACCAGAGAAGGACATTGTTAGATTTCCTTATGCTGTTCTTGAAGTTAAATTACAAACACAGCTCGGTCAAGAGCCCCCTCAATGGGTTAGAGATTTGGTTGCTAGCCATTTAGTAGAAGCAGTTCCCAAATTTTCAAAATTTATTCATGGTGTTGCATCTTTGCTCCCAGAGAATGTCAGTTTAATTCCTTTTTGGTTACCACAAATGGATGTCGATATCAGAAAACCTAAAATTAATAATGCAAGTAAATCAGTTGAAATTTCTAGGTCAAACAATAATGAAGATGGCTATCAGGTTAACGCTACTAATTACACTACACCTATAAGTAACCGTATTCCTGGCTCAAATATAAACACTATTAATAACGTTGGCAACTCGTTGGATGAAGAAGAGTTAATGGGTCATAACATTGGACAGGAGGGTGCATATAATTCTATTCAATCAAATAATTTTTCAACGAATAGAAGGAATGATTTGTCATTAGAACATAATGAAAATACTCCCTTATTGGGTTCTTCTAATGAAATACAGACCAATGACTCTAAAAATTTTGCTAGAAAGTTGACTGATTTTCTTTATCATTATTTCAACGACGATAGGGTTTTTAATGTTCCCTTGGGTACAGTATTTGAAACTAAATTTGTTGCTCCTCCAGGTAAAGAAATTTGTGTGCCTGTCAGAGTTGAACCAAAAGTATATTTTGCTACTGAGAGAACCTACCTAACGTGGTTATCAATTCTGATGATTCTCGGAGGAATTGCAACTTCATTGTTGACATATAGCTCTAATATTAGTGCAATTACTGCCTCAATTGGGTTTTTTTTATGTGCAATTTTTGTGATCATTTACTCATCTTACATCTTTGTTTGGAGAGTGAAAAATATTAGAAAAAAAAGGGCTGTTGATTATTATGATAAATTTGGACCTACGGCTATATGTGCTTTCTTTGGTATCGCAACTTTGCTAAGTTATGTGTTTAAAGTATATAATTAATGAATATTATTTAATAAAAGATACTTTTACCGAAAAAAAAATCCCATTAAAAGCAAAGATCAATGACAAAGTAAGTAGATCATTACACTATTAGAAATGAGCCGAGAGTGCTTTTTAAGAGCGAATTTGATTTTTGAATTAAATTTGGATTTTGGTAAAAAGTATTTCTGTTTACCCCAACTGAAATTTCCGACTAACAGATAAAAATTCAGTTCAAAGAAAAAAAACTCTCTTATGCATTTTATCAGATTCGATGATTTTTAAACCCAAAACGTGACACAAAAAAAGCTGAAAGTTTTTAGGAAAAGCAATTTAGTCAATAAAGTGAAATGATCAAAAGCAGGAAAGACATTGTTGCAAGGTTAGTTCTGTATGATCCAAACATATGTAGTAACAATGTCATCAATTCATCCAAAAATTCTCTAAAAGAAAACTTCAAAGAAGAAACCAAGAGAGAAGTAAAAAAATTTTAGAAAAAAAATATTCATAATGACTTATCGCAGTTTCCAATATTCCTTATAACTACCACTTCCTATACTTTGCATTGGAATATTTTCAATATCATCTTCACTATTGTAGTTCTCAATGAAAATTCTTTTGTTATCATCTATTTTGTAATTCGCACCTAGAATTAGATCCTTGGCAACTAATTCTCTTGTTCTACCTAATGATTCAATGGCTGAAACTCTTTCACAATTTTCATTTAAAAGATTTAAGAAACCTGATTGATTGTATATTTCATGAAATGCTCTCAACATTGGAATTGAATCTGGTCTAACTCTTGCATCTTTATCGATGGTGAATATATTCAAAGCATCATAATCCCTAATCAAATCGGGTCTGGTCATTACTTGTCTTGCTCTCCATAGAGGTAAACTTGGTAAACGATAACTGTTATCTTGAATATTCGGAGAAATATTCTTATCCAAAGAATTATAATGATTAAAAAATTCTTTATCCATCTCAACAAATTCCTTAACTAGCAACATTGCAGAATTGGAAAATTTTCCACTTTGCATGACATCATCATCCATACCCATTCCAATTAATCCACACTTATTTAATAGCCATGTTTTCTCAGCATCGATTAATTCATTTGCAGTTTTTATCATATCGTCATTCTTACAAACTTTTGCCAAATGTTGAATTCTCCCTCCTATTAGATTGTAAATTTTAGACGCTTCAATAACACTCAAGTCCTCATTCTTATTCTTTTTTCTCAAGACTTGGATAGCATTTATGGCGTCCAGTTTATTGAAATCTTTAATATTGATTACATCCAACCTAGTAGCCAAAATTTTGAGCCTTTCGTAAAACCAATAATCATCTGAATTAAAAATCATTGTTACTAATCCAGAACCACTTAAAGATTCGGCCTTTTGCTGAAGCAATTCAACTAAATCTAAACCAGTTTCGTCTTCTCTTATCAAATGGCAATTATTGATTATGATGATTAAGGGGGAATCTGAATTTTTTAACCGATGAACTCTTTCAATTGCCACTTCTTCCAATTTAGTAAATGCTCTCTCAATGTCTAATAAAGCAGTAGTTTCTCTTGGTCCTCTTATAGAAAACAATGAACCGATATAGTCCTCATAAAACGAAAATTTCAAAGCTTTACCTAGCCTCAAACGAAATATCTCAGGATCAGCATGTGCGTCCAATGCTATTACATTTTTCCCTTGTTGATGTTTAATTGCTTCCAATAGAATAGATGTCTTTCCAGTGCCTTTCTCGCCTAGTATGAGATAGTATCTTCCTTTTATTTTTCCGGTAATAATGTTATCTATAGAATTTTGCTCAGGCCTTGCCACCCAGTCTGTAGAATCTTCTTCAGGTGATATGGACCTATTAAACAAATAATTGTCGTTTTTTGAATGAAATATTGACTCGAATGTGTCAAAACCTTCATCAAAGGCAGAGTTCATTTGCGAAATAACATGATGTTGGTATATTTTATGATAGGAATACCCACCAAATGCTAAAATAGCTAGTGAAGAAAAGGTTATACCCACAGTTTCAAGACATTTGAATGCAAGATTTTTAAATTGAGATTCAGTTGAGTTTTTATTTTCAGTGTTTTCTTTACTTTGGTCTGATTTTTCATCTTTTTCGTTTTGATCTTCTAACAAGTCAAAAGGCAGCAAAAGATTGATTCTTTGAGCAGATGAAGAATGAAGTAGCCTGTTTGAAATATTTCGCCTATAAATAGGGAAGATGAACCTTTTGAACATCTGAGGATGAAGCATGGATGCTACATAGACCATTCACTCTGTTGTATTAGACACAAATTAAAACTGCAATGAAGTTTTGAAGATGTTGTCAGACAGAAAGACCAGTCTCGATAATAGGCTTCGCTCTCTGTTGAATCGCCCAATTTACTGTTTATTGCCAGCAAAAGCTTCTTGAATAAACAATGTCTAATTTGTATTGCAACAATATTGGGTTGATTCTATATTTCGAAGAAAGATATCGCAGGTTTTCCTTTTTTTTTCCTTTTTGTTTGGAAAACCCAAACCAAAAACTCGTCCAATCCGGGAGGTTTCTTTGGCAGTTAAATCAAAGAGCTTAAACTTCTATTTTGGTTTACAGCCATTCCTATGCTATTGGTGATATACTATTGAATCACTCTGTCCAACCTGTATCAAATTCATTTGAACTTCTGGGTCTTTTTATAAATGATCTTTTAGATCAAAGCTACAAAACCTTGCACTTTTGACTGTTTTTTTCAGGGCAACATAATTCATCGATATTCACTTCCTTCGAACAAAATGCCACAAGTGGTTCCATTTGGGAAAGAGTTTCGACAAAAATACTTCACGAATCTAGATTCTGATGTAACTCCAGTCAATCATGGCTCTTTTGGACTTACTCCTGATCCTGTTTTCGAATCATATCAAAAAAATCTCAAAAGAGATAACAGGTATCCGGACAAATATATTTTATACAATTTTAAAGATTGTTATTCGGAATCATTGACAGAACTTTCAAAGGTGTTGGACTCTCCAAAAGAAAATCTTGCTTTAGTAACTAATGCTACAACTGCTGTTAATGTTGTTTTGAGAAGTTTCCCATTCAAAAAAGGAGATAAAATATTAATATTATCAACCATTTATGGTGCTTGTTTCAATACCGTCAAGTTTTTAGAAAATAGAGTCGGAATTGTCCCAATAACTATGATTCTCAACTACCCTCTTGATGATATCGAAATAATTGAGATGTTTGAAAAAAAGTTACAAAATGAAAATATTAAATTAAGTTTATTTGATACAGTTTCCTCCATGCCAGCTGCTCGTCTACCTTTCAAAGAATTGGTGGATTTGTGTAAAAAATACAACTGTCTTAGCTTAGTAGATGGTGCCCATTCAATTGGTTTGGTGAAATTTTCCTTATCAGAATTGAAGCCCGATTTTTTTACTTCCAATCTTCATAAATGGTTTTTTACACCAAGGCCTGCTGCATTTTTATATGTTGATCCTAAGCATCATAAAAAAATACACACGTTTCCTGTCTCACATAGCTATCTTGATGATGATGAAATATTGGTGGAACCACTAGAAAAGACTAGATATTACGATAGGTTTGTGTTCGTTGGAAGTCTGAATTATGCTGCTTATACAAGCGTTGTTAGTGCAATTAGGTTTATTAACGAATGCTGTGGTGGTTTGGATAATATTCTTGATTATAATTATAATTTGGCAGCAATAGTTGGAAAGACAATAGCTCAAAGGTGGAATACCCAATATTTAGAGAATAGCAAAAATACTTTGACAACAGCTATGGTAAATGTTGAAGTTCCATTTTATGATAAGTTATATCCAATTAGATGGGACTCAGAATGCTATCAGTTTTTTCATCTTCATTTTCTTTCAAAATTGAGTGCTGAAAAAGGAGTTTTTATTCCAATTGTCTATCATAATGAGAAAATTTGGGCAAGATTTTCAGCTCAAATCTATACAGAACTAAGTGATTTTATATATGCTGCTGATTGTTTCAGAGAAAGCTTTAAAAAGTTTTTAGAAAGTGAACTTTTTCAAGAAAAGTTTCACAAGATTTAGAGTTTAAATTTAGCTGCAACTGCTTTAGCTTTTTTTTTAATCGTCAATGACAAAAAGTTGAAATGCAACTAAAATTATTTTATTTTCTATATTTATTATAACTAATATAAACAATAATGATTTATATATAGATATATGGAGAATCACATAGAGAAATTTGATAAAATACTTCTATGATCTAATTTTCTAGTAAGCAATAATTCACTTTTTGACCCCCAAATTTGCTACTATCAAAGAAAATTTGAAAAACGACCCAGCTATAAATCGTTTTTAAACTGAGCGAGAACATTATTAATTTTTGCTTGAACTATGACTTTTGATAATTTGGTTAACTGTTGTAAAGCAGCACCTCCCATAACTTCTGCTGTTAAAAGCCGGTAAAACAAAATATATGGCATACTTGTAGGTTTTTCAAAAGGACTGGAAAGAGACACTTTGTCATCATCAAAATAATACCAATGGTTGTCGACAAAGTTCTTAACATGAGAAGTATAATGGCCACCACCTAAGCCCTCAAAGTGGTTGATAACACCAAATAGCTCATATTCGTAATCATTGTCACTTATATTTAAGTGCAATTCTGATTGTAAAGACACTATAGCTTTGTTTTTTTTACCCAAGCTACCTTTGGTTTTAAATCTTTTTAAATTTATTATTAGGATATTAGGTGGTTTGAAAATTTCAATCTTCCTGGAAAGAATTCTATGTTTGCACTCAGCACAATGAAATGCATGTTCTTTTGATAATATTTCGGGTTCTGAAAACTTTTGAAAACACCTTTCTAAAGTTGTGGTTTGCGTTTGCTCTTCAAATAAATTTTTCATAGTTTCTGCTTCCTTAGTTCTAATAATTTCAAAATTAAAGGATATGTTGTTGGAAAAAGTCTTTTTATCGTGTTTATTGGTTTGAAAA
Source organism: Ascoidea rubescens DSM 1968 (assembly GCF_001661345.1). Classification (NCBI taxonomy): domain Eukaryota; kingdom Fungi; phylum Ascomycota; class Saccharomycetes; order Ascoideales; family Ascoideaceae; genus Ascoidea; species Ascoidea rubescens. Next base: position 48,859 of record NW_017962923.1, on the reverse strand, counting down.
AAAATGCTTGCCATCCTATTGTCCCATTCACAAATCAAGGCCATTTTATCCTCAATGAGAGAGCCAAAATCTTTATTGATAGAATTTTCAACTAAATCGTCAGAAACTTCAGACTCAACAGAAGAAATACTTGCCTCTTCATTTTCATCCGATTCTTCCTCAGATTCACTATCTCTGTAAATTAACAGTTCGGTGCATTTTCCAACAAACATTTTTTTTTTATCGGCACAGAGTGAAGGATTTTTCAACGGAGACAAATTTTGAATCTGTTTTGGCATTAAACTATTGGAATCATTTTGATTACAATCAAAAGAAGCAGTCTTGGTTTTTAACTCTAAAAATGAAATAGAATCAACTTCAAGTTTTTCAGTTTCAGAATTTTTGTATTCTAGAGTTCTATCTGCTAAAGTTTGTAGATCCTGAAAGGGATTGAAATGCTTTGGAAAAGAAATCTGCTTGTTTTCATTGGGTAAGCTCTCAGAGTTATTAATAAGAAACCTAGGTTTAGTCAGAAAGTCATAGAGTTTTATTACAAATGCAAATTCACTAAGAAATTGCAGAAACGTTAGTTTATGATTATTAGCTGTAAAAGGAGCAGAGCTTAAATTATCATTAAAAGTCACAAACTTGTCGGGATTAAATGAATCATCACTCAGGCTGTCATCTTCATTTGAATATTTTCTTTCAATTGTTTTTTTATTTTTTTGAACAGTCAGTTTTTTTACAAGAAATCCCTTATTTTCTGATATTTTATGTTTTTTGAAAATTTTTTGATCTGAAATTGAGTCATCAGATTTGAATAGTCTTTTTCTGGCTAAACTTGCCAACTGTTTAAAACTGATATTATTTGAAAGATTTTCGTATATTTTCTCAATCTTGGTTCGAATAGCTAGATACGATGACTTTTCTTCTTTTCTCAAGGAAATAAAAAATGGAAGACCAAATAATTGATTATAGTATTTTTTGGAGAAAGCTTTTGTGTTATATATGGGCACAAGCAAATTGCTGTCATTATTTAAACTTATTTCATAAAAAACTAGTTGTCCATTTTTTTGAATCAATTCACAAACAGGAGTGCGATGAATATCTCCAAAATAGGAAAAATTAGCATATTTTTTTTTGTTCAAGTTTTCAAAGTTTTTTTGAAATTTGGATTGAGTAACTTCAAACCCAAACAAATCATTGCTATTGAAATGAAATTCTTCACAAATATATTTTTTTAATTCAAAATATAGAGTATTTTTTTTTAAAACAAATTCCAAAAATTTTGGAGAACTATTTTCGGGAAAGACAATAACTTTGAAAAGCCATTTATCAAAAGAAGGTAGGGGAAGGCCAAGATCAACAAAGGGATCGAAATTAATTGAAACATTTCCACAATTTGAACAAGTGTAGGTATATTTGTAAATACCAACAAACATCTCATCAATAATAGAATTATTTTGGGACTTATAGTTGGAAAAGTAAATATCAAATAATTTTTTAATTTCTGCAGAATTCTTAGCTTTTTCATTTGAAATATTAGAGGGTTGAGTAATTGGTTGATTGAAAGATTGATTTATATTTTTTTTCAAACAATTCAAAAAGCAGGATAAGAACTCTTGTGAGTCTTGCTGTTTGTATGAGTGAAACAGCGAATTGAAGTTGCCGATTGCCTCTTTAAACTTGCTGGGGTTGAGAGAATAACTGTTGTCTAAAGAGAAATCGGTATTTAAAAACAAATTTTGAATCAATTCAATAAAATTTAAAAGAACATTTCGAGCAGGACCAGTTAGATCAGTAAGATTTATTTCTTGTTTGTAAGAATCAGTGGAGAAAAAGAAAACCAACTCGGGTATATGAACTAAACATTGAAGAACCGAGTTCATATAACATGTGTTACCAATATTATGAAGGCCAATACAACCATCAGTGAATGGACGATCGTTGGCCAAAGTTAGAAATCGAAAACTATGATACTTCGTATAGTCTTGAAAAAAGGATTGCAAATAATCTGTTGGAAAATTATTTAGATGAGTTTCTAACTCGACTAAAAAACAACCAGATTCCATATTTAGCTGGATGGGTGTAAGAGACATATGTTTATTTCCAATAAAGACAATCTGATCAGTTTTTGCAAAAATCGATAAATCACATTCTTCGGAAAGATTATCAATGCGAGGATCATTTAAATACCATATTCTAACTTTAGATAGAATATTGTCATATTTTTGCAAAGATGAAGAAGCAGAGGTAAAGTTTTTCCAATTTTGATTTTGAGTAAATGGCGTGAACATCTTCAATACTTTAAGATATAATTCGTGCATGGTAATTATTCTTGAAAATTTTATGGAAGAAGAAAAATCCAAATTGCTATTTTGAAGAGAAAGACACACTATTTTGATTCCAAAATTTAATTGGTGGTATTCAATATCAAATGAGTGAGAGTTAGGGAACCTGATGATAAATCTTTTAACGGGAATATTTTCTTCCTCAAGCTCATACCAATTTAAAATTGAATTCCATGCATCAAATGATAAAGAAATATAAGGTATATTTGATGGATCATGAGCAGATAGCAAGTCCTCCCCATAGCTGTGTTTTTTGAAAAGACATTTGGTATTGATAGGACCTAGTGCGAGTTTTAACTGTAAGGGAGTGGATAGCTTATTCAAAGAGTGGTCATTTAGAAACGTATTAAACCAAGCTTTTGATATTAAATAAACGGTTTCTTTCTGCTTTAGTACAAAATGGTTGATTGAGCTAAGAATAATTTCTCTCTGAGCTCTCAATGTGGGAAAGAATTGATTGAAAGTGTGTGTGTTGGGATCAAAAGGATTTAGCAGCCCATTGCTATTAGAAAGCTCATCAGTTCCATTTGAAGCAAAAGTCGACAGCATTGAAGCTCCCTTTTGAGGTGAGCCAGAATCAGAAGCTTGATGGCTACTTGAATCATCAACCATACTTTTGTCAAGGAAGAGCAGGACTAAAGTAGAAAAATCTATTTGGATAGCTACATGTTTGGGAAATTTAAGTTTGGCAAAAGGAAAAAAAAATTCGTGAGCACAATAGCTGAAATCTGTTAGGAGCCGTCTTCGCAACTCGTCCGTGAAACAGCCTCCGCAATATGCTTCGTTGACGCTCGGAAAGCTTGGTATTGCGTGTGCAAGATGCCGCGGCATTGTACACGTTCCAGCAGTATGGATTTCAAATTGTATTTGGTTCAATTAGTTTGCACATCAAGCTGTGCATTGGGGTGCATGCTGTTACGACTTCCGATGGTAGCGGATGTTGGGCCGGCAGAGATCCGGCAGACCCCCTATCCCTCCCCATAGAAGCTGCCGCTGATGGCGACCGCAACTTAGTGCCACCTGGAACGGAGAGCAATCACTTGGACCTCCAGCAGCTCTTGAAAATTCTTTTTATTACCTCCTCTTCTGCCTCACGATTAATATCTACAGGAAATTGATTTGCTGCTTGTCACTTTTTTGGCTGAATTTGCAGTTCAATCACTTTCTTTAATCATTTGGTGTTTCTCTACAATTGCCAACAATTATTCAATCCTCTGCCTCCCTGATATCACACCTTTCTAACAAAGTTCAATTATATTACCTTTCGGTGCCTTATTCTCCTCTTGGAGTTCTTTGAATCATTTCAGAATAGTTTACTAATTCATTGTTTCTGCTATGTGGAATTTTAACAAAAATTCCCACGATGAGGAGTTCTATTATTTCAATGATGATTTGAAAGCTGTTAATCACAAAGCCTCTGTAAACTCGAAATGCCAATATTCTGCTAAAAATCAATTTCCCAATAAAAACATAAAGACAAACAACCAAAATGTCCATTTTGAGACTCATACTGATTCGGTTTTTACACCTACAGATCCCTCAGATTTTCAAATAGATCAACCTCTTAATCATGAGCAACATGCTTTATCCTCATCTCCTACCTCACTTTCTTCTCCTGTCAAAATTAAATCAATCCTCAAAAAAAAAAGCAGTAACAACACTACCCCTAATCCAATTCATTTTAAAAATCCAATTCTTTTTAATAATGCCCAAATTTCAAAAAATTTAAACCACAACAAACCGAAATATTTGCTTGATTCTAACCTCATTAAGTTTATGCTTGATCAGGACGATTTTGAATTTAATGTCGCTAGAATTTTTCAATTTTTTGAAGACACCTATATTAACAATGGCGCTTCCACTAGTAACAATCTTAACTATCATTCTTTCACAAGTGCTAGCAGTACTAATGGCAAAGTCACCGGTTATAATTTTTTAAACTCCTTTACCGATAATGTTCGTTATTCTACACTAAAAAAAGGTGTTGTATATTCTTGTTTGAATAACATATTTGAGACTTATAACACCCAAGGAATTTTTCTCAATTTGAACAATATTAATAGCTCTGCTGAAAACTCTATTCCATCTGCCAACAAGCTAGACTCATTTAGAAATTCCTCTCCTTTTTCTGAAAAAAACAATTTCTCCGAACCAATTGGTATTTTTGACGAGTTTTTGAATTCAAAGCTATATACTTTCACTTGCAACAATCCACCTGATCCTTCAAGTTTGAATTCAGGAAATCTTAATCAGCAGGATCTTGCTGCAAACAATACTAATAGTAAAAGTGAAATCATACAAATTACCAATAAAACTGTCTTACAGTTGTTTCTTATAAAAGAAAATTTCTCAAAGCTTTTAGATATTTGGCTTGCTTCATATTACTCTTATTTGAAGGATTACAATTTTAAATTGTACACCTCTAACTCAAAAAACTTTATTTCCTCCGATGATATAGACAACGTTGAAAGCTATTATTATAGCTACCAAGATGATGAAGATTATATAAATTATCTGAATAGTGATTCCAAGAATAATCAATCCCCTATTAATTTAAAAAATAAGAAAAATGACAATGAAAACGTTAAAAGAAAAACCAAAAATTCATATAATGAAAGTAGGGCTTATGGAAATAGCATATATAATAAAATTTTGCAAAATGTGGAAAAAAAACCTCTTTTAAATAAATTTCCTCCTCAAGAGTTATCAATTGATGATTTACTGTCCATTTCAAGAGCAGAGAAAATTTCAAGGATATTAACTTCTTCTTACACACCAATTTCAGTTTTAAATCTAATTTTGTTTTCTCCTGAGTTAATTTCAAAGGTTTGGTCGATTACTTTTTATCCATTTAACTATAAATTCAAGCCATTGCTAAATACTTTTATCAGATTTAATGAAAAGTTATTAAATCAATATAAATATTTTAGATCAATTTATATCAATATTTTAATTAACCCCAATAATGATTTTATCTACAATTTAACTGATATTTTTATAAAAAGAAATATAAATATAAATCAAATGTTAGAATTCTTTCTTAAATTAATTTTGACTGACAAGTGGAATAGTTCTACAGGGATAATAAATAAATTAAATGATGAAGGTTTTATCTCTTCAATTTTAAATTTATTAAGTTCTAAATATCCTTCCTCTATTCAGAACAATGCTGCTGACTTGTTGAGAGACATCATTAAAAACTCAACTTATTCTACTCACGATCCTAATGCTGATGAATATGATTATTTATTATTTCCAGAAACTCATTTAACAAACCCAAATACTCTTGGGGGGCATTCACTTTTAAGGGACTTGTGTTCATACAAACAAATTAAAAAGTTATTTGAAAAAATCAAAAATGAAACTGGAGTTCCATTAGCCTTATCAATTGACATATTGATTGATATAATTAGGAATAATAATACTGATTATGATTACATTAATTTATTGATCAAAGAAAATTTTGATATAGTGTATGATAACGACTTTGATTTGCTTGAGGTATATCCCGTTACTGAAAGAGATCCTATTTACTTAAACAATATCTTAACAATTGGCACTGAATACTTGGATTATTTTTATAAATTTTTAGTTTCTGCTAATGGTGATAATTTAACCGATGAATCCTATTTTGAAAACGATTTTGATTATAATCTTTTTATAAAAGCTTTCAATTTGGAAACATACAACAATGTAATGAATATATCTGAAGAAAAAAGAAAAGCTGGCGAAAAAGAACTCTTATTAAAAAAACAAAATATGGAGGATTATCCGCTTGAGCAAGAAAGAAAAATTCAGAACCAACGCTCTTGTGCAAATTTCAAATACTTTTTAGAATCATTCATTAAAAGACAAAAAAGCGAACAGGTGCCTCTAAGCTCTTCAGATATCCCCGATAAAAATGATAATAGTTCTACATTTGATCAGGAGCAGATTGACGAAGCTAATGATAAAAACTATAAAATAAACAAAGATTTTTATAAGCTTGAAATACCAATTCCTTTTTATCCCGAAGATCACATTGATTCTGATAATGATGTTTTAAAAACTCTAGCTGAAAGCTTACCCAAAAATCCAAATTTTATTCAAACATCCATGGGAATTGTTCCTAGGTTAAATCGTGATAAATTTAAGATTATTGAACTAACAGCAGAGTTACTTCATTTATCTGGCTTGAAATTATATAATTCCATAAATTGCGAAGATTTGATTGAAGAACGAATGACACTTCAAAGAGAACGTGAAAATAATATTTTTGAAGCGATGAATGATGACTTGTTAAGTGACAATGAAGAGAACGATAATATTAATGATATGGAAGTTATTTATTACTTTAATGAAAATTTAGATAAACTAGACATTGCCAACAATGATTTTGATATCAAAGAAAATGAATACGATGACACTGACGATCTTGATAATAGCGATATAGATGAATTAGTAAATGAAGAGCAAAACTTCCCAGAATCGGTATTGCATGAATCATTGACTGTTTCAAATAACGAAAAAAAGTTAAATCAAGATCTCAAAAAGGAAAAAATTGGGAAACTAACTGTCCAAATTGATGATATAAAGAATTCCATGAAAGGTTTAAAAATAGATACTTCTTCACCTCCAAAAACACCACCAAATCAAGAAGTGTATTCGGATTTGTCTCAAGAACAATTTTATAGTGAAAATGGTATAATTGATATGGATCTAGTAAATGACATTATTGAGAACGAAAAAAATATAAATTCGTCAAATAAAAGTTTTAGTCCAAATCCCCTATCCCCTCAAAGTAGTGATTTTATTACAGATGTTGGAAATCTGGCAACAATTGAGTTTTCGAAAGGTGGTTTCAATGGTGAAGGGAATCTTCAACTATCTACGAATTCTATAAATAATAGTGAGAAAGAAGTCAAAAAAGAAGTACATGCCGTTGAATATGACGGCGGTGAATATGATTTGTATGAAAACTACGGTTCTCAATACAATGAAAATTGTGATATTGAAAGAGATATTTCAGAGAATGAGATTCATATTAATGAAGAAAATGATAATGAAAATGGTGTGCAATACAATGATTATATTGATCGAACAACTGCTTTTAAAGATTACAATACTTTATACGAAGGTTTTGATTTAAATGAAGTTGAAATTCGGGAATTGGGAAGCTTCAGTTGTCTTAATGATTACAAAATTTTTTTGAACAAGTTTGAAAATAGAAAAAACGATAAAAATATTGTTTTAAATAAATATCAAGAACGAGAACTTGAAAAATATATTTTTCTCATTCAGTACATTCTCCAAAACAAGACATATTTTGTGTGTCAAATAGAGAATCAGGAATATGATATTTTGAAGGAGATGAAATCAAGAAACTATTTATCTTTAGGTGATAAGTATAAACTCAAATTAAAAGAAACCAATTTTTTAAAATTACTTTTTAGAAAATTTTTATTGAAATATCCCTGGCATATCTTGTTAGACAATGTCTTGTATGATTTTTTTCAACAAATAATGAATTTACCGTCTTTCAACCTTAATCTCAATATATTATTGATAGATGATTTATTTGTTAATGTGAAAATTAATAACATTTTGCTATACATTTATGAAAAGAATGACGAGTTTTATAAAAAAACCCAATTGGAATTTGGAATGATGGGGCATGTTTTTCTCATATCTGAAGAAGTATTTAAATTTATTATGGTCAATAATTTAAATCTAATCAATTATAAAATTGTTGACCAATTCACCAAAAAGTTTTTTCAATTTTCATTCATGAACATGAATATAAGAAATAATTATGGATTTTCAAACACTATTATGTAATTTAGTGAAAGAATTTAAAATTATACAGGTTTGGGAGTTTTCTTAGTTTTCTTGCTGTTTCATAAGAAAAAGACTTCTTTCAGCAATATCGGGAACTATTTAAAACTTTTAATTATTACAGAACTTTTGGTTTGTTTTCTCGGGAATAATAATAGGTACTGTTACTGAACCTCTTTGATCGTCGATAAACATATGAAAAGTAACTGATAAGATTTTTTTTATTTTTATAAAGGCTTTTTTTTTATAGAAAGATTGGACTGAAACTGTAGAAACTTATTAAATAATTTAAAATTAAGAATTAGTTTTCATTCAGAAGCAGGCTTTTTTATCCAACACAACAACAACAAACAAAAAAAAAAAGATTACAACTTTTATTTGTAGATTATTTTTAACTTCTAATTTTGAATGATAACTTTATTACTGGAATTAAAAAATTAACAGAAAACTTTTTGAGAGATTGAATAGATGACGAAATACTAAGTCTATTTCAATACTCACATACAAGGTTTTTTAAATTTTTTAAAACTCTCAATTGTTCTAAATCCAGCCCATTGATATAATTTCTGGTTAGAAAAAGATATTTCAAATTATCAAGTTGACAAATACCCTTGATTTCGTTAATACAATTATAATTTAGGTTCAAATAGACTAAATTAATCTTCAAGCAACAAATTGGATTTATTGGCTTGATTGAAGCTATTAAATTATAAGAGAGATCCAATTTTTTGAGATTTGTCAATTTGTCAATATTTTCTATCACCTTGATAAAGTTTCCTGACAAATTAAGAGATGATAATGAAGATAATTGATTTAATGTTTTGTCAATTTTAGACAAAGAATTATTTGACGCGTTTAAGACTTTCAACGATTTTAAATAGGAAATATCTCCAATTTTTAAAAAGGATCTCTCAAAGGAGTAAAAAGAAAAATCCATTTTACTAACATTAAGATACTCAAGGCTAGTTAACCCATGTAAATTGCATAGGTGGTTAATACAATTTCCGGAAAGATCTAAATGTGATAAAGAACCCAAGTGATTTAAATTTTCAATTGATGAAATATTATTACAACTTAAATCCAAAAACTTTAAATTGGAAGGAAGATTTGAAAAAATTAAGTTATTTGAGAAATGAAAGTTATTTGATAAATCGAGAAATTGCAATTTTGACAAATTCTTCAAGAGAAGACCTGCATTGGGTTTTTTCTCGTACTCATCAAATTCTGAATATGAAATGCTTAATTTTTTTAGATTAACATTTGAAAGTTCAAAAAAAAATTTAATTTTTGATAGATTTTTAATTCTAGTTACTTTCAAGGTGTGCAAGGTATTATAGGCAACAATTTTCCTTACAAAAAAATCAAATAGGTCATCATAAAGAAACGTATTTATACCATATGGGTTACTTTTTTTTCGAAAGTGCTCGTTGAAAATATCAGAAGAATCAGAACAGTAGCCAATTGGATTATAGTTGACACTTGATAAGTCCTGAAAAAATATATTGTTTGATTCGAATAATTTAAAAATTGAGTAAACTGGCAAGGTAGGGTCAAGATGGAGAGTTAAATTTGAAACTAGCCTTAAATAGGTTTTAAAAATCAAAAGCTGTTCTTTTCGAATTAGCAATTTATAAGGGGAAAGAAGGGCATTTTCAAAACCGAAGGAAGCATCGTGACCTTCAACAATATTAACCGATTCAAATAACAATGACTTGCAGTAATCAGAAATAAGACTGTTGCCGGAAAAGGTCAAATAGAAAATTTCCCTTAGAGTTAAATTATTGAAAACAAGCTGGATAATAGTAAATGGAACTTTGCTGAAAAAAGAATTCACACAGAAAGGAAGAATATCAGATCCTGCAACAGGCATCCTTTGTGATTTGGTTCATTATATCTCCATTATTCTACACAGCACCGCAAAAGTTGGGAAAGTGTACCACGTGATATTGCACGTGCTTCATGGCCATGCTGAAAATTTTTTATTTGCAACTGGTTGAAAATTGTTTTGGAGTTAGAGTGGAAGAAGAATTAGGGTCTAGGACTGCTATCTAATTGAAATGGCTGACATTGTTTTGAATCTTTCATCTTCAGACACACCACTTTCAAAGGTCGTGTCTTCGTTCACTGCTCCTATTCGTAGACCCATTGAACCCGTTGGTCGTTATTTCTTAGCTCATGCTAGCAGAACTTTGAGAGGTCACACATGGTCTGAATATGAGAGAATTGAGGCTTCAAAAAATGTAAAAACAGTCAATGAGAATGATGATGATAAGTTGGATGAATTCGATGAGCACCAGTCGGATGAGTTATTAACCCACGATCCAAGAGAATGGAAAAAAGCAGATTTATATGCTGTTTTAGGGTTGTCAAAATTGAGATATAATGCCACTGAAGAACAAATAAGAAAGGCACATAGAAGACAAGTTTTAAAACATCACCCAGATAAAAAAGGTGAAAAAGGAGGGTTAGATGAAGATGGTTTTTTTAAGATTATTCAAAAGGCGTATGAAACCTTGTTAGATCCAATCCAAAAAAAAAGATTTGATTCTGTAGACGAAAATGCAGATATTTATCCTCCTTCAAAACAACTGAAATATGATTTTTTCACAACATGGGGGCCTATTTTTGACTCCGAAGGTAGATTTTCCAAAAAGAAGAATGTACCAAAAATCGGCGACATACATACCTCCAAAGCTGAAGTTGAAAGTTTTTATAATTTTTTTTATAAATTTGATTCTTGGAGGACATTTGAATGGCTAGATGAGGATGTACCTGATGATTCTTCAAACAGAGATCATAAACGGTACATTGAAAGGAAAAACAAAACACAAAGAGATAAAAAAAAAAAGGAGGACAATAAAAGGTTATTGTCTTTAGTTGATAGAGCTTTCAGTGAAGATCCAAGAATAAAATTATTCAAAAAAAAGGAAAAAGAAGAAAAAGTCAAAAGAAAGTGGGAAAGAGAAGCAGGGTCCAGAAAGGCTCTTGAAGAAGCTAGATTGAAAAAAGAAGCTGAAGAAAAAGCTAAAAAAGAAGCTGAAGAAAAAGCCAAATCACTAAAACAAAACTCTAAGAAAGCCAAAGAAGCCTTGAAATCAGCAAAAAAGAAAAATAAGAGAATAATTCGAAATTCTGTTAAGGGTGTTGATTATTTTGGAGATCTTTCATCCCAAACTAAGATTGATTCTGATGTTGAATTGTTAATTGGAGCATTAGACGACAGTCAATTGTCCAGCTATTCTAAAGAAATTAACCAGGTAAAGGATTCTCAGAAGATTAAAAAAATCTTAGAAGATGCAATTTCAAGCTTAACCAGTGATGGAAAAATTTCATCGTCATCTCTTAGTTATTTCAGCATTTAAGCAATCTTTTTTTTTTTTTTAATTTTACAGTTGGACAATTGTTTTTTTTTGTTAAGCATTGAACATTGAATACCGAGCATTGTGTAGCAGATATTTTCAATATACTTTAATAAATATCAAAGACAATTGACAATTTAATAAATTTTGCAGTAAAATATAGTATTTCGTATATTTATTGTTATTGAGTATCATTAAATCAGCATATATAGAATTAATAAGTAAAATCAGTAAATTTTTTTTTTCTCATCAATAGACAACTCGCCAGCTCCAGTATTGACTATAATTAATAAACCACCAACAATTGATAAAGTTTGGAAAAACTCATATTTGAGAAAATCTCTATGGGGATCTTGGTAACCATAGCTCCAATAAAAATTGACAGAAAAATCATAAATAGTAAGTAAAATTCCTAATAGAATAGCCGAAAATTTGATTTTGAAACCGATAACAATTGAAACACAAGAAATTGATCCAACTAATATTAATAAGATTTTTGAAAAAGACCAAGAGCCAGCGATTATAAATCTCACAAACAAAAGAACCAAAAGAATTCTGCCAGCCAAAAGAAAATATTTTTTTGGATCTTTATTTTCAATCATGGGAACACCAGCTGTTAACAAAGATCTTTTGTCGGAGATAATTGAATCAGAAAAGGCCAATAACAAACCGCCAATTACCGAGAAGTTTCTTAATAAAAAAGTGCCTTCGGAAAACAAACCATAAAAAAAGCCTTGAGAAATAACAACACAAATAAGACAGACAGTTGCAATTAAAGACTGCTTTCTCATTACTAGTAGAGTTGAAGCTATAGTCATTGTTAAAATATTTAAAAATAAAAAGGATACCACGATAAAATAAGGAATGTGCCTATAATTCCATAAATAAAAAACTTGATCTGCCCATTGAGAAATGATTCTAAAAGAGTCTTCATAAAAAGTTGCAGTGATTAAAAATCTTCCAATAGCAGGAATGTATGGTTTAACGGGAGAAAAGTTGCTGTCAATGAAATCCTCAAAAATAGATGTATAAAGTTCGAAATTTTCCAACAAAGTCTTTTGCAAAGGTACGGGGCCTAGATAGTTGATGTTATTGTTCTTCATGGAATTTGAAAATGAGGAATCATAGTAAGCTGGATTTTGGTTTGAGCTAAAGCTGCGGTTCTTATAGGAATCAAAAGATGAGTAAGATGAAGCTAGGTGAATATTGGGATTGGGGCTGGGATTCGAAGTAGGTATTTGAGTGTTATGCCTGTTATACATTGTGAAGTGGAAATGCAGGCGAATAAGAAGATGGAACCAGTGGCCAACGCAAAAAGGAACAAAAAAACGAGAACTGTACAATACAATGCTGGAGGTTGGAGCAGCTCGATATCAGTGGAGTTGGATATTGGGTAAATATATACCATGAAGCAGAGCTGGTTTGTGTGTTTGAAGGAAAGTGCAGCACTGGGGTTGCCCTCCTGCCTCACAACGCGCCAAACCGGTGGCAAAGCGGCGGCGGGTAACAGCGGCCCAACATACCCAAAAGGACACTTCACAGTTCAAAATGGATCCTCAAAAGCATCTTCCTCATCGTAGTCGTCGTCCTTCTCAAACTCATACACAATTGCTCCTCCAACTCGTCCTCCTTCGCTTTGCGCCTCCATATATGGCAATTCCACTTCCTCTCTGCTCTTCCGTTCACCTGCTGTGGTGCTGAGTCGAAACGTCGTCAACCCTTTCAAGAGGTCCTCCTCTTTGCTGGCATCCAGACTCGACTCGATTTCATATTCGCTGTCTTCGTCTTCTGAATCTTGTATATTGCTGCTCACGTACTTCAGTGAGTCTACCACATATTTAAAACGCACTGACCGCCCACTCTTCTTGCGCACAACTAGCTTCAAAACATATTTGTAGCTGTTAGATCCTTTGTGGCAGGGGCTTCCAAAGTACTTCTCAGCAAAATCCTTTTCTTCTTCATTGGTGCTTTTGTAGTCTAGTGGAAGAACCTCGAAAATTGAACTTGCAACAAACTTTAGGAATTCCAATCCTCTGGGATAATTCAAATGTAAACTCCTCACTGATCTAACCGGATATGACAAATGAAATGTCCCAATCACAATAATATTCTTATCCACATTATAGATCATCTGCATAAATTCAGAAAGTTCCTCATCTTTGATAAAATTTAAAGAATCTATCATTAGCACAGCCTTGTTTTTGTTTCCAATTGATCCTCCAAACCTCGACTTTAATATTTTTCCAATTTTGTCATTTAGCGTCTTACCTGAAATGTCAATACAGTCAATATACTCGGTTGCATACGAAGGTCTGCTTATTGTTTCAAACGAAACATAAAGAATGTCTAGATCTTGCTTAAGATTCTCATGAATCATATGCTGAATAATATAGTAAGAACTCTGGCGAAAGCTGTCCAAAACTAGATAAAAATTTTGGCCACTTTCTTTAATTGCCATTAATCTATTCAATAAGATAGTTGCATTAGCATCTGTAATCATTTGAGCACTCATATTCCACCTGTTTTTAATTTTACAAAATTATCTGCACTAAAAATAGAAGAACTTTCAATTCAAATTGAAGGCTTTTGTTGAATCCAGTCTTTATACTCTTCTTCCTGTTGCAAGTGCTCTCCCTGTCAAACCTCCAAAAAAATTACTTTTCCAGATAAATTACTAAGGCTTCAGATTACCCTGCGCTGGAAAATGCATCTAAGATCCATTTAGGTTAAGCTTTTCAAGCTCTACGTTTTTCACCAACTATATTTTGGTTTGATTACATTTGATTGTTTGTACGAAAAGTAATGCAGGATGCTCAAACATCATATTTTGCACTCAAACTACTCTAATAGTTGGAAGATAATTGTTTAGCAAAAATAAATGAACAGGTTCAGAATTAAAAATAAAATAAAATAAAATAAAACAAAACAAAACAAAACAACGTTCACTGTCTCGAAAATTACAAAGTCGACACATATAATACCATTATCATTGTTGACTTTTGTTTTTTTGGATCGTACTCTTCAATTTAACCAAGAATTTTTGTTTTAACCTCTTTAAAATATTGTTTTTGGAGTTTCCCTCGGTTTCTTCTTCATTAATTAGTCTTTTGATTAGTAAATTAAAAATTGTGCCGTATGTTAGTGCCATTACTGTACTAGTAAAAATTATCACATTATATGGCATGCTGAAGTCTGGCGTTGGCAAAGATAGAAGTAATGAAGTTGTTCTAAAAAAATAATCCTTTTCTGACCTGCTCGAATCACCTATTACTTTAACAACACTGGGGTCTAGTTCAAACCCATGGTTGGCATCTGGAGGGTATTCCGAATATAATAGTAAGGATTTGTCGAACTTGTAATTCATAGAAATTATGCTATTTGGTGGGATTATTAATTCCAATTCAATTTGACCCGGTCTTTTCCTGTCAACAGAAGGTTGGAAATAAACTTCTTTTATAATCAGGTTTTCCAATCTTTCAACTTTTCCAAAAACTTTTGAGTTCTCTTTTTGAGTTCCATATTCATGTTCATGTTCATGTTCATGTTCATGTTCAATTTCTATTTCTTTTTTTGTTTGTCTTGTTCCATTTCCTTTGATTTCGTTTTTTTTAATATTTTGATGGCTGGATTTAGAATAGTAATTATATTCTTTCTTACTCAACTCTAAAGTGTGCAAATAGATTCTCATATACCAAGGTAAACTTTCAAAATAAACTAAGCGCACTGCTCTTTCTAAGCTGGGATTTTTGAAAACAATTCTAATTCCACCAGAATCTTCTCTGTATCCCGTAAATGATCTACTAACAAAAATGTTGGGATAATCAATTTTTTTAACTTTTCCACTTTGAGAAGTCTCAATTTTAACATTGAATTTGTCACTCAAATTGATATCAAATGGAGGTTCTTTCTTTTTTTCAGCCAACTTTTCCAACTTTTCCAAATTAAAACAACCAACTCCATCGTTTAAAACGTTTATAGAAATTCCTTCGATGGTTTCAGTGACTCCAGAGATTTTCCATTCTTCAGTGGAATCAAAACAAATTTCACTCTTGCCCTTTCCAATCAATAATCTATTTTCAATTTCTTTACCAAATAAATCCTTTAATTCATACGATAAATTATTTATGGATTCTTTTGGAAAACAATAATATAAATCGTGTCTTTTATTATCATCACACCTTAAAGCATCTCCAGAAACAGGTTTTGGTATTGGTGATCTAAAATATTCAAATGTGCTGGGGATGTTAATCAATTGATCGATATGTTGAGACATATGGAGTTCCCCTTTTGAACTATTCAGCTTTGGTTTAATATCAATAGACATTGAATGCCATGGAGAATAAAATAACTGATGCCCATCTAGTAGACTGGAAATTCCAGCTTTACCTTTGGTTGGCAATAATCTCAAAAAAGGAGTTAAGTTTTCAGTACAGACTGGTTCCTTTGGCAATACACTTCTTAATAAATATCTATTTTCGTACTTTGAAGTATCTTCAAAAAGCTTTTGTGGATATGTGGTGGTAGTTTTATCAATGAAATTCATTGAAGCGCAAAACAACCCAGATAGATAATTGACTAAAATTTCCCATTGTGCAAATGCTTCCTCTTCTGAATTTGCATCAATAGTGGACCACAATTCCACACCAGTTCCACCACTAAATTCACCATTGTTAGGTAATTTTCCCCATTTTTCTGCATCCCAATAACCTCTTGCAAACTTCAAATGAAGTTCTGTAACATTAGTGCTTTCAAAAATCGGTCCTAAAACTTTGGGAAATGCTTGATAATTACTATCATTGGTAATCTCATCTAGTTCGATCTTTTTAATAGAATGTGAATCTAATTCAAACATAAACGAAGCAAGAAGATAGTTCGTTGGCAATGGAGTTAAAACCAACTTTTCTTCAGCAGGAAATTTATCAAAACATGAAGCTACAATGAAATTAAGTTGAAACAATGAAGTGACTAAAACCACAAAATTCGAAATGTTCCAATACAGTAAATCCATATTATCTTTAACAATATTAAAAAAAAGAATTTTGCTAGCCAGTCTTGTTGGGTGTTAACTATTAAGCGTTGACTATTGACGGTTATTAATTGTTATCTTGCAAAATAAAGTTCAGTCCGATCACCACGATTTTATTTTCAGTTATCATTAAAAATTCGTTTGAATTATTTTTTTTAAATTGAATAACAGAATGACTGAATTAACACAAAGCCCTTGCAAAACTCCACCCAGAAAACTCTCTTTATCAAAAAGGAAAAGAAGATGGGATGTTTCAACAGATGACATCTTAGGTGATTTTGATGAGAACAAAGAAGTCACAATAATTAACAATGAACGTCTTTTCCAACATTTATCCACAGAAAATGATAATTCGAATACCACTGATCACTCAGTAATTTCATCAAAAAACCATAAAAAGCAAAAATTTAAACAAGACAGTGAGGTAAAATCTACATTATATTTAAATGACAATAAAACTATTGACAACGAACTGGAACTTGAGACTAAGTCTCCGGAAACATTTCCTCTTTTAAATTTTAACGGTTTATATTTGACAACAGGTATTATTGATAAACTCCTACCTTCAGGATACACTAAGCTTGATCCTCCTGAAGGTTATATGAAGCCTGATTATTCCACTTTTGTTGATGAAAGCTCAATCGACGCTTATATGATTCCTGATGTATCAACAGAAACTAATCAAATATTAAAAAATTCAATTATTACGCCTGACCAAATTCCATTAATAAGAGATTTACAGTTTTTCAGAGAAGCAGATTCAAAATATTTTTCAAAATTACTCTCCAATCCAGATCTGTCAATCGATTTATCAATTGATGAACAAAAAGAATTGCGATTGATGGGTTTATTGTTAAAGATCAAAAATGGAAACCCCTCTGTAAGAAAACAGGGTTTAAGATCATTGACAGATAACGCTAGAAACTTTGGTCCGAAAATTTTGTTTAATCAAATCTTACCTTTACTAATGGAGAAAGACTTTGAAGATCAGGAAAGACATTTGATAGTAAAAGTGATTGATAGAATTTTGTATAAGTTGGATGATTTGGTTAGACCTTACACTCATAGAATTTTGAAAGTTATATCTCCTCTCTTGATGGAAGAAGATTACATTGCGAGAAATGAGGGAAGAGAAATTATTTCAAATTTGTCTAAAGCTGCGGGTTTGAATCATATGATTACAACATTAAGACCTGATATTGACAGTTCTGATGATTATGTTAGAAATAAAACAGCTAGAACATTTGCAGTTATAGCCAACGCGCTAGGGATTCTGTCTCTTATACCATTTCTAAAAGCTGTTTGTCAATCTAAAAAGAGTTGGCAAGCAAGGTTGTCTGGTGTCAAAATCATTCAGCAAATTACTGTTTTACTTGGCTGTGGAGTATTGCCCCAATTAGACGAGTTAGTTGGATGCATACATCAAAATTTGAATCATGAAATTTTGTCTATTAGAAGAAACACAGCGCTAGCGTTATCTTCTTTAGCTGACGCATCTGCTCCTTATGGAATTGAATCATTTGAGAAAGTGCTCGATCCTTTGTGGAATGGTGTACAAAGGCAAAGAGGACCATGTTTATGTGCCTTCTTGAAATGTATTGGGTGCTTGATTCCATTAATGGACTCTGAATATGCTAACTATTACGCTATCGAAGTGATCAAAATTATATTGCGTGAAATCAACTCATCGGATGAAGAAATGAAAAGAACAATTTTGAAAGTAATTCAGCAATGTGCTGATACTGATGGTGTCACGGCTTCATTTTTAGTACAAAAAGTTGTGCTGCCTTTTTTTCGAAATTTTTGGAATCGAAGAATTGCGTTGGATCATAGAAGTAGTAAAATGGTAATTCAAACAACTCATTCCCTTGCCCGAAAAATTGGTTTTAGTGAACTAGTAAACAAACTAATTGATATATTAAAAGATGATTCGGATTCGTTTCGAAAAATGGGTGCTGAATGCATTCAAAATGTTATATCTAGTTTGGGAACTAGTGACTTGTCAGATCGTACTGTTGAAAGACTAATTGATGGCTTATTGGTTTCCTTTGAATTGCAGGTTACGTTTGATGATCAAATCATTTTAAAATCATTTGGAACAACAATATCTTCTCTTGACGTTAGAGTGAAACCATTTATTTCAAAAATTGTTTCAATTATTTTATATAGGTTGAGAAATAACCAACCTCAAGTCAGGCAACTGGCAGCAGATCTTATTACTAAGGTTTCATCAGTGATAATCAATTGTGGAGAAGAAGATATAATGTATAAATTGGGAAAGGTTCTATATGAGTCATTAGGAGAAGTATATCCTGATGTTTTGGGTTCGATACTAAATGCATTAGAAAACATAATCTCTGTGGTTGGATTAGCATCTATGAACCCTCCAATCGAGCAATTATTACCTAATTTGACACCGATATTGAGGAATCGTCATGAAAAGGTGCAAGAAAGTACTATAAAGTTGATTGGCAGAATCGCTGACAGAGGTCCCGAATATATTCCCTCTAAGGAATGGATGAGAATATGTTTTGAGTTGATTGACATGCTAAAAGCTCATAGAAAATCTATTCGTAGAGCTGCAAACAATACATTTGGCTATATTGCCAAAGCTATAGGACCTCAAGAAGTTCTTTCTACTTTGCTAAATAATTTAAAGGTTCAGGAACGTCAGTCAAGAGTATGTACTGCTGTTGCAATTGGGATTGTAGCTGAAACTTGCGAGCCTTTTACAGTTCTACCTGCATTAATGAATGAATACAGAACTCCTGAAAACAATGTTCAAAATGGTGTTTTGAAAGCAATGACATTTATGTTTGAATATATAGGTGGAATAACTAAAGACTATGTTTATGCCGTTGCTCCTTTGGTTGCAGATGCTTTAACTGACCGAGATCAAGTACATAGACAAACTGCTGCCACTGTTGTAAAACATATGGCTTTAGGTTGTATTGGAACAGGGTGTGAAGATGCTTTTATCAACTTTTTAAATTTGCTCATTCCTAACATCTATGAGACTTCTCCTCAAGTTATTGATAGAGTTATTGATGGAATTGATGCCATTAGAAACAACGTTGGTAGTGGTATTGTCTTAAATTACATTTTTAGTGGTATATTTCAAGCAGCCAGAAAAGTTCGAGCCCCATATTGGAAAATTTATAATGATTGCTACATTCAAAGTTGTGACTCCATGGTACCATATTATCCCGATTTTCAAGAAAAACATTATAAAATAGAAGAGTTAGATGATTGGATATAAAACATTTTATTAGTCACATTGAATTTTTTAAGATTTTTGGATTTGAGGTAATACTAGCTGAACAGAGAATAAAGAATAAACAAAAATTTAGCAATTAGTTATTGATTATTGACTAAAATTAGAAAGGCATTGACATATATATATAAAACAACTAAGATCAAAAATAATTTGAAGTAAAAACAAAATGTAATTTTTGTTACTATAGAACTAGTCAAGCCACACTCATACTACCACCAAACATGAAACAAAATTCTTTTCGACTTCAAAGCACAAAACAAAAAGAAATAGGTTTAAAGTAAAAAACAAAAACTAAAAATAAAAAATAAAAAATAAAAAAAAATTAAAAATAAAAAAAAATTAAAAATAAAAATAGTTTAAAATAAAAATAATATAAAATAGAAATAAAATTTACACCATTTCATCACTCATATGGGAAAATCCACGAAATTTTTCTTGCATATCAGAGGTTAACAACGAATTTACAGGAGTTAACTTAGGGGTTTCAGATGTAAACTCTTCATCAAAATTAGATACATCAACTTCTGACTTGATTTCAGGGATATAAGGGGGTTTTGTACGTTTGTGTAAAACATCGTCAAAGTTTATTTTTTTAAAATATGGATGATTCATAACCTCCTCAGCATCTCGAGGACCAGCACCTAATCTCTTTTCAGGATCTCTGTGTAAAAGTGCTTGGAGTATGGACACTGCGTCACTAGCCATTTGAATGGGATAAAGAGGTTCATCAGTTAGAATTGCATTAAAGACTTCGTCTCCATCATCACCTTTAAAGGGCGATTGAGCCAATAACATTTGATACAATAAAACACCAAAAGCCCACCAGTCAACTGCCTTTCCATACTTTTGTTCTTTTAAAATTTCTGGAGCCATGAATTCTGGTGTTCCACAAAAAGTGGAAGTTGTATTTCCATACCACATATCTTCTTTACATAAACCATAATCTCCAATCTTAATATGGCCTTCAGGAGCAAGCATAATGTTATCTAGTTTTAAATCACGATAAATAATACCATTATCATGAAAATACTTTAGTCCTAACAAAACTTCTGCAGCGTAGAATTGAGCTCGTCTTTGGGAAAATCTCTGCTTTTGAATGTGCCACATCAAGTCACCGCCGGGAACGTACTCCATTACAAAATATATTCTATTCTCAGTCTGAAAGCAGCAATGCAAATTAATTAAAAATGGATGTCTTTCCCTGTTGGCAGCCAAAAATACTCTCTTCTCCGACATTGTACTTTCAACTTCATCATGTTCTAGAATGAAATCTTTTTTTAAAACTTTGATGGCGCACAATTTATGAGTATGACGAGATTCTGCTAACATCACTTTACCAAAATTCCCCTTTCCCAAAACAGCTAAAAACTGGAAATCGTCCAACCCAACTTTGCGGCGACGATGTTTACGATGATGATCGATGTTAGAGATTTGTTGTTCTGGTGTATTGTGCAGATTTTTGATTTCATTTGAAAATAAATTAGTTTGTGGGTTAATATAAGTGGTTTCTTGTTTCTGAGGATCAGCAGAATAGTCAGATAACTTGTTTTGCAAAGTAGACCCCTCTGGTTCAAATTGACCATTGCTATGAGTGTCCGAATGATAAATTACATCAGAATTGAATTGCAGTTGATTTAATGATTGATGTTTGGGTAAAGGCACAAAACCATCAGTCGGTGATTGATCATGATTTGAAGGTTCAGGAGATTGAGGTTCATATGAAGATGGAGGCTTTCTTAAGGTAGGGGTATATTGATTTGAGTAGGAATAGTTATCAAACTGATTTTCTGAAGATGAATCAGAGTAAGAAATTTTCTTTTTTCGTTCTGGTGAAAGCGAAGTAATTGTTGGATCATTTGTTATTTGAGATTCGCTTTCAATTAGGACATTAGTAGAAGATGTGTTTGTATTAAAATCATCAGACTTATCATAATCTGTTTGAATATTGATTGATGGAATGATTTGATTTGAAGTAAATTTCTTGTTTGATTTGACTCGATCGTTCTGAGAAATGTAAGAATTACGATTTGGATTGTTTAAAACATCAGAATCTTGAGTATTCATAAGTGGTTTAGCAATTTTTTTCCTTCGAGGGCTGACCACCGAATTATTAGTTGATTGAATAGTTTTCAAAACTTCATTAGCCATTTTCATACTCATTCCACAAAAATCGGGAACCAAATGGGCACAATTAGCATGACACATTATTCCACATTCAGTGCATTTTCTAACATTTTTTTTTCCAAAAGGCAAGATAAAACCACAATGACAACACCACTTTGTGCTTTTATTATAAACAGGTTCAAATCTATGAGGGATTCTATGATTCAATTTAGCTTCATCCGAAATATCAAATGAAGATTTAGAAATACATTTAGTTACAACGTTTTGATAACACTTTTTGTGACATAAAAATCTACAATCTTGACATTGAAAACATGTATATCTTAAGAATTCACCACAATAACCACATTGCATAATATTATAAAATTGTCTTTGAGTAAATTGATGACCATGTTGCTCAAAGACTTCTTCTTTTCTTTGTCTGATAGCGCCATGTCTACCCAAAGCACCAAGGTTGGTAGGATTTTTATGAGATTTCTCACTTGTCTTTTGAAAAGCTAAAGTTAATAGGATCTGACCTGCTGGTTCTAAAATAAACCAATTACTACTAGTTATTTGTTGATTTTCTGTTGATGAAACAGAGGGGTTGACAGTAGAAGTCGGATTGGTTGCCATAGATGTTATTGTGGGAATATCAAAAGATGATTGTTTGGGGGAATCTTGTTTAATGGGAGAAGGTCCATTAGAATTACTAGAGAATTGTTGATTGTGCATCTTAGAAGCAGCAACCCAGCCAGAATTACCTTGAATAACTTTTTTTTTTCTAATTTCTTCAATAACATCAGATAACATAAACCACATAATGGCGACTGGAACTAAACGATCATTAATTTTATCACAAACGGACAACTCAATTTCGTTTCCCTTGTCAGTATAAATCTGAAACTCTTCATTCCATTTATCATTTTTGATAACTTTTGTTTTAGCTTTTAAATCATCATCTATCTTTATTAAAATTACGGATTCAATCTTTTTGCTGAAACGGCTGGAGGTTGTAATATGGTCAACATCCTTGACGCTTGAAATTCTGATAGTGAGGACACCAGATATAGGAATTCTATTTAGCTTGGATGTGTTTAATAGTTCAGTTTCTTTAGCAACTTCTCCAATATCCAAATGCATGTCATTATATCTTTTCAACGCACGTTTAAGAAGAGGAATTTTTTGATTGATTTCAATTCTACCACCAGCTGCAACAGAAGATGAGTGTCTATCACCATCATGTTCATATAATCGAACCATTTTTTCAGTGCCTTCTTTGTACTGGTTTTCAATTTGTAATTTAAACTTTAGCTGTTGTAACATGTATTGAATTCTATGTCCTAGTGAAGGACAATCATACTTTAAAAGATCTAATCTAGTGAAATTTAATGGAGTGGCTGAAATGTTATTGTTATATTTAGTTAACTCAGTATTAGAAATAGCAGGGCCTAAATTTTTAAAGGAGTTTTGATTAAATTCCATGAAATTTTTGTCCAATTTATTATTAGTCGGTTCATTATTGGGATTGTAGGGAATATTTCGATTAAAATTGATGTTTGTGTTTGAAATGTCCGAATTGGCTGGAGAGTCATAGGATATTGAAGTTGAAAAATTTGAAGGAGAATAAGTTGATCCTTTAGAATTGGAGGAAAATTGATTTGATATCGAATCAGATAAACTAGAGGGTTTAGTTTGATTGGTTATGGATAAATTTTTTAAGGTTTCCTCCAAATAATTCAAGTTCTGTCTTGCTTCTCTAATACTATTGTTACATTTCGAAATTAGTTGGGAGTTGTTAGTATTCTTCTTGATTTTGAGAGAAGACAGAAGTATGTTTTTCTCCCTTTCAATCTTTTTCTTAATGTCTTGAATTATATCCTCACTTGAAGACATTTTGGATTGAATAGTGAAGTAGTAAAGCGTCTTTGACAGAAGAAGAGGAAATTTAAAGGAGGGCGCAGAAAAACTGAAGATGTGTCAAAAGAAATAGGCAAAGCTGATAAAAACAAAGTGAGTGTGGTGTAAAAACCTTTGGAACACAGCAATATAAGCAGATTAAAGACCAACTATTTGCAATAGAGGAGCGTGAATAGGGCAGACAATAGAAAAAAGAGAATGGGAGGAAGTGAGAAATTAACACTAAATGCACTGCTTCTGAATATCCTGTGGGTCCAATACAGAGATAAAAACAAACAACACACTGGCCCGGGACCGAGTTCGAGCTCGAAATAGTTCGTTGCACTCCGGCCCGAGCTACGGAACACAGTTTGTTTACCTGTAACTCGTCTATCAGTCCCGCCGGACTGGATCATGTCAAAATGCAGCAGATACACCTCAGATGCAGACACATGCATGCACTTTTTGCTGCCGATGATTTTGAGATGCTTCTTCATTTGCTCTGTTTTCTGCTGATCTTTGTTATCCATTGATTCATTCTTGATTTATCCTGTTTCTGCCACCACCAACCATGATTGTCCAACTTTTTCTGTTAGCCCATCGTTTGTTGATGGCACCTGTGGTTGTTCCCATTACTTTTCTCGTTAAACTCAGCTCAAAAATTTGTTTTTATCGCACAGTTGCAGAATTGAAATCCAAATTGCCTCAATGTCGCCATTACACTGATTGGTTCAACATTAATCTTCAAATTGAAAGCTTCCTTAATGACAGCACCAATTGGAGATTGTTAAAAGAGTCTAATGACTATGACTTTAAGTTGGTTGAATTTCAAAAAGATTTGATTCTTAATCACTATCTTAACGATGATATCGAAAGTCTCAAAAATATCCTTAAAAGTGGAGGAAATCTAATTCGAAATTTTGCTGAAATATCCAATAAATCTTTGTTTAGAAACTCAATGATAGGAACTAAGCTATTGATTCATGATTATATCAATTTGATTAAAAGGGTTTTAGTCAAAATATACGTTTCAAACGATCCAGTCATAGCAAGCAATAATCATCTTAATCACCTTACTTTGCTCAAACAAAAGCACACCACCTCTTCATTTTTACGATACTATAGTGATGAAAAATTTGAATTTTTTTCAAATTTGAAGAAAAACTTTGGAAATACAGCTTTGATTCTTCAAGGTGGTACAATTTTTGGAATGTTTCATTTAGGTGTTATTAAGTCTCTTTATTACCAAAATCTATTACCATTAATTATGTTGGGCAGCGGTTACGGTTCTTGTATTGCATCAATAATTTGTGCCACTCCTAATACTCATTTGAATCTTTTTTTTAAAAATTTAGAAAAAGATTTAATCAAGTTTATTGATAATAATTATAACTCCTATAATAAATATAATCAATTTTATGATAATAACTACGACATTTTTGATGAAATCCTTTTGAAATCCATATATAATAACGACAACTTAACTTTTCTAAAATTCACTATTTTCAGATTGAATAATTTGACCTTTGAGGAATCTTTTGTTCAAAGTGGCGGTAGAATTTTAAATATTATTATTTATATCAACAAAACACCGATTTTGTTGAATCATATAACGACTCCAAACGTTATAATATCATCAGCGATAATTGCTTCAATTATTCCAACTAATAATAATGTTCTATTGATTAAAGATTTTAATGACAATATTATAAATTTAAAAGAATTTAAATTTGAAATGTCACCATATCAAAGATTAACTGAATTATTCAATGTTAACAATTTTATTATATCTTTGGCCAGACCTTATCTTTCTTCTTTAATAAGCAATCAAATTAAGTTTATTGAAACAAAAAATCATTTTAAAAGTTACTTTAAAACTTATTACTATTTCAAATTCAAAAATTTAATTAAACTACAACTTATTCACTTTTTAGAAAATTATTTAATCCATTTAAATTTTGAAATAAATTTTTTTCGGAAATTAACTGTCGATGAGAAAACTCCCAGAAGTTTGTCATCCAGCATTACTATAGTTCCAAAAGAATCAAAAACTAATATGGCTAAACTTATTATTAGAAGCGGTAGTAGAATTAATTATCGAAATTCTATTGCCACTAATATTAGAAATAATCTGGTGTGCTCTATTGATAACATGGCTTACTGGATACAATTAGGAGAAAAAAGTGTTTGGCCGATGCTACCTATTTTAGATGTAAGGTGTTCAATAGAGTTTTTGCTTGAATCTATTTGTTTTGATTTAAAAATGAATTTTAAGCAATTTTAGATTGTATTCAAATCTTTCATTTTTATTATTTAATTTTATATGTGCCAGACAAACCAGAAACCTCCTTTTAAACTACAAGTTGCTAATAAATTATCATGAGTCATTTTTTTTTCAAACACAGACCAAAATTTTCAAACTTCTAAATAATTGCTTTCAACTATCCTTTAATAAAAACAATATATATTTGCTAGGCAAATTCACTGCTATCATTAGAGGTAGCCATGAGCAGAAAAATCTCTTTACTCACTGCTCATGAGTAGCCAATTAAAGTTTACTCATGAGAAGAACGTAAGTAACAAATATCTTACTTGAATTTGGGAATTGGATTTTACAAAAAAATACACTGTTCAAAAACTTTGCAATTTCCAATCATTGAGAGTATCTAGATATTCGTTATCTGGTGAAACGTTCCAGCTATCAAAACTGAAAAGTATGCACGCTCAAAAATTGTTATTGTTTTTCTGCTTTAAGCAATTCCTCATGTCAGGTATGAGTCAATTGAGCTACTCATAAAATACATGAGAGATGTGAGTAATTCATAGTACTCATGGTCGCCCCTAACTATCATACTTTTTGAATAAAAATCCTTTTACCAATCAATTGATTGCTACATTTAAATATTGATCATTGTATATCAAATTAATATGCACCTAGAACTGTAAAAGAAAATTGTTTTTGTTGACTTTCAAGAGACATCAAATGAATGTATTGAGAAGCTAGACCAACCTAAAAACCTGAACCAAAATGCTAAAACGATTTTTCGTTAAAAGTGCTAGTAATTTACAAAGACTCAATAGTTTTGTGTGCTAAATTTTAAAATAAAATAAAGTAAAACATTCTTTGTTAACTTTATGAAAAAAATATCTTACTTTTGCATTTTTGTAGTTATAAACCAGAATGCAAAATCAAAATCCAAGTTCTACCACTCTTAGGCATCAATATTGGAAATCTAAAATCCAAATATTACAGCTTTAAAATTTGAATAATAATAATGTTTTTTTATTATTTTTTGAATATTCTTATTATTATATTTTAAGGTATAACTGTACTCTTACTGCAATCAGCAAAATATTTAGTAGTATATTCAATAATCTCAAAATTAAACACTAATTATAGGGGATCGAAGAACCTCGAAAAAGAAATTTCAAGTCCTTTGAGAACTGACTTAAATGAATTAGAATTAAACATTAATAAAGAATGTTTTCTATGGAATTACCGTTAGATGATATCCAGAGATTTAACAAATTTTTAATTCGTTTGGAGATATGTGGATTAGTTGTTTTAACATTGGTCTGGCGTTCTATCTTCAAATACTCAATAAACACCCGATGGATGTTTGATTTAAAAATTAAAAACTCAGGAATTTTGTTTCGTGAATAGTTTTCTAAAATCGACAATTTGTGGTTTAATTCCAGAGGATCGTGATTAGCGACAACATCGAAGGCTTCTTTCAGAGAGAGATCTTCTGTTCTTAAATTTTCATTTTGGTTGAAGAAAATTATTTTCTTTGAATCTTCGTTTGATAATGATTTTTCATCCTCCTTACTCAAAAGAATACCTGAATAACTAACTTTTTCATCAGTATTTTTGCTAGATTTTGAGGTTTTTAAATCATTTTCATTGAAGTTGCGATCAAAATTAACCTTTGAATCAAGTTCAATATGCCTGTTGCAATGGTATGATAAAAGAACATCTTGAAAAAAAAGTCTTATTTCTTCTAAAGTTTTTAAATTGGCTTGAATAGATTTACTAAGCTCATTTGCAGGTGGAAAGCTATTGAATTTGAGAATTTCTGGTTTAAAAGCTTCCTGTGAATAGTCATTAAAATCGATTCCAAACTTATATTTATATCCAAATTTGTTTTCCCAGCACCCCTTATCGCAATCTTTCACTCTCAGGGTATTATCACTTGCATCATCGATGTTTTTGATTGTATACCATTTTTCAGAACAGGGAGATTTAACTTTTGATGTTTTGATTGAGGAAGTTTCGAGAGTATTAGAAGTGCTTGAAGTAAGCTTTCTTTGTTTCTTGGAATTGATTTTCAGGCTGGTAGAAGTTTGGGTTTTACGTTTCAAAGAAATTTTGGAAAAATCGTTTCTTTTTGTGGAATTACTATTTAAATCAATTTTTTCTTCAGTTAATGAATATATTTTTTTATTTTCAGAATTTTTTAAACTATCAGAAGCATCATCAGCAGTACCTTCATTGTCCTCTTGAACCTCCGAACCTAAAAATTCGGCCAATGTTGGTGGATTTTTTGCAACTTTATAAGCTTCATGAAGCAAACGTTGAGATTTTTTAACAGGAATTTCGTTTAGAAATTTCTCAATTATTTCAGAACTCAACTTAAGTAGATCCAATTGATTAGCCCACATATAATCATTACCAATGAAAAATTTGACTAAATAAACTTGCATTAAATCTTTTTCGGATACCAAACTTGATTCTTCAGATGATATCAGCTTAGAAACACCCTGTCTTGATTTCACTTTAGATTTTCGAAGTATAATTTTCGTTTTTTTGCGATGTCTTGAAGACGATAAACCGTTCTTTGGCCTGTTCAGCAACACATTTATAGGAGCAGAAGTCTGTGGAATAATCATTCCCGGCCATGGTGGAAATCCTTTTACCTTGGCTAGAACAATTGAACCATCTGTCAATGGTGGAGATTGAGTATTTACTTGAGGTGGTGAAAGAGTTCTATCATGAGCTGACTTATCTGTTTTTACAATGTTTTGAGTACTCATGCTATTTTGACGAGAATTTTACTATCTTTCGCTGAAGATATTGTATAAAAAATCAACAGGAGAGTAAACTAGAAATTCCAGACCACTAACGATTTTGTTTTTGCAAGAGGGATCTTTGTTAGTTATTTTTTGAATTGACTTAGACCATTTGAAAGGCAAATCTTCATTTAAAAACGAAAAATCATCTGAAAATTAAAAGAGCCGTTTAAGATCACGTAATATTACGTAATCAACACATCACCAGCACAATACAAATAAAAAACATCAAGCAGAATGATTTCGGATTAGTGCTTTAATCACGAATAGCACAATCTGGAGACCTCTAACTTGGGCAATATTCAGAGGTAATTCTTTCATTACAATAACACTGTGATAAGATTTTTCGATTAACACTCCATCAACCTAACCACCCCACAAAGACTTTTCAGTTTTTTGATCATCATAACGTTGTGTATCAGGTTGATTGAAATCCAAATCTTTCAGCCAGGTCACAGGTTTGGGTTTTTATTGATTTCGAATTGATCCTTTGACTGACTTCCTTAGTGGATAGCTATCAAAAAATAAAAAATGCCTCGTTATCCTTTTGAAGATGAAGATGAACCCTTTCGAAAAGCTTTTCGAGAAAGGAGAAGTAATTTGAATGGTCAAGGAGTGATTGTGTATGATTTCCAGTCACACATTACCTATTTGAGAAAACCTAGACAACAAACTATTAAATGTTCTTTTTGCAAGCAAGATACAACTATTGGTCTTCCCTGCTGGAATTGCAGCACTCTTGCTTTTCCAAAATAAAACAAAAATAATAAAATCGGGTCTTTGTAATGTTTTTGTTGTTAATTTTGGTTACTAAGCCAAGTATTCCATTTGGGCTTTAGATTTTATTTAATTTTTGAATGTTTAAAATTTTATAGTGGGATCTTAATTTATTTATTATTTATCATCGTCGTACATTCTTGAGATTGAGTAATGAATATTGTTGATTTTTGATTTATGATTTATTCTTCTCTTTAGTGTTTGAGGTTTGCCGTTAGTTTTATAGCAATAGAGAGAAAAACATACAATACAAACATAAAGATCGATACCTACCAAGGAAACACCATCAATTTATTGTTCATTAAGAAACTGTTTTTTTACTTGTATTTAAGTTATTTAAAAGCAAAATCAGCTACAAACATAATATCCAGCTATGATTATTCATCTCTAAAAGAATTGTTTAGTGTTCTTAAAGTTTCCAACTTGCTCTCCAATTTCGATGCTTCGTACTTTAAGTTCTGCTCGTGCTCATTCTGAAAGAGATTCCACCATATGTTGCCAACAGCAGTGTATGTAATTGAAGCTACAACAAAGAAATTAAAAACAGGCCTAAGAACTTTCTTAAGTCCAAAATTCGTGTTTGTTTTTCTTATTTCCAAATTCTGTTTTGAAAATTGCAGAAGCTTAGTACTAGAAGATGAACGCTTGGAAATTTGGATACTTTTGATTCTTTGACCTATTGATTTTTGAAATAATCCCTTTGAAGAGAATTTGAGAATATTATAGTACATAACTGATATTTGTAGAATATAAAATGAAAATGTATTTTTTTCAAATTTCTTTCTTGATAAGGAAACTATTTTATATACCTCTTGATCAGGTTGAGTTTTGGTAAGACCAGTTTCTAAGCCAGTCACTGGATCTCAGATGGAGACTTGCTCACGTGAACAACTTGTCAGATTCCAGTTATCAGTTTAATGTTATTAGCAGTGCAAGAAAGATGCATGTTGAGAGTTTTAAGAATCTTGCCTGTTTTTATTTCTTTCTAAATAGCTATCTACCAATCTTTTATATTATTTGTGGTGATTAATCTTGACTGTTGTTTTGTTATTGTTTTGCTCCTTTGAAAAGCGAAGAAATGGTCTTTTTATTACCCTAGTACTAGTATTAGGGCTACTGTAAGCAATAGTAAGTCTGAGACCATGAACATAGATCCTAATCCTAACATCCAACATCATTTCACCTTACAGCTCTGGTGAAGTCCCTCTTTTCATGCTTTTACTTTCTGCAACAAGAAGTTCGTTTTCCAGAATGCTTACTAATCAATAAAACCTTTATCTGATTTCCTTGAAAGTTTCACACCCAAGATTTTTTGATTCTCCAAGCATCATTTGCTTCATATTCTCTTTATTTGGCTCTCAGTGTCTGAAGAAAAAAGTAATTACGGTTTTAATATTTATCTATTTTATTAATACTCAGTTTTAGAGTAAATTATTTTGCTACACCAATTTGGGTCAAAAGCTTCAAAAATTGAAGTTTTATTTTTCGAATTCCAACATTGCAACTGTCAGCTTTTTCTTGCCCTCGGTACTGCATATTTCTTCCATTAATAAAATTGGTAATTTTGAACTGGTGTATCTAGTTCTTGCTTGAAAGGACGACAAAGATAGAACCTTTTTGTTGAAAATTATGTTTGAAGAAAAAAATTCTACTCCAACTGATTGTTTAAATTTAGACTCAAAAAATGTTTTTTCTGGAAGTTTTATACCAGATGACTCTCAAATCTCTTTCCAATCTCTAGTTCCAAGTTCTGGTCAAAATGTGGCTAAAAATCTTTCAATTACTGATAAAAGTAATGGAAATGATCGAAATGAAAATTTGGTAGATCATAATGATGCAGATTTAATATTGATAAATCAAAATAAAATATATAATCACCTTAACTTAAATCTAGCTGGAAAGGATTCCGAAAATAACTCTCTGAAGGATTACTCTCTCAACAGACTATTTGATATTTATCCTAAATTTTTAAATCATGATTGCAATACAGTAAGCATTTCTGATCATAATTTTCTTTCCTTTGATAATGAAAGAATTGAGTTAAACAAGCTATTGCAATCAGATAAGGAAATTTTTACAAAGAAATATCCGATTGATAATTCAAGTCAAAACTCCTTTTTTCTTTTCTTTACATTTGAAGATATTTCAGCCGAACAACCAAAAAGCATTGAAAATTCCAAACTACACCAACAAAATATAATCTGGATTTTGAGCAAACTTGGTTCTCCCAACAATAAATTACTTAAATGGTTTCTGAGAAAATTTCCATCAAATCAAATCAAATTAATTTTAGATTATTCTACGTATTTAACTGACATTTTTATTCTCCAAAAACTAATATCACTTTTCAGCTCCGCTAACTCAAGCCTCAACCTTGAAATTTCTTTTGAAATAATTGTCTCATATCTTGTAAAACTTGGCGCCAATAATGTCATTCTAGAAAATATAATGATATCGGAAAAGTCATTTGAAATTGAGGACTATCTCACTGATATTAACTTGAATAATTTTGGCTGCTCTAATAAGGAAAGTATTAAAATTTTAAAATTTTCTAATTCAATCGAATCAATTTTGCTCAAATTTCAGTTAATAATATACATGGCATTGAATTCAAAATTTTCAGAAAAACTTTTTATATTTTTGTTGAAACTAGTCACTTTGGTTTCAATGGATTCTAGAGTGGTTCAGTTGCAGAGTTCTACTGTTATTCTTTCTGAAATTTTGGGAAAGATAATACATTGGTATTTTACCTTTCAGATCAAATCAGTTGATCAGAACAGAATCATTAAACAAGAACCCAAATACTTAAAGGATAGTTTAATAACGACACGATATAAAAGATTTTTTGCTTCTAATAAAATTACTGTTGAAGATTCTTTTTCTTTTTATAAAAATTCCTCTGGCTATAGGTTTAGTTCAAACTCAGGCTGTCAGAACATCAGATTAAAGCTGTTTTATGATTTTATTCCCTTATGGTTGTTTTCTTTTTCCTCAAATTTTTCTTATGTGAAACTAATAGTTGATACATATAATTCAAATAACAACTTGGCCAGAACTGATAACTCTCTTTTTTATCAGTTTAAATTTTGGTTGTTCGTTACTCTTATCAACAGCAAAGATGTCATGGATTTAGGTAGGTATGATTATTTGCCTGCAATTAACTACGATAATCTTATTTCTTTGAAAGAAATAGATTTGAAATATTCTTTTTTGGACAGGAAATTTAGAAAGATTTTACTTTTTCATGCTATTGATCATACAAAATTTTTAAGTTCAAAAGGTAAGAAAATATCACATAGCAGGACCATGACTGAGTTGAAAAGTATATTTCTAAAGCTATATGCATTGCAATTTTTACTTATAAATTTTTACGTGGATAATAACAATGATTTTATGACATTTATTATTAGTACGAATCAATTGAATATTGCGCTGAATACACTAAAACTATTTGATTGCGACCTATTAAACAATGGGTCAAATCATAGTTTAGTTTTGAAACTACTTCAAAATTTAAACAAAATAGAATCTTTTTTTACACCTTCTTACAGCTTTCAACTAAATATGGAAATACAAAAATGTGAAACAATAATTTCTTCAATGTCGAGTCAAATTGCATCATATAATTTTCCCTTTAACCACTGTGATTTGAAGAACTAAAGAATCCAAATCACTTTTTAGAGTTAGAATCAGCAAAAATATAAAAAGTTTAATTTTGCGTAAACAATAAATAAATAACCAAATATTATTTCTCGCTTTAATAGTTGTTAAGGACTAGTAAGAAAAAGAATATTTATTTTAATCTTTTCAAAAAGAAACAATGAAATCAACAATGAGAAAAACTGAAATATAATTAAAAAGAGTGTTATTTTCTTTCACCAAAAATAATTTAAACTTGGTGAGTATATTTAGCTGATTTCAACAGTTGTACAAGAAATCAAATGATTCAACCAATACCCTTTGAGCTCTGGCAGTTTTGTGTAACTTTTTATAAGTTCCTAAACCAATTTCAAAAGCCTTTAACTCTCGGAAAACTTTCTCTTTCATTTCATTTTGTTCTTTAATCTCTGTTTGAAAATTTTCAGATATTTCTTTTAATGGATAGTTCAAAATTAGCCTGCATTCCTTTGAGATTCTCATAGAATTAGTATTTGCGTAGTCCAAGTCATTTATTGAGTGGGCTAATTTTTTGGAGAACTTATTTTTAAAGGCGTTTGGAATATCATTAATTAGCCAGCACACTCCTAAGAATCCCACGGAAAATAAGACTAAGCCAACTGAAGTTTTTGAATGGAAGAGAGTTGAAAAATTGCCCAAAGAATGTAAATTAGTGAGAATTAGATCCTTTGTTAAAAATAATTTGGCGGAGGAAGTAAGGAAAATCAAAGAAACTGAACTCTTCCAGTCGAATTTTGCTTTATTAGGTTCTGGAATACCAAAACGATTCAATGGTCTATTAGAAATCTCAGCCTGTTTTTTCAAACCAAGAAATCCCAAAAACAGATCAAATGAAGGATCAAAAAAATCCAACAATGATATTGGTTCATTTAGATTCCTTACAATAGTATCTCTTTTCTTGGTAAACATAAAATCATTTCTGAATATCCTGTCATCCATCAAATCATCCCTCTCCAATGCCGATTTTCCAATAATTTTAATTTTTTCAACACCCTCAGAAGTTTTTCTTTTCGCATAGTTTTCACTAATTTCCACACTTTCAAGGACTTTGGAAATCATTAGATCTTGTGTTTTTAAAGCATACTGATAAATAGAATGTACACCTTTATAAGGAATTTGATCGTTATCAACAAAACATAACTCAGCAATGGCTGCCGATATTGTTGTTTTTGAGAACTTATAGATATCAAAAGAGACGTTCTCAATGTATTTGTTAATTTCATCAAATGAGCTGACACTATTAGCTAAAAGTCTTTCGTAAACTGGGTTGATTTGACTTAGTTTATCTGAAGCGCATTCTTTATCTTTTAAAAATAGTTTTTCATTTAGTAGAGACAAACTTTCGACATCCGATAAAATTTTTAGAAGATAATTTTTAGCTGGAGCCAATTTGGATAAAGCTCTTTTTTCTAAAATGAACTTTCTTAGCGATGAGTCTAAATGATCAAAGTTCGGATCATCATTGATGTCAATGTTGTTTGCATCATTTCCGTGGTTAGGGTAATTATTGAAATGACCAGTTGAACTCTGATGATCAAGAATTTGGGAGGAAGAAACAAAGTGAACAAAATCTCTTGCATCTTTATGAGTATCTGGACTTAATCTTTGAACCTGATCCAATATTTTTGTTATGCACTTATTTTTGTCTCTGATATTATCAAATTTGTTCACCACAATAAATATAAAGTTCTTATCTCTTGCAGCAGCAGTAATAAACTCTTTAGCCGATAAAGTAAAATGATTTTCAGCATTAACTACAAACACAACCAAATCAATTTCTTCCTGCCTGGAAAATACTTGAGTCGTTTGGTATGAATCCATATTTAGACCAGGAGCATCAATAAGAGCAATATCAATAACACCATTTCTTAATAACGATTCATCTAAATTTCTATTATCATTTACATAAACCTTTAAATAAGAATACTTGTCTGACTCTTGGACCAACTCATGCAAGTCATGAATTGAAAAGATTTTGTAAGTCGACTCGTCTTTAATGTTGTAAGTTGAGGGAGAGGGCTTTGAAGAAAATGTTAAAGACAAATTTGAAGTTTGAGATAAATTCGATCTTTGAGATAAAATTGAAAGTGGTATTGCATGAACTTCCTCAATGCCATTATTTACTGAGGAGTCTATTACTTCGCAAAACACATTGGTACATGGTTGTTGGTCCTCAGGTAACAACTTCCTTCTCAATAATGCATTACAAAACGTAGATTTTCCTGCGTTTAGATCTCCAGTGACAAAAACTTTTGATGATGTATCGTCAATACGTTCACGAAGGGACAATAAATGATTAATGGATGAATCAATTTTCTGGCTTAATAATCGTGACAAGGTTTGCCTGTCAAAGTTATCAATCAATTTACCATTGCAATTGCCGATTATATTATCAGATGTCTTGAAATTCAAATTCAAGAGCTTCAAATGAATCAGAGCAATGGAATCAGAAGCGACAGTATTAAGACTGGCGATAGGAAGACTTGAAGAAGGCAGATGATCCTCAGATATGGGTAAATCTAAGCTTGAATGTCTTTGAAGTGCTCGGAGTGACTTATTATCATTCAACAAATCATCATGATGTTGAGTAAAACATTCTACCGGATAGTGAATTGGTCTTTCTTTGACCTCCATTTTCAAATCATTCAAGATTTCGATGGTGACATTTATTGATCTGTCGAGGGCAATCCGATTCTCATTATATTGGAGCTGAGATAATTGAGATGTGAGTGATTTAGAATTGGTTTGTGGAAAATTATCAGCCTGATAATCTTGGCGACTTCCCATGTTAGAACTTCCTTGAGCATTTAATATGGAAGAAGAGGCAGAGGTGTGATTTGAAAGAGAGTTATTAAAGTACAGAGGAGAATAGAAAACTGTTGCAGGGATTTCCAATACATCAGCATCCAAATCTGAAGAAGAATCATCAACAAGGGTTTGCAGATCATGATGATTAGCATTTTCTTCATCATCATAAAATTTAAAATCTTTAATATCATTTATATTATTATGATATTTATTTCGTTTTCGCCTGGAGCTGTTTGAATCGTAATAGTTATAAATGTTATTCATTTTGGAAGTGACAATATTAATAGAAGAATCTACTGAAAGATTACAGGATTACAAACATAAAACGATTGCTGAAGAAAAGCATCACTGATTGATCATTTTCTTGGGTCACATGCCAAAGGTTTCAGTAGCATCTCCATTTATCCGCACCGAGTTTTCCGGCAACAAGCCAGAGAAAACCATCGGATTGACATATGATAATTGTAGGGTAATTTAATTCAGTAGTTGTTCTATTAACATGCTGCAGAAATTATTCTTTGACATAGAAAGGACTGAATAAGATAGTTTTGATTATGAGTAAGACATTGAACACAATCAAATACTTGAAAAATACTCAATATGTAAGATACAATTGTTTTTATCACTTTTCAGGTTTTAACTTCATCACAACACTAACATCTTCGGCATCGAAGTTTTTCCAAGTGCTTTCTTCAACTGAAACGATGATATTATTTCAAAACAATCCTGCTTTATCTATTGGTTCATTTCGTCATTTCCCACACGTATCATCATCTTTAAGTAGCATTGATCTTCAAATAATTTTAAAAACCTTTCGCGAAAATGATCACTTTATTGATCGTTTAAACAGTTTCATTTATCATAATGTTCATAATGATTTTACCTACATTATTGAAGCAGCTTCTTATCCCCTGTCTTTTATGCCTATTTATGACTTGAGAAAGATTGAGAAATCACCTGATGCAAACACCAAACCTGACACTGAAGACACATTCGGTTTCGTAGCTGTGGATGAAAATGGTTATATTATTCCGAAAAGTTATCAAATAAATGGGTTTTATAGGTTAATCACAGGACAAAATGGGCTCATGAAACCAAGCGACTATGTTTTAAAAAACTTTTCAGCAAACCACCATTGAAGGGTACAGAATTCTCCTTTTTTCAACAGATGGTTATTCAATAGAAATGAACCTCATTTTCTATTTATCTAGGTATCTTAAAATTTGATCATTTTGAGCACATTTATTTGAGCATCCAACTCAATTAATGAGATTCAATTAAAGAAATTCAATTATAACATTTCACTGGCCTCGTGTTTCAATTCATACCAATGAAAATTGATCAATAATTTACACGATAGCCATTTCTGAGCTCGATTGATGTAGTTTGTGGCGGAAGGTGCATTTTTCCCTGCAGAAGAAACCTTTGGATAAAATAATGGTTGTTAAACATCTTAACGACAATACTAGCTTCGATGCAAAGTTACTGCAGTATGATGCCACCTTTGGTAACCCTCCCTGATGTCTACATTTAGTCCCTCGGCGTATGTCACCGGTCCGCTCCCGTGACGGTCTGTGATCAAACCCAGTTCTCTATAAAAAGGGCTGGCGATTTCTTGTACGTTCTTCTTTCAGATATACTTTTTTACCTCAATATATTATCGTGGATACGCTAAGACGGTGAAGAGATCGGCAGCCCTTTTTATAGAGAACTGGGTTTGATCACAGACCGTCACGGGAGCGGACCGGTGACATACACCGAGGGACTAAATGTAGACATCAGGGAAGCTCTCAACAGCCCCTCTTAGCCCAGTACCCAGACGTCAAACAATCGGGTCAGTGTAGTTAAACATTTTAACAAACCTCCGAAGAATCGTTCGCGTTGGCCTAGCGGTCAGTTGCTGTGAGTGCAAAACATGGTCTCTGAATATGTGCACCCAGCGACGCGGAGTGGGTTCGATTCACCACCACGGCCCTCTAAATAAACCCGTTTTGGCGTAAGAAAAATGGTGTTTTTGAAATGCGGCGATGACTGTTGCACTTGGAATGCCTTTCCCATTTCTTTAGCAAAGTGGCAGGGGGGTGTTCTTTTGCATTGTGCGTCAAGAACCAATTTTGGCCAGTCTTTTAATTTGTTTGTTCACAATGACCGATATTTCAGAACTACTTTCAGTTTACAATCACCTACTTTTATAGGTAAGTAAACTCCAGCCGTAAATAAAATGATAAAAAAACCAAAATGTAGCACATAAATAAGAAAAGCCAGTACATTAGAACAGCAGGTTAATGGATATAAAAAAAATCAAAACCAATTAATACAATCGCCTTCGTAGAGTAGTAAAATAGTATATTTACAGGCACCCAAAATACTGTGCAAAAATCGTATGACAAACCAGAGGCCAAACCAAGCAATCAATAATAGCCGCAAAAAACCCGATGGTCGGATTAAATAGATGCAGAGATATCAATATTTGACTCAATGCACTTGCTGTTACCCTGTTTTACTCTGGTGAAAACTTGCGCGTTAGAGGAGGTATTCGCAGCTGGATTTCATGGATATCCATTTCCAAAAAAAAATAAATATTTGACAGACTTCTGATGAGGTGATCGCTACTTGCGCTGTGCTTGGACTGTCCGAAATCAGCTGGTTATTTAAGCAGGTTGATCATATATATGATGACAGAGCAGCCAATTGAGTTTTCAGGGACAGTATCCATGTATTGGAATTCTATTATGTTTGCAAAAGATTTGCTTATAAGTTTAATTGGCGAGAAGTTATCCCTTTTAGCGGTAAACTCATTCCATGCCTACTTGTGGGGATTTTGGGTCTGTCACTTCTCTGCTTCAGATGTGCTTCCGCAATCAAAAATGGCGTTTGTGTCGACGACGCCAGTCACTTGTGGCATTTTTATTTGCAATATAATTGAATCAACTGATGACATGCTTTGTGTATCTGCAGAAACACGTTCTTAGCCAACTTATCCATTTTGGCTGGCAAATTTAAAAATTCATTTGATGCTGCTGTTGGTACAGGTTGGCACAACTTAAACACTTAAGAGGTTCACGGCTTGGTCCCTCGTGTAGGTCATTATCAATGGCTTTGTACTGTTGTTGGTGGTAGTCATTCAAGCAAATCATTGCTTCTTTAGATTGCATCTGCCATACATTTGTAAGTCGCAGAATTGGCTCTTCTCTACTGGTAGCGCCGCGATACAACTAGTGAAATTGCATCATAGGTGAGCTAAGTTGAGCACGGGTTATGGAGTAATTAGTTCTAAGGCAGCATTCACTATTGCCAACGCCACTATGTCCACAATATTGCAAAGAAACAAAGTTAATAGGACCGATCAGAGTCAACCTTATTATATCTTCAATTTAAAGTTGCCAAACATCACAGTGGCAGGTTTGTAGTCGCACACTCTAATGTCATTTTTGTTACAACTACCAATTAGGCCAAGCGATTTGTTACTCTATAGAAACTTTCACGAAGCTGGATTTACCGATGGATAAGTGATTGGGCATTAAATTTAGCGAACCAGAATTTTCTGGTGGCGGTAACCCATTCGTTTTAGCCTGCGGAGCAGGAATCAATTGAATACACCAACACACGAACAATTAATATTTTATTCTCGTCACTGAATCACGCCTAAAGCAAGCGGGTGTCGCGCTTCACTGGCACCTCTTGCTGGAAAATTGTTTTTGCCGGCGCTTCTGCTGCTGCGGCAGCGCTAGATCTGCCCAGACTGATTGGTCAGAGTTGTCACGCTTCTGAGAACATGTAGCAAAGATTCGTTGAGCTGTAGCGCGCTCTATTTTAACTCGGAAGCTTTCTCGCATGATTTCATAACTGCTTACTGGTCGTACGACTTCAAACATTATGCAGCTGAAATTGGTGGTATTGGTATGGGGATGCATCTATCCAGCATATCAATACAACCTGGGTTATTTAGTGTTGTTAGTGGAAGTATTATTTTGATCCGAGTTCCTACAAATAATTGGACTGGTTCATCTTCGACGATGACTGCGTTTGATCAAGTGGTGCACTAACTCGTCAGTCAGCCACATTAACTTCTTCTTATTGTTGTTTTGTTATCCATGCTGTTGCTGCTACTATTGAAAATTGGAGTAAACTTTGACGTCATCCGGGTGCAGCTGCCTCAAATGATGTCGCTAAATTGTATGCCATGCTTGCTGCTGGTGGCTGAAGATGTCAGTCTCTTTGCAAAAATGATAGCGAGCGTAGATCGTAATCCATCTTCTGCCAGGCAGGCCACCGCAGCCCTTGGAGCTCATCATCTAACAATGCTGGGCGAGGGCAAGTTGTTGCAGGTGATAAAAATGATAATTGCTTATCGCTGTGGATCTAACTACCACATGAGCATTAACTGTTGCCAGGTTGGAAAGTTTTAATAATTTTATTCACAACTATGGGATGGATCTGCTGCAGTGCTCAATCTGATAACGTGTATGCATGCAAGCTGATCAGTGAACATTCCTAATGTGGAAAACGCAGCCATTGACTGTCACTACATTAGAAGTCTCAGCAGAATGTAGTAGCTAAATATTGGCAACAAGGAAGGCTGACCAACGGGAGTGCTCCGTGAATTGAAATGATTGGCAAAGGATATCTGTTTATTGATGTTGCCATGTTTGCAGTCTTGCTGATGATTCTGATTGGCACAGACAAATGAAGGTAATTGAACTCAGTTATTAATATCAGATATGCAAAAGCAGCAACAGCTGCTCAGTTCAAAGTTGTAAATGCGCTACCGGTGCCGAGATGCCCACACAAATCAGGAAGTCCCAGTTCAGTAAGTGAAGTGTGTTCTCTGCATTTCTTGGCTACGACTTTGGTAGAAAAGCATATGGTCTGCAGAATCTGAATGGCAGTTCTGTTGTATCGATGCTGTTTTCCGTGTTAACCAAACAGTGTATTTTCTAAAGAACCACTTTCGGCAGCGAGTCAGTGAACAATCTAAATCGCTGCCAAAAGTAGACCCGTTGCTGCTTCTGTCCTGCAAACTATTTCTCCACTGCTCTCAGTGATAAATATATCGCAAGCGCAAATGCTTTAAGCGGTACAGCAAATGATTGCTCGATTGCAGAGAATACATTTATCAAAAGCAACTGTCATGATGACGAGGAAAATTGTGTGAATGACAATCAATACGATTCACAAATCTTTTTGCATCCACTGATGATAATAATCACGGAGCGGTTGATAACACCAATGCTCAATTAATAAAAAGGGACTTGCGGAAACTAATAGAGATTTTCAAAGGCCATTTCATAGGATTGATAATATGCTTAATTAGTCTGAGAATCACTCATTGCAGATTAATTCGGACTGCTTTCCTTTAACATTTTGTTTGCTGCTGTTGTTGCTACCACAGTTACTGTTGAGCGAGGGTTTGCATACCTAGCATTGCAAGTTTGCTGACAATCAGTGCTTCAAGGATCCTTTGAAAATAGTTCTCAGGTGTCAGTTGATTTCTTTTCAGGAAAAGACATTATGGTTGTAGTAGACAAGTCAGAATAAGTTCAGCGGCTACTAATAGTTTTGCAAGAGCCTGACTAGCTGCTAAGGAAACTTTTCCGCTAGGAGCTGCTGATTAAACTGAAACATCTAATGCAGTACTTTTGTATACAAGTTTTGCAGACCGTTTTCTAGTTGCTGCATAGCGATCATTCACGGCTCATCAAGTGAATGTATCAGCAGCACCATTCAATAGTGATCTCAGCGAGAAAATGTAGAAGAGACAATGAGCTTGAATGTGTTACTGCTAAGTGCATGCTGAACAGTTGAGTGATGCACCAATTATATATGCTCTCAACCAATCTTTTCTTTGTTGCACAGGATGCTGATCCAAGCCTTCCAATTCCTAGGATTGCAAGACGCTTCAGATGAACGAGGTACTTCTCATTTCGCAAATGCACCCCGGACTGCATGGTTGAAACATACGTGGACATTCTGATGACAGTCCCATTAAAGGATGAAATAGGCAGACGTGTAATATCATTTGCCAGGTGACTGATCAGCAAATGGCCCCTTCGAGTAACTTTTGGTCGTTCTCTTAAACCTGATGCCGCTTAATGTGAAGACGGTATTGCACAATGAATGGATTCCTACGTCAAAATAGCGGTTCAACTGTGTAGAATGGATGACCATCATTTGCAGGCTACGGCCTTGATGATTATCGCTTACACAGTTGACTTAAAATTGGTCGCTTTCAGTTGAATGTTGAAGCATCATCACTTTTACGATTCACTAAGGGAAGGTCACTTTTCGCTGAATAATATTTACTGTGTGACCTTGCGTTGCGGGTGAGTTACTTTGTTCATATCTTTGTCCACCAACAAGATCGTTTTTGGCTGCTCTGAAACGGTGTTAAGATATAAAAACTGAAAGCCATCAATTGATGAATACAAATCTGGTTCATCAGTTGAGTTGGTTAGATACGATGTCACTGATGGGGGTGAAGTTATTGGTGATCAGAAATCAGGTAGTGGCTATATGATTCGCATTAGTCAAAAATGTTTTACTTAGAAATGAAAGCGACAAACTTCAGTAGTCTTGCAAGTGTATAAAACTGAATTCATCTCATTCGGGGAAGCCGTCAAGGAAGTCGGGTTTTTAACGCTGATTATCAAATATATTTCCATAAACAGTGTTGAAGAATTTATTCACTATGATAACAATTTTGCTATCAATTTGGATAAGCACCCCAGCAAAGTGATACATTCCAGCGTATCTGACTCACCTCTCCGTCTATAATTGAATTATGCAGTGTTGCAATTACGTTGACGAAACCTGATACTAAGAACGATGCTGGTGAACTATTGATTAAAGCGCTAGGCGCTGTTGGGTTCAATTCTTACAATAATTTGCTTCATCGATTGAAGTGTTGTTTCGGTTTGGTTTTGCTGATCACGACCATTTGGATTTGGCTCAAAACTATTGATTGATCGATGTTTTTGTTTATCATGCTATTTTATTGTTAGAGATCTGTTCGAGTGACTGTAATTATGTCAATTTTGCAAAAGATACAAGTTGATCGAATTACTCATGCTACTTAATTTTTCAACTGATTGAAGGATGTATTATGAAATACTTGGCATTCGTTTTGATATTCATATTGTTTGATTTGCTTATTCATTAATTTTTGAATATCATTTGATTCTATCAGGTAGTTCTTAATTGTAACCCGAGCAGTTGCTCCTAGAAATGGGTGTTTGCAAGCAACCGAATTAACAAACTTGCAAAGCGAGGTTTTCGACGCGCATGGCAAACGAACTTTCAATTCCTCATTGCTGGAATTGTTTGGCGAGTGTTGCCAATGCAGCGGACTTCCTTCTAATTCAACCCTTCCGTTTTCTTTCACCCCAAATTGATTTCTTTTTCATAGCTGTAGTGGTGGAT
Source organism: Ascoidea rubescens DSM 1968 (assembly GCF_001661345.1). Classification (NCBI taxonomy): domain Eukaryota; kingdom Fungi; phylum Ascomycota; class Saccharomycetes; order Ascoideales; family Ascoideaceae; genus Ascoidea; species Ascoidea rubescens. The sequence continues at coordinate 5,299 of NW_017962923.1, read as the reverse complement.
CGGACCCACTCCACTGCGCCTGTAAGCGGATCCCTGGACACTATCTCTCGCACTCACAGCTGGTTTCCGCTTGGCCAAGGGGAACAGTCCCTTGCAGATTCATTAAATTTTTTATTTCGTTGACCGGATCGTGAAAAGGTTGGATACTGAGTTATGGGTGGTCTTTGTTGGCTTTTTGGATGTCTACGTTTGGTCCTTTGCTGTTTATCACTGGTCTGCTCCGTGACGCTCAGAAATCCACCTCATTTTTCAATGAGTGAGGCCTTCGATTGTTTCCACGTTCCTCTGTTTTATATGTCTTTGACTTCTGAATATTACTATGGGATCGCAACGACAAACGTCTTTGAACTCAAGTAGCATCGTGTGACGTAAATAATCAATGGTGTAGACCGTGAATGAGTCTCATGCATTTTAACCAGTTGAACCACTATTTTGACGTAGGTCTCTATAGTTAGCAAAATGCAGTCTTTATCTTGAGCTTCAACACGTCCAGGAAAACGACCCATGAAAGCTCCAAGATCTTTCGTTTTGAACAACGAACTGAGATACGACTTATGCAGTTCCATTATTGCATCTGATGAACCGGCAGCAATAACATTACCCACGGTCAATTGAAGCAAGCCGTGGTGTTTGTTTTAGACAGATAAAGCATGTTTTGAATATCAGCAGCTCGTTGAAACTTAGCGGATTGAAGTTGAATATGAATTTCTTGTATCTACACAAGAGAGACTGTTTGAATTTAAAAGCTGAATTCTTTGACTTCCAGACGTTCCGAGAATACTCAGAACTAACTAATGCAGAAAATGGGTTCAAACAAATTTCAGCGTCAATCTCACCATAAAGTACTGCAGTTCTTCCATCCATTTTATGAACCTTGACTGTGCTGGGTGCTGCAACAGCAACAAGGAGTTTAGTACTTCAATACGTTATTTCTGAACTGACTGTTTCTCCATATTCAATACCTTCAAGGTGAAGAACACCCTGAGCAATCAGGCTAGCTCTGGCAAAATCACTCGTTTGTGCTGATTTCATTGCAATCACTAGGGCAGACAAACTGCATCATTTCTGAGAGTGAACTGAATTTAAATGTAAATATTGCTTAAAAAACATTGACAGTAGCTTTGATTGTCAAGCCAGTTTGCACACTAAGTCTGCATCCAATTATTCAGCAGTAATAGGGGCAGTAAGAGCAGCGGCTAAGTATCTCAAAGAAGGCCTGTCATTAATAGTATATCTTGAATGATTTGCAAAGGATAAATGAGCGGTTTCAATGCTTTCATCCTTTCCTTGATTAGCACGTTCAGTTCTAGCAAATTAGTTCTTGGCTGATTCACCACTTGCGTATCAATCAGCTGCTTGATCAGCAGCATTTGTTCATTGATCATATTTCTTTGAACTTAAATGGTTGACACCGACATCATCATTTTCTGCATCATCCGAGTTGATGCAAATAAGCTTATTATCTTCATTGCAGTTCTCATTTGATATACTAGCAGAATCAATTGCAGTTGCGTTACTTTTCTCATTGATAGCAGTCAACTGATTCGCCCCGATAACCCCAACAGCAGTTGGTGTATCATTGACGGGCGATGGATTTGTTGGTTTAGTGGCAGCAAATGATAAATTTTTTAATGTGATTTGGGTTTCATTAAACCGACTAAACCTTCCAACAACAGCAGTTTTGAAAATTATACCCTGTGTTGACAGTTTTACTAAAGTGCTAGCCAACACAAGCGCAGAAGACACTTGTATAACCAAACGTGGCGCGGCTGATCTGTTTAGAAATCATGGAATACGCAGATCATTCAAGAACCGGCATCAACTAAGCAGCTGTCAACAATGCTGAAAGAATTGTGGGGATTAAATTGATCAGCAGAAGCGCATATATCATAGGATCATTCCACAAACATTCAGCAACACCTGTTCCAATTAAAAATGTTCTGCTTTCCGTCATGATTGTCTTTTGCAATTTTTTAGCGACCGCACTTTGGTAAGACGTATACGATAGTGGCACTTCTGTCCTGATTCAATTATATAGACAGACGTCTTTGACCCAATTGGATGGAATGTCGTTATCTCATCTAAGAGTAAGAACTGTTTTATGCAGCATTCGTTGAGGAGATTTGATACTGTATAACTACCAGGTAGCAGCTAATGATGGTGTGGCATTTCGAGCAACAACAAAGTATTTGGAATGAAGATTAACAATGGAAACATGGTGACCACTGTCAAGGACAGCATCGACGGGCTTTCGCTCGGCATCACCAACATGATGAATACCCAGAGCGGCGGTGGTTTGTGCTGCAGACGACTTATTAACAATTTTAGTCGCATTTTTGGTGTTACTTGACTGATACCATGACTCACCAGCACCAGAAGTGTCACGGAGTTTGCCAATATATTTTGAAACTGTTTCAACGGTATAGCCAACAATTCCTTGCAAACTTGCTGAACTTAATGAAACATCAGATGGAGAAACAAAACATTCATATATTCTTGAAGCTGCATTCTTTTCCGCCAATGCACTATTTAAACAAAGACAATCATCTTTCAATAGAAAGCGGCCCCCTTTATTTTTGGCAGTTCGCATGTGAATCAAAGATGCGCCATCGCAAGCTCAAGAAGCATTTCATTACGATCCACCATCGGAAGCTCAAAAAGCATTTCATTACGATCCACCATCGGAAGCTCAAAAAGCATTTCTTTACGATCCACCATTCGAAAGCATCAGAGAACCGATATATTTGCATCAACGATAACGGCGCGAACATCAGCAACATGACTGGAAGAAAAACCTAGGTGCTGAATCAATCAACGTTAGCTCAGAAATGTTGGAGTGCACCAGAGTTGAACAGGAACCGTTTGTAGTTCATCATGAGTTTGCTAGTGTTTTTGATGGACCAAGCAAGGAGTGACTGATTATCCTTGGGGGCAAGCAGAAACACCACAGCAGCAGAGACATCAGCTGGATCAGATGAGCTAGCCAAAGCTGGCAGTGCTGCCATACACTCACATCACAAATGTTTTTCTTTGGGACAACAGTTACAGGTCAGTCTTTCCTGATTTTCGTTCTTCAATTGTTTCTTACAAACAGAGACTAGCACTGCTGATCCTGAGCCACCAGTAGAGACATCATCACGCAAATGAGTGGCAAAAACCGTTTTATCAGTAGATGAAGCTTGGGGACCGCCTGGAAATTCACAAATGATCATTTTAGCGTCAGTGGTGTCGAAAACATAAGCGGCGTAACGATTTGCGGCAACCCGGTTAGCATTATAATTCTTGAAAATAGTGCAATAGAATTCATTAAAACGTTTATTGTATTCTGTGTAATTGGAAAATTTTTATCTTCACTTACCAGCAACTGGTGTCCCACTGATAATAGAAGCAACGACCACATCAATAGTACCATAAAGGTTCCGCAGCTTGCGTAATATTTGACGGCCATACCACCCATTGTGTGGCACCGTTTTCAGTAAAAGGGAAGTAATTCGCCACCAACCAACGAATTGCAAACGGAATTCAAGGAAGCCATAACTTTGTCAGAATCAACATCTTCAGCAGCACTGCAACGTTTGTTGATGAAGACCTGAACCAACCAACCAAACTGAGCTGCTTTAAGGTTTAAGACCGAAGCTGATACAATTATGTGAGCAGCATTCAATAAGGTTTGCAATTTTTGCCAGCGAACATTGACAATGTGCCTCATTGCTTGTTGTAGAAAATCGATGATAATATGTTATCGTGACTTTGTACATAGGAACAAAAAAAGTGAACCTGCCATATCATAAAGCGCTGGGCTGCATCACAAAACATTAAAGTCGATGACCGGTGAGAGACCCCAAGAGACGGATTGCAGATATGTGGGCGGCTCACAACTCCCTTTGCTCCTGAGAGGATTCTTGACATCCACAAATCGCACTCCTATCTGGCAATCGCTGGGCGAACGCGGACGGAGGTTTCTATTTATCTGGAACGATTGACTGGACTGACCAGATCGTCTAAAGTCTGGATGCCAAAAAAACGAAACTCGTTACATTTTCGATGATTGGCTGATTCTGCTCAATGGAATGTATCACCCATTCGATCGGTTACGCTCCGTGATCTTTCCCGGGTTCTTATGGGAAAGAGCGGCGATTCTTTTTACGTTCTTTTCTTTATATTTGTTGATTTAGAGTTTCTATAGTGGATTCCTTCAAATATTTTTCATTCATCGAATTGTATTGGGTCCAAGTACCGTATCTTTAAATGTAGTGCGGTTGATTTCAACATGGATGGCTAAGGATTAAGCACGCCGTTGGTGTTTTTATATACTAATTCACTTTAGAAAGTTTCCAAGAACTTTATGCACTTTGATTTAGAAGCAAGAGTAAATAATCACTGATCGCCCGTAGGCAATGTCACGCTGGAGCGCCAACTGAGACGCAATACGGAGACGTTGCGCAGCTCACGGCCCTAATATAACGCAGCGACTACTTCGTCATTATAATAATTCTGCGTAGCGACTCAATTTAGTATTGTAGCAAGATTCAATCATTAGCATACATTTGTGAACCGGTCAATCTCCTTTTTTTCAATTCTTGATAAGCCTGACCCAAAAGCCAACTTCAATTTAAGAGCGATGTCCTGGTTCAAGAAGTAATGTTTATTCTTCACAATTGGCATATATCAAAGAACTTTAAACATTGCAGAGAGCGAGCATAAAATTGTGTCGAATGTTTTGAAGACTTGAAACAAATCAGATAAGTATTGAAAATGTATCTTTGCTTTGCACAATCTCCAATAACACTGTATTAACATGTAGTGCTAGTTATTATAGTAGTTCCACAGCGTTCCTAGCACAAGAATACACAACTGGAAATCGTTCCAAAATCAATTTGTTAATTGATTCACTTTCAAATTATATATTTCACCCTGACCTAGTCATTTATTCAAATTTCAGGCACCAAAAAAATGAGAAAAAACATAAATTTGGTTTTTTGGTTTGCTTTGATCTTCATCAATAGTAGATTGTCTAATTAATCTATGTCATGGTTGCAATCCAATTCATCAATCCAAAATTACAGATTTTGTGGCGATTTCAAGTCAAAATTTTGTATGGGCAAAAATTGCTTCTTCAAACTATTTCAACATCTAAAAATTTAAACAATACATCCTGCTAGGGATCAGTACTTCCATTCATTTGCTATCAAATAAACTCAGATTCATTTCAATTGCGCAAGATTCAGTATTGAGTTTGGCTGATTCAAAGTTATTTTTCTCAAGAATTTCCAAAATTTGAAGTTCAAATGCGAAATTT